>NW_018164489.1:589774-602361 GCF_001263595.1 Phalaenopsis equestris
CAATTAACAAGTTACCAAAATATTATTCTTGAGTAAGATTGCACATATTTCCAAGAAAAATAAAGTCTATTGTGACATACAACATAGTCTCCAGAAATACAAAATACTTTTTAACATCTCATTCTAGGCTTAATCGATTACAGATGGATTTGATATGATCTCTTTTATCATAGGCTATAGTCATCAATCATAAGCAGAGACTAACAACCACATTATTCATAGCTTGTGCATCTCCTGATTACAACCCCCACGACCTACGAAAGTCATCGCAACTCACCACTACGACCTACATGACCAACTATGGTCTATGTGGCCCATAACTCATGTAGCCCCTAATTTGGGCCTTTGGGGCCTACCGACGTCATCACAACTCACCACTACAACCTAGCTAACCAATTATGATCTACGGGGTCCACAAATCGTGCAACTCCAGACTCTAACACCTACGACTAAAGAACTTCATCGCAACTCACCACTACATTCTACTTGACTAGTTATAGCCTACGTGGTCCACAACTCATGGAGCTTTTGACTCCAGTTAGTGTGGGTTGTGGAAGTCGTCATACCTCACCACTAGAGCCCACATGACCAACCACAGTCTATGTGGCTCACATCTCATGTAACATTTGATTTTAGCCTTTGCGACCTATTCAGTTAGTGTGGCCCGCCTCCTCAGGAAGGAACACATCCCCTGTCAGGTCGTGATGTTGAACTCCTAGATACAGCAAGCTCCACTCATCCATCTCGTGTCGCTTACCCCATGACCTACATAGCATACATGATCCACAGTTCATGCAACTCTCAACTCTAACCTCTGTGACCTATCGACAATATCTCAACTCACCATTACAGCCTACATTAACAACTACGACCTACTTAGCTCATGGCTTCTGCAACTTCCTATTACGTCCTCTGTGACCAATCGATGCTCTTGAAGTAACCATTTGTGGCTCACACGACCAACTACTATCGCGACTTTCAACTATGACCAATAAGATAAGCTGACACTACAACCATCGTCTACAATAATCACAACAGACATGTAAATGGACCTTTTATTTTTGGAATTTGGCTTGATTATTTGGTTAAAAGATGGTATTCCAGTCTTCTTGCATAAACGTCTAGAAAAAAATATATATCATCCTCTCTTGTAATATTGTAAAAAATACATAAAAAATCCAATTATTAAAAATTCAATAAATTTCTCAATAATCCCTCGAATAAATTGAAATAAATAAAAGTTAGGTGTCAAGATTACAGCCTTAAAGTTTGCAAATGGCGCCTTAATGGAGCCAAGTAGTACTATGTGCTGTGATGCATAAAATATTAATGGGAGATTTACATAAATACAACTCCACTTCTATGTATTTACATACCTAATACCTAATTATTAATTTTACACACATACTATCATGAAAATATATATTTCACATTTTAGAGACTAAAATGTTGGTATTTTTGATATGACATGAAAGATTAGGTGGGAAAATTGTAAGAAGCAAAGTTTAGGAGGTAGTTATGTAAATAAAGAGGAATTGGGGGTGATGCATGTTGACGCCCCAATACTTTGACTGTATTACCAATTGATAATAACTAAGTCCTCATCCACATCAAGATCATCGACTTTTAAGCTGTATTAAATTATAATAATATTTTATATTATCTCAATTTCAGAAATATATAACGTGTACATATACGTGGCATATGTATAATCTATAAATATGCATGGTAGTAGAATTCAGAAGACAGAATATCATCATTTCCTCACATACACAAATGGCCATCTTCGTTGCTAAAAAGCTCGTCTTCCTCAGCCTGGCGATCTCCCTCCTCCTCCTGTGCTTCTTCCCCATCTCCTCCATCTCCGCTCCATTATGTATACTTCTCTTTCTGCAAATCGCTGCTCTTCATCATGATGCTTATGTTCATGAATTTTATTTCGTATTTGATCATTTTGGGTCTTACAGGTTTTGGGAGGTTGGACTGCAACAATATTCGGGGTCGGAGACTATCTTTTCCCGATCAACCCTGGAAAAAAAATAATCCTCTTTCACGTGTTAGAGAAGACTCCGCTCCACCTTCCCCAATATGATAATATGAAGAGAGTTACACTAATAACCTCTTTTCGTCACTTTGGAGCTTGAGTGAAGATATCTAATAAAGCTTTGATTTGATGGCCTTTCGTGAATTTTCAACCACTTTGTAATTGTATTAAAAGGCCTCTTTCTGACTAATAAAGGCCAAAAAAATTAAGCATTAGCTTTTCGCGTATTATGATTGTGTTAATTACTTGTGCTTATTGGAATACTAAAATTTATGGCCTAATTAAGCATGGTTAAAGTGGTTAGGGACTCGAATTGATGTTAAATTTACTTCTGTTTTTTTTTCTTACATAAAAATACCTTCAAAATCATCATTTGTTGTATTGAATGCAACAAGGCCAATAATTTCATATTTTGTGCAGACAAGTGACAGAATTGGCTAAAGGTCTCTTAGGGTCAGCTATGACTTATTAAAAAACAACTGAATAATAATCTAATGCTCAAAAAATTTCGATTGCTATTAAATTTTTTTTTTTTTGACATTAGATCGCGACTAGAGAGTTGTCTTTGCACCTAACCAAGAGTTGTGGGAAAACGTAGGTTTTAACGATAACTTTTTGAAAAAACAGATAAAAATAAAACTACAGGGCATTGTTGCACCGCCGCACCAAATAGAGTCAGTTTTTCTCCACTTTCAATGTGCAAGTGTTATGTAAAGGTAAGTTTACGTACACCAACAAGCTCCAAGATCCATAATAAATCATAGAGATCTAAAAATTTTCATGCACCAATCTTAATAATTATTGAAGAATGAGAAGCTGTTAACATATTAGTAGAACACGTGGCCCGCGCCTTCGTTTCCCAATACCACAATTAGCCAATAAAATAAGAGCAAAAAACAAACGGATTAGGCACCTCCAAATTATGATTAAATTAATCACTTAAGTTTGTTGGGATCTTAAGGGTTAATCTAGTAAAAGGGCTGAAATGACAATTAAGTATTTTTTCTTAAATTATGGATTTAGGGTCTGTTTGGGGGCGCTGCAGCTTATTAAAAAATTATTGTGTAGCTGCTGAATAATAATCTAATGCTCAAAAAACTGCGGTAGCTATTACAAAAAAAAGGAAAATTAAGTCAGAGTGCAGCTAGAAAGTTGTCATCGCACCTAGCCAGGAGTGGTGAGAAAATGCAGATTTCAGCGGCAGATTTTTGAAAAATTTGACAAATCACAGTTTACCCAAACAGACAATACTGCAGTGTAGTGCAAAATTGTTGCTCCAAACAGATTCTTAGTAAATCCAATTGTTGGACTGATCTAGAGGATTTTATTAACAAAAATGTATGAGGGAGAAAGGCAAGGGAAATTTACACTTGCCATTTGCAACTTTCTTGTGAGTGTTTCATGTAAGAGTAAAAGGAGGGTAAAGATTTTAAAGAACAAAACAATTAAATAATTTAATTAAAATAATAGAGATATTCGATATAAATATATAAAATAAAATTTAAGTCTTCGTAATTTTAGATTTTTTAATTAATTTAAAGTAGTTTTTTTTTAATTTATAATTTGTTGATGTATTGGTTATGGTAATTTGAATTTAATTAACTTATTTTTAATTAATATA
This sequence comes from Phalaenopsis equestris, assembly GCF_001263595.1. Lineage (NCBI taxonomy): Eukaryota > Viridiplantae > Streptophyta > Magnoliopsida > Asparagales > Orchidaceae > Phalaenopsis > Phalaenopsis equestris. Next base: position 593,440 of record NW_018164489.1, read on the forward strand.
TACTAAAGTAGAAATTAAACTAGGGTATTTTTATTATTTTATATTGTTTAATCAATACTAAAATACTTATTATTAACTAATTAGTTTAGTAAAATTCTAATTAATAATTAACCAGTTTATAAATCACTAATTAATTATTAACATAATATTAATTAATACAAATTCAACTTAAAAATAAATTAAACTTATTAATTGCAGCTCCTAACTCCGGTCTATGGAGCCTATGAGTGTTATCATAGGTCAGCACTATGACCTACATGACCAACTAAGACCTATGTGGTTCGCAGCTCTTGCAACTCTCAATTTTGAACTCTATGACTTGTCAATATTATCTCAGATGGTCAATCGATGCTCATGAAGCAGCAATTTGTAGCCCACACAACCGACTACTATCAAGTCTTTCAACTATGACCAATAAGATAAGGTGATGCTACAACCATCGTTTACAACAATCACAACGGACTACTGCCTTCATAAAAACCAACTACGAGCCTGCAACCCGCTATCACCGAGAATTACAGCTAGACTACGACTATTATCTATGAACTACTTGTGTACAATTACAATGATTAATTTTTTTAACTCCATTTTCCTTAATTCAGGGAAAGAGTGAATGCGTATACTCACCATTCTTAGCGGCTTATTTCAACACGGCTATACCTTGTGAGTTTTTTCACTTTATGGAATTTTCAACGTAAAAATTGAAGTTTTTTCTCTTATTTTTTTTTAATTACCTGAGTGTGTGCTGAATTTTCATGCAAAACTAAGATGATAATTCATTACTTTGCTACTGCGGATCACACCACATACTCACCACTCAATTCTTATATATATACATACACATCTAACACCTAAACTTAAATTTTTACAAACTTGCCACTTTGTCTATACATAATAAAAATGCATATTTGACATTATAGAAGTTAAAATTTTGATAATTTGTATGTGACATGAAAGATTTGAATGTTATAAATTTAAGAAATAAAATTTGAACTGTTAGGTAAGTAAATACATAGGACTTGAATGGTATGCACGTAAATGGTCCTTTTATTTTTGGTATTTCGCTTAATTATTTGGTTAAAAGATGGTCTCCACTATTATGCGAAAACGTCTAGAAAAAAAAAAAAAATTCATCCTCTCTCATATTATAAAACATGAATGAAAAATCGAATTATTAGAAGAACACGCGGCCCGCGCCTTCGTTTCCCAACGACAATAAGCCAATAAATAAGAGCAAAAAAGAAATGGATTAGTCACCTCGAAATTATGATTAAATTAATCACTTCAATTTGTCGGGATCTTATGGTTTAGTCTAGTCAAAGGGCTGAAATGATAATTAAATCTTTTTCTTAAATTATGGATTTAGTGTTTGTTTGGGGGCAGCTGCAGCGCATTAAAAAATAACTGTGAAACTACTGAACAATAATCTAATTATCAAAAAATTGTGGTGGCTATATATATATAATTGTTATCGCGTCTAACCATGAGTAGTGAGAAGACACAAATTTCAATGACAATTAAAAGAAAAACAGACAAAACACAGTTTACCCAAAGAGACAATATTACAGTGTCGTGCAACATTATCGCCCCAAACGGACCCTTAGTAAATTCGATTGTTGGATTAATTTGGAGGATTTAGTGAGCATAAATGTATGGGGGAGAAACGCAAGAGAAATTTACACTTGTCATTTGCAACTTCCTTGTGGGGGTTTCATGAAGAGTAAAAAAGGAGGGTAAAAAAAATGGTCTAGATTTTAAGCAACAAAACAATTAAATAAGTTAATTAAAATAATAGAAATATTAGATATAAATATATTAAATAAAATTTAAATCTTCATAATTTTATTTATTTTAATTAGGCTAAAGTAGTTTTTTTAAAATTTATAATTTGTTGATGTATTGGTTATGGTAATTTGAGTTTAATTAACTTATTTTTAATTCATATATACTAAAATAGAAATTAAATTAGGTTATAACTAGGGTATTTTTATTATTTTATATTGTTTAATCAATACTAAAATACTTATTATTAACTAATTAGTTTAGTAAAATTCTAATTAATAATAACCAGTTTATAAATCACTAATTAATTATTAATGTAATGATAATTAATACAAATTTAAATTAAAAAAATTAAACTTATTAATTGCAGCTCCTAACTCCGGCTCTGTGACCTATGAATGTTATCATATATCACCACTATAACCTACATGACCAACTATGACCTATGTGGTTCGCGGTTCTTCCAACTCTCAATTTTGAATTCTATGACCTGTCAATATTATCTCAGATGGTCAATCGATGCTCATGAAGCAGCAATTTGTGGCCCACACAACCGACTACTATCAAGTCGTTCAACTATGACCAATAAGATAAGCTGATGCTACAACCATCGTTTACAACAATCACAATGGACTACTGCATTCATAAAAACCAACTACGACCCTACAACTCGCTATCACCGAGAATTACAGCTAGACTACGACTATTATCTATGAACTACTTGTGTACAATTACAACGATTATCTTTTTAACTCCATTTTCCTTAATTCAGGGACAGGGGAAGAGTGAATGCGTATACTCACCATTCTTAGCGGCTTATTTCAACACGGCTATACCTTGTGAGTTTTTTCACTTTATGGAATTTTCAACGTAAAAATTGAAGTTTTTTCTCTTATTTTTTTTTAATTACCTGAGTGTGTGCTGAATTTTCATGCAAAACTAAGATGATAATTCATTACTTTGCTACTGCGGATCACACCACATACTCACCACTCAATTCTTATATATATACATACACATCTAACACCTAAACTTAAATTTTTACAAACTTGCCACTTTGTCTATACATAATAAAAATGCATATTTGACATTTTAGAAGATAAAATTTTGATACTTTGTATGTGACATGAAAGGTTGAATGCTATAAATTTAAAAAAAAATAAAATTTAAAGTGTTAGATAAGTAAATACATAGGACTTGAAGGGTATGCATGTAAATGGTCCTTCTATTTTTGGTACTTCGCTTAATTATTTGGTTAAAGGATGGTCTTGTTAGAATGGAGAAACTTTTAGGAAATGACAAAGGCTAAAAACACAACTTATGGAAGAAGCTTCACTCTTATTTATCACCTTAACTTGGCTTGATACAAACTCAAAGACTCCACCCCTATTTATACTAGTGGCACATCCTAAATTAATGGCTAGGATTGTGCCACCACAATTACAATCCAATGGTTACAAATAATTCCACACCTACTTTGTGCTGTGATGCATAAAATATTAATGGGAGATTAACATATATACCACTAAATTTCTATTTATTTACATATCTAATACCTAATTATTAATTTTACAGACATAATATCGTCAAAATATCTATTTCACATTTTAGAAATTAAAAATGTTGATATTTTTGATATGATATGCAAGATTTAGGGGGGGATAAATGTAAGAAGCAAAAGTAAGGGTGATGGATGTTGACGCCCCCAATACTTTGACTGTATCACCAATTGATAATAACTATGTCCTCATCCACATTAAGACCATCGATTTTAAGCTGTATTAAATTATAATAATATTTTATTTTATCTCACTTTCAGAAATATTTAACGTGTACGTATACGATGCATATGTATAATCTATAAATATGCATAGCAAAATTCAGAAGACAGAATACCATCATCATTTCCTCACATAAACAAATGGCCATCTTCGTTGCTAAAAAGCTCGTCTTCCTCAGCCTGGCTATCTCCCTCCTCCTCCTGTGCTTCTTCCCCATCTCCTCCATCTCCGCTCCATTATGTATACTTCTCTTTCTGCAAATCGCTGCTCTTCATCATGATGCTTATGTTCATGAATTTTATTTCGTATTTGATCATTTTGGGTCTTACAGGTTTTGGGAGGTTGGACTGCAACAATATTCGGGGTCGGAGACTATCTTTTCCCGATCAACCCTCTTTCTGCAATCGCTGTTCTTCATCATGATGCTTATGTTCATGAATTATTTCGTATTTGATCATTTTGGCTCTTACAGGTTTTGGGAGGTTGGACTGCAACAATATTCGGGGTCGGAGACTATCTTTTCCCGATCTCCCCTGGAGCCAAAATGATACTCCACCTTCACTAACAAGATAATATGAAGAGAGTTATGCTAATAAGCTCTTCTCATCACTTTAGAGCATGAGTGAAGATATCGAATAAAGCTTTGGTTTGATTGTCTTTCATGAGATTTCAACCACTTTGTTATTGTATTAAACGGACTCTTTCCAGTAAGAAAGGCTAAAAAATTAAGCATTAGCTTTTCGCTTATTATGGTTCTGTTAATTACTTGTGCTTATTGGAATAATAAAATTTGTGGCCTAATTAAGCATGGTTAAAGTTGTTAAGGACTCGAATTGATGTTAAATTTACTTCTATTTTTTTCTTACATAAAAATACCTTCAAAATCATCATTTATTATATTGAATGCAATAATGCCAAAAACTTCAAATTTTATGCAATAAAAGTGGCATAGTTGGCTAAGGATCTGTTTTGGGCAACTGCACTTATTAAAAATCAACTGAATAATAATTTAATGCTAAAAAATTATTGTAATTTTTTTTTAAAGTTAGACCGCAGCCAGAGATCTACAAGAAAATATCAACTGAAGGGTTTCAGATAGTACTTTATGTGGTGACTATAACTGCCTTGGGATATCATAAATCTAAATTTAAAGAATTTACTAAATCCTACTTAAGTTACGTACTACTGGAAGTCAAACAAGCCAGGGATGTGCAAATTTTTCTACTTTTAATTGTTCACGGTTGTGAGATGATGATTGTTACGAATAGATGTAAAGAAAAAAAAACAGATTCATCGGAGACTTGGGTAAGGAAACCACAAAAATTTACAACTTAAAAAAAGTTAACTATGTTTAAAATTTCAGAATGTGATAGCATTATCACTAGCCAAGTTTATGTCAGGGATTCACTTTGTCAACACTTGGGTAAGGAACCATGTTAAAAAAAAAAAAAGTAATCCATTGAGTACTGGGTCACATCCCCACATTCTGAAAACCTCCCTCTTTCAATCCTATTTCAATTTAAGAACAACCAAATTGATGAAGGAAGAAGTTCCGCAGCTTCCTCCCTCCTTAGAGAAAGAGGTTCAAAAGCTGTTGTGGCTGAAGCTTGATTATGATATTGTTTGCATAGCTTGTTGTATACATGCTGTTTGAAATTTTGAATAATTTATTATATGTTTTCTTTAGCTGCTGATTGTGAGACATAAATGGCTAAAATATCCACCATTCAAAATTTCATAAGCATGAAATAATTAAATCACACAAAGTGAATGTACATCAAATTACGACTCGATTAACATTTGGATTCTCATTTGAAGCTGGAGCATAGTTATATTTGTTTGGTCTCATATACTTAACCATATACCAGCCACCCTTGAAGTTGCCAAAAACTTCAATTAACCTATAATTGAACTCTGTCAAGCAGTCTAAAATATAGCTCTAACTCAGCCCTCCATGCTTAGTTGTTGAACTTGTTCATATGATTCGCGAAGTTGCCATTCATTAAGTCTCTTTATGATTATGATATGAATTGAATAAAAATAAATGCAGGCTGACCTCTTGGGGTGTCCGGTTGTGACTTGTGAGGCCTCTAGATCCAGAGATAAGTGCCATTGGTGCAGCATATGTGAGAAGAAGTTTGAACTGAAGAGCAAATCTTCTCAGGCATAAAGGGTGAGGAAATTATCAATTTCATGCCCAAATTAGCGAAGAGCAACGTGAGAAGAAGTTGGAAGCTTGGCATGAGGCACGGAAAAAAACCAGCGAATATGATCAAGCTAAAAATTAACAACGCTGATGCAGTCTCATCACAATGAAGAATAAAAACCAGTGAAAATAAATCCGACTACGAATCAACGGCGATGTCGAATATGTGAAAGGAAACAATGAATGAAGCAGTCAAAGTAAAAAGGCTCGTAATGTGCTATGAACAGAGGATTCTTCGGTTCCTGGACGCAATGGAACTTTCAAGAGATTCTCGTTGTCTTCCACCTTAAAAGAGGTGAAACTAGAAGAGATGTGAGAAAATGAGGATTCCAGATCATTTTTGTTTGCGCCCACCAGAACAGAGAATCGGATTGTGACGAAGAGACCAGAGAAGAAAAACAGAAAGCGGAGAGTTCGGCGTCGAGCAGATGAATCTCGCAGAGGGGTGTTATGGTCGAACATCTTCCACGAACGCTGGGCCACGGCCATCTACCCGCGGCGGACGTTTTGTCAAATTCACGGCGGGACGCCGAAACAAACAGAAAATTTTCGCGTCCAAACGGACTTCTCCACTTTCAACGTGTTATGTAAAATCAAATAATAAAGGTAAGTTATGAACACCACCAAACTCCAAGATCTATAATAAATCATACTGACCTAAAAATTTCTATGCACAAATCTTAACAATTATTGAAGAATAAGAATATTAGTAGAACACGTGACTCGCGCCTTCATTTCCCAATACGACAATTAGCCACAAAAATAAGAGTAATAAATAAATAGATTAGTCACCTCCAATTTTATTGGGATCTTAAGGGTTAATCTAGCCAAAGGGCTAAAATGACAATTAAATCTTTGTCTTAAATTATGGATTTAGGGCCTCTTTGGGCTTATTAAAAAATAGCTATAAAGTTACTTAATAATAATAATAATCAGATGCTCAAAAAATTTTGGTGGCTAATACAAAATTTTTTTTTTTTCAAGTCAGATTGCAACTAGAAAACTATCTTCAAACCTAGTCAGATATAGTGAGAAAATGCAGATTTTATCAGTATTTTTTTGAAAAAGCTGTCAAAATGCAGTTTACCCAAACAAACAATACTGCGGTGCGGCACCGCCGCCCCAAACGAACCCTCAGTAAATCCCGGTATTTGATTGATTTAGAGGATTTAATGAAGACAAATGTATGGGGGGAGAAAGGGGAGGGAAATTTACACTTGCCATTTGGAATTACCTTGTGAGGGTTGCATGTAAGAGTAGAAGGAGGGTAAAAAAAGAGGGTTAAGGTTTAAAAATAAATAAATAAGTTAATTAAAATAATAAAAATATTAGAAATAAATATATAGAATAAAATTTAAATCTTGGTATTTTTATTTATTTTATTCAAGTTAAAGTGGTTTTTTTTAATCAATAATTTGTTGATCTACTGGTTATGGTAATTTAAGTTTAATTAACTTATTTTTAATTAATATATACTAAATAGAAATTAAATTAGATGAATTTTATTATTTTATATTGCTTAATGAATACTAAAATACTTATTAATGACTAATTAATTTAGTAAAATTCTAATTAATAATTAACCAGTTTATAAATCACTAATTAATTTTTAACGTAATGAGAATTAATACAAATTGAAATTAAAAAATAAATTAAAGTTAATAATTGCACCACCAACTTAATTGTAATTTCATATTTGTACTTGAAAACTTAAATTTCGAAACACATTACCAAATTGTTTGAAAGAATTTCATTGGATATAACACATATTTATTAAATTTGGATTTACTATATTTACTAACACTGTTGTAACTATTGTCAGATTTTTGCGTCTGAATTTTTTCAACCCACCTATTTGCGTAAAATTTTATGATTGTTAAGTGGCATGAAATAATTGGCATTATTTTTGACGAAACTAGTGTCAGATTAGTCTCTGATTATTCGACGCAAAAGACTAATCCATAACAGCAGTTTGGAAGTCCGATTGACGTCAATAAATCGAGGCGAATTAAAAACGTTGAAAATAATCTGACCATAATAGACGAAAAATTAGATGCAACAGACTTGAAGAAAGCGGCGTCTGTCGGAGGTTATTCAGAGGGTATTGGGGAGTTATAGGTAGGTTACACCCACTGAAACATCTCTGTAACCTAACTATAACCCCCCAATACCCTCGGAATAACCTCTGACATACTCAAATTTTTCTCAGACTTGAAATACCCATCCCGCTCACTCCATTTTATTTTCTTCTTCATGCGCCCCCAAAGAGCTCAAGTCTGCTCTCCTCCCTTTCGCAACACCGAAACCTCTTCCAATATCTCGTCGTTGCTAGTCTTTGTTACCTTCCCGTCGCCGTTAGCCCTCACCCTAGCAGACAGCGTTGCCGCTTTACCTCGTTGTGACCGATCGAGTAAAAGGAAATGTATTATTTGCCCCATTTTTTTTCCTTTTAAAATTTTGGCATGTATGTAAGATTTGAAGTTTAGGTGCTAGACACGTATATACATAAGATTTAAGTGGTATGTATGCAAATCTTCTTATGCATTGAATTTTAGGAGTTGGCTATGTATATAAATAAGTATTAAGTGGTATGTATGAGAACTAGTTAGACGGGGATGTTATTAGTAGAATTCAAGTTGGTTGGTTGAAGTTGTGGAGTAATGCAATGTTTTTGTTGTTCAAAGTGATGTTGATATAGATAGGAATGTCATTAGTAGAATTCGAGTTGGTTACTTGAAGTAGTGGGTATTACATCAGTTCCATTGTTTAAAGTGTAAGTGATATAGATGGGATGCTATTTGTAAAATTCATGTTGACTGGTTGAAGTGGAATAATGCATCAGGTCTACTATTCAAGTGATGATGATAGAGAAGGAGACATTATAATTTGTAGAATTCACTTTAACTGGTTGAAGTGGTGGAAACCGGATTATTTTTCAAATTGACAGTGATATAGATGGGGATTTTTTTAGTAGAATGCAAGTTGGTTGATTGAAGTGGAGGAATGCATCAGGTTTATTTAGTGATAGAAATGTACCACTTATACTACAAGAAAAAATTAATATGATGTGATATGACCTGCAATATTCTATGGCATAAAATGTTGGCCTTTAAAAGAGAATCATATATATATATATATATATATATATATATA
>NW_018164489.1:602399-603678 GCF_001263595.1 Phalaenopsis equestris
TATATATATATATATTGTTGGGATGAAAATGCTTTGATTGATGCATGAGTGTCTTGACACTTAAGAGACAAAAAGATAAATGAATATATACGTGAAAGGGTTGCCATATATTGAGTTGCAGACAATATTAGATAGAGATGTCTTGTACATAGCTTGATCACATTCAATGTCGATCAACTAATGAGCCTTGGAAGACCTCGAGATTTGCTTGACCAAGTAATGTTGACTTCAAATATTATTGACTATTTTTTATTTTTCATAATAATTGCACTGACTGTAAAGCTATATTTATGCTACAAATAAATATTTGTAGTTTTAGAGCTTGGTTGTATTATAGATTATATCAAGGATGAAAAAGACTCACTGATGAATTCTTGAATGGTATTGATAAATTCATGCAAGTGGCATCACAACTGCCCATTTATCATTCAGTGGATATGTTCCAGTATCCTTGTGTGAAACACAAAAATCAAGCATATCTACTACCCGAAAAAAGTTAAGTTGAATTTTTACCACAAAGGATTCAAACCTAATATTTGGTATTGTACTGCATATGATGGCAAGAACTAAAAGTTTAGTACCATCAAGGAGGTGGCTGAACGAGTTATGGTCCTCTAGTAGTTAAATCCTAGAAGTTACTTTTAATTTTTTTATATGGAATAAACTCTAAAAATAGAATTAAAAGGATTATTTTACCTTAAAGAATACAACAATATCAATAATACCAAATTTTTAGAGTGACATGGGATCGAATTAGCTTTAAGCCTCAACTTTGTGTTCAGCTTCTATTAGCGCAATAAAGAAGGCAGTTACTTCTGGCCACAAGTGTTAGATCAGACCAACATGTGTAGGCTCTTGGCTCTTGTACAAATTATCAGATGAGTTATTGCTTACGGTGAGTCCCATATTAACATTACAACAGAAAAAACGTTTATTATCCATTTTATCAGACAATCATGTCATCCTTATATGCTTTCATTGCTGGCTCCATAGCTGATTAATCTCGTTCTTATTCTCAAGCAGCCTCTCCATAAGCTTTCTCATATAATGTTGCTTACTCAAATATATTTGTAGTTAACCATGTTACATGTCGTTTTTCATTCGTCATTTTAAAACTTTTAGCACTCATTCTAAAGATGATCACACAACAAATGCTTAATCATGAAACTTCAAAGTCAACACCATTGGATGTGTCAATTATGCTTCTTTAAACAACATCATCTTCAACATCATCAATTATGTTCCATATATTTCCTCAAACGGCTTCATCATATCATCA
>NW_018164490.1:0-8938 GCF_001263595.1 Phalaenopsis equestris
GCGCGACACTGACTATATCCTAGGCAACTCCGACGCTCCACGCGGTATGCTCCGATTCGATGCCGCCGTCCATGCTAGCAGCCACGCGTCCCGCGGTTCGCGTAAGGAAGCACTGTCCGACTTGATCTCGTCCGTTGATGAGATAAACACGCGATCAAACGGCTCTCCTTCATCGTCCCCAATGGCCTAGCCGACTAAACCGAGAACCGTCCATCTTCAAGGCTTGATATGTCCCTCATTTCTTAAACAAATTAAGTGAATTTTTTTTTAAATGCTCGTCTAGACTAGAGGAACATAGCCATATGATTAAAATGCCATGAAATCAACTCAAAGTAAATGGAGAATCTAAATAGGCTTGGGATGCAGAGGAGCAGAGGAGTTCACTACCTTTGCTCTGAGAAGGGAAGCTTCAATCTGAGATGCTTGGCACGTTTGTTAGAGACCAAGGAGGCTAGGTATTTAGCCTCTTGCTATGGTGTAAGTCTAGGTATGAATTCGACCAAGCTCGATTCAGGTGTTGATCAAAGTCTATGTTAGGGGCTTAGTGGAAGGGGGCTTTGATGGGGCTTTGTCTTCTCTCAGTGTTGTGATGGTGTGGGCACAAGTAATTGAAGCTTGGTGGATTGCGTCTGTCCTATCTCCGACAAGGATTTGAGCTCAAAAATTAAACTCTGGCAAGGGGAATTAATGAGGGAAGATGGTTGGATTGCACTGAGGAGGTCTCAAAGAAGCTATTGGGAAGCTCTTTCTGAGAAAATTTTAGTACACCTCCCATGGCCGTGGAGGTGAGCTTTTTATAAAAATGGGCTTGGGGTTGCTGTCATGGCCAATGTTTGGGTGCAATGTGATGCTTAGGTGGAGGGCAGAGGGGCTCTACAATTTAAAATGGGTGAGCTGGGCTCTAGGTTTGAATTGGGTGAAGTTTAAGAGGGGGTGGCCCTCAGTTTTGGCTTCTCTGGCGACTAGGCCGGACGGCCTTGGCAGGGGGAGGTGGCTAGGAGCTCAGGGAACCCAAGAGAATATATCACAACAATTTAATGGGCTTGGGTTTAGTTTTGGCAAAAGGAATCTCAAGCTTAAGCATATATGGCATGAAATCCCTTGATTTAAGGGACCGTTGGTCCATGACTTAGCTTAGGTGATTAGGTGAGTTTTGGCTCAGTCTTAGGGTCCAACTAATGGCTGTGGAGTCATTAATTTGATGTCTTTGGGGTGGTTAGGCTACATTTAGTGCATGGGTCCAAGTGGGTGCAAATGACCAAAACTTGGGTTTAGGTTAGGCTAGCCATATCCTTGAGCCCAATTTATTGATGAACTTGATGTAGATGATTGTAATGAACATTTTTGGTGAAGGATTGAAAGGATTTTGAGTTCAATTGGAGGGTCAATTTGAAGGAATTTGAAAATTAGTCATTTTGGGCATGTTGGGCTAACCTTGGGTCTAGATTGGGCTAGCCTTGGGCTAAGTCCAAATTGATTATTTATAATAGTCAATAGGAATGCCATGAAGAGTTTTCAACATGAATTGGGTGTCAATTTTGGGATTAAGGCAATCAATTTGGTGAAATTTGGGGACATAGCCAATTTGGGGCAATTTGGGGCAATTTGGGGATTCTGGACTTAGATTGAAATTAAATGAATTTGAGACTTCACCAAGGCCAATTCATATATCTAAGTTGTATAATTCTTGATGTTTATTCATAAATGTGAATGTTATAAAGAGTTTTCAACATAAAACATGGCAAATGGAGTGGGCCATAAGTTTAATTGGTTGAGATTAGGTAATGTGACCAAAATTGGGGCTTTTGATTTGGATCAAAATTGGGCTCAAAGCATGGGCCAATTGAGCTTGGATTTAGTTTATATTGGTTATATGAAAGGTGAATTTGAGTTTAGGATTGAAATTGTGGAAAATGAAGACCAATTTGATGGACATTTGAAGTGGATTTGGGAAAATTGGGTCTTTAAAGGTAATTTGGGGCTTTTGGTCAAAATGGTGTCAAAGATAGTCGAATTGGCCAAATTGGGTCATGTGATAGTTGAGAAAAATGAAATTGAGAATATTTGGGAACTTTTTGATGGAATATTTTGGGAATTTTTGAAATTTTGGGTCAATGAGGGGCATTCTAGTAATTTGGCAATTTTTGTGATTTTGGGTAATTTGGGTGTTTTCAAAAGATTTGAAATGATTTTTTGAACAAGTTTGAGTATTTTGGCTAAATTTGGGAATTTTGGTCAAATTTAGGGTTTCAAGGGCATTTAGGTAATTTGGGCAATTTAGGGGCAAAAGACCACACTGATTATTTTGGTAGAATTGGGGATTTAATCACCATAAATGAGCCATGGACCAATGGAAACCTCATTTGGGTCCTTTAATTACTGGTCTTAGCTAAACCCTAGCCTAGGGCTAGTATGTTTAGGGGACCACCTACATGAGTCTCCCAAGGGATCAAGAGACCAAGGTTAAGAAATTATGGGTTTAGGGTGGTGAGTGATTGTGAGTTAAGTGAGTGCCTTAGCTCTAGACCAACACCCAAGGTCAACCCTAAGGTCAAATAACCCTATAGGAACTCTCCTTGAGCTCCCCGATAATGACCCCACCTACTAAGTGCTAGAGGTTAGGACCAATATGTGGAATTTCAAGTTGAGTAAAGAAGAGTTTAGAATTTCTAATGGTGAGGATTCCTTTTTCTAGTTCTCTAAGAATAGTCAATAGGAAAGTCCTATGGCTAGACCCTAGGCTACTAAAGAGAAAGACTAGACCTCAACCAAAAGTGAGGTCAATAAACATGCTTGCAGAAATTTTTGTATCCTAAATATGCAAGTATAAAAATTTAAAACAGAACTAAAAATTTAATTGATCAAATTTTAAATTTCTTAAAATATAGAGATTCATCAGACTTCTATGCAATGGAGTATAACATAAAAGCAAATAAATACAATAACAAACATACATGACCGCAACATAAAGAAAAAAAAATAGCTGATAGTAAATTGAAAACTTTAAACATGTAGCTTTAAGTAGCAAGTTAGCTAAATTCTAAACCTTCCTATGATTCCAGAATTAAGTTCACCAAACACTAACTAAATAAAACACACAATTAAAAGAATTACTACAACACATAATAACCAAACACAAATACATCACAGTAGGTGTACGAAACAAAACAGTCTCAACATAACAAAAACTAGCAGTCTCAATAATCACACTAGAAACATAACAAAAAGTACAGAACAACTGCACTAACAATAGTTCATAACAATACATACACTACAAACATAAAACAAAACTAAAGATCCCAACTAATCATCACCCTTCTCTGCATCACTATCTTCACTACGCCAAACAGCTGCAGGCTCATATGGTGGATATCTAGGGTACTGAGGAAATACAACATCCTGGTTCCCTCTCATAAGGTTTTTCATAGCTAAGTTGAATTCACCCTCATAATCACTATGTTTCTTCATATACCCATCTATATGCTCTGCAAAATGTTCTAAATTTGTCACTTTTTCATTGGTATAAATAATATTATTTAATATCCTTTCCATAAGTTGTGGCTGAGTATCAGAACCAGAAGTCTGACCCCGTGAAGTAGAAGCATGTGAAGTAGAAGCTCGTGAAGTAGAGACAACAGAACTACTGGAGAGTCCATTCTTCCAACCAAAAATATAATGATGTGAATAAGTCTTCACATTCACACTGGTAATGGGCTTCATCGGCTGTAAGATCTCCTCCCAACTGTCATATCTAACACCAGCCTGCTCGCACAATGAAAAGGTCAAGGATGCGAATCTCAAACATGCAGTAGTAGTAGTGGCAGCAAAACTGGTAATAGCTCCATAAATCAATCTTCCAATATTAATTAGCTTGGACTGCTGAATACAGTAGTTCAAAGTTGCTCTCTCTCATGTCAATTCACTCAAATGATTTGTAGGCAGCAGACGAGCATAAATAAAATAATGGCTTGCCTTTGCAGTGACATCCAACTTTGAAGTAGAGAAGTTTACTCTTCTTTCATTTGTAATCTTCCATAATCTCCATAATCCTCTCCCATTGGTCAAAGATGAAACAATCTTGTCTAGCTCCTCCTTAGTAGGACTATAGTTTGCATAAAAATACAAAGTACTCGGAGAAAAGTGATAAAAATGATTAATTACCTCAGGAGAAAATGGTAATGTCTTCCCCGTCACTATGACTCCTTCCTCATCAGCCTCCGATAGATTAGCACAAAACTCTCGTACCACGAAAATCACGGTGACAACAAAAAAATAACATAACCGCTCCCACTGACAGCTAACTATCAACTCTTCAATAGCTCCTCCCAGATTTTTAAAACATCGCTCAGGAATTAATTTCCTTGAATGCAGTGCATCACTATATCGATCTTGAGCTCTAGCACTAACAAATTTACTTGAATCGAATGGAGCTTTTCCCTTGCTTCTCTTCATTCTTGATGTCAATTTCTAAAAAATGTATAAAATTTAAAATAAATTCCAAAATTAACTTCAAATCACTAAACTGAACTTCTAAAAGCTTAATGCACTTCTAGCCTAAGTCAACCAACCCTCTATAGTCTCCAAACATTCTATATACTATTTTCTTCCCTCTTAACTCTCCTTCCCTCTTAACTCTCCTCCCCTTTCAACTTTCCTCTTACTCAAGATTCAACAATCTTAACTAATTCAATTCAACACAAAATAACATGTAATTTCACACAAAAAAACATTTATATTAATTCACGAACGATTACAAACTTTTTTAATACATAAATTCTCAATCCAAATTCTTAATTCAAATAGTCTCAGATAAGAAAATTCCTAACATAAACACTAGACAAAAATAACATTAAAACACAATAAACATATTTAACATTAAACAAACACTAAACACATAAACACAAAATCATAAATTTAATTACACTCCCTAGTTGGTGGAACAAATTCTAGCCTATCGTTAGTCTCTTCTTCAGCATTTGGAATGTATATCTGAAAGAACGAATGATGATTAATAACTTTGGTTGAATCTTCTTCAATCCACTTGCTCTTCATATACATTGCTTTATCTGCTTCTTCTATAAAACTGGTATGGCTAAAATGCATCTTAAGATTTCCATCTTAAGTTTTCATCCCATTTGATCCAGATGTGTGTTAACTTCCATCACTTTCACTTCAATTGAAGCCATGCTAGTCTCAATTTCAGTGATTTTCTCTTCTTTTTCTTCAATACTAACAACTAGAAAACTGTTATACATCTCTTGTGCACTATGACTAATAAACTTCTTTCTCATTACTTCGACCTTCTTCTTCAAATCACTCTCCCAAGAAAACATTTTTCCAAACTTCTCTCTATTTCCTTTAGGATTTAGGGTTAAAATTGAATTGTGATAAAAATCCTTACATAACCCTTCTATTTATAGGCTCTAAACCTCCCACATAACCTCTAAGCATGTCCTAGAACTGCTTTCACACATTCAAACCAACCAATTTGCGGTTAGAACTTCTAGAAACCAAATTTGCACATGTTTTTTAACTATCGCGCTTATGCCCCGGATATTGTCGCTTAAGCGCTTGTGCTTAATTTAGCACAGGTCAACTTAACGTCCAAACATTCGTTCTAACATGTCTAAGTCATCTTTTAAGGTCTTAGAATAATCACTAACTCAATATATGGTCATCATACTACCAAATAATCACTAACTCAATATATGGTCAAAATACTACCAAAATTTTTCTAAATCTCACACAACATAAAAATAATAAAAACAAACACACAGATAACTACGAGGTGCCTCCCACAGAGCGTTTGGTTTTACGTCATCAGCTCGACGTAACCAGTGCTTATTCTGGTTGACCCAACATCAGAAAATCATTTAATTTAATTTGGTCACCTTAAAATTAGGATTTCAACCTGTGATCATTTACTTTAAATATTTTATTTGTTTTAGGATCTTTGATATCCACAACTCCATAGGGATAAACTTTCATCACAACAAATGGGCACATCCACTTGGACTTAAGTTTACCTGGAAATAATCTTAACCTTGCATTATAAAACAAAACTTGTTGCCCTGGCTGAAATTTTTTAGTAAGAATCCCCCGATCATGCCACATCTTCATCTTTTCTTTATAAATCTTATCACTTTCACAAGATTCATTCCTTATCTCTTCAAGCTCTTTCAATTGCAATAACCTCTTCTCACCAACATCTTTCAAATTATAATTAAATTCCTTAATCGCCCAATATGCTTTATGCTCAAGTTTAACTAGTAAGTGACACACTTTCTCAAATATTAGCCTGTATGGGAACATTCCTATAAAAGTTCTGTATGCAGTCCTGTAAGCCCACAAATCCTAGTCAAGTTTAGCTGACCAATCTATTTTAGTTGGATTTACAGATTTTTCTAATATTCTTTTAATTTCACGATTGGATAATTCAGCTAAACCAGTTTTTTGAGGATGATAAGTAGTAGCAATTCTATGGTTAATATGATTGTTCTTTAATAATTTCTCCATTATTGCATTTTTGAATTGACTTCCCCCATCAGTTAAGATTACTCTGGGCATCCCAAATCTACAAAATATATTCGTTCTTAAAAACTTTACAACACTTTGAGCATCACATCAAGGTAAAGCAACAACTTCTATCCATTTGGATATATAATCTACTGCTAATAATATATATAAATTTTCGAAAGATGGTATAAATGGTCCCATGAAATTGAATCCCCAAACATCAAATATCTCAACTTCTAACACATAATTGAGGAGCAACTCATTCCTCCTAGAAATATTGCCTACTCGTTGACATCGATCACAAATTTTGATATAAGCATTAACATCTTTAAAGATTTTAGTCCAATAAAATCCAGATTGTAGAATTTTGTATTTTGCTTTATCAACTCCAAAATGTCCCCCAAAGTCAAAATTATGACATTTTTTGATAATTTCATAAGTTTCTTCTAAATGCACACATCTTCGAATAATAAGATCTTTTCCTTGTTTATATAAAAATGGTTCATCCCAAAAATAAGTCTTAGCTTCATATAAAAATTTCTTCTTCTATTGGTATGTCATTCCATAGGGTATAATATCACAAACAATGAAATTCACAATATCGACATACCATAATACGCCACTCGTTAACATTGATCAATTTTTCATCTGGAAAATTTCATTAATTTCTTTTTCAAAATAAAGTGATTTTTCTAATTCAAGCATGGACAGATGATCAACAATTCGATTCTCATCTTCCTTTCTATCTACTATTTTAAAGTCAAATTCTTGCAAAAGAAGAACCCTTCTTATTAGTCTTAGTTTTACATCTTTCTTTTTCATTAAATACTTAATAACAGAATGATCTGTATGCACTATACATTTAATTCTAATTAAGTATGACGTAAATTTATCAAAAGCACATACTACTGCTGCTAATAACTCTTTCTTAGTTGGGGTATAATTAATTTGAGCTTCATTAAGAATTCTACTAGCATAGTAGATACCATTGAAAATCTTTTCATGCTTTTATCCTAAAACAGCTCCAATAGCATAATCACTAGCATCACACGTTAATTCAAAAAGTTTTTCTCAATCTGGTGAAACAATAAGTGGTGTAGTGACTAATTTTTCTTTTAATAATTCAAAAGCTTTTAGGCACTCTTCATCAAAATTAAAAATTACATCTTTTTCAAGTAAATGGCATAGAGGCTTAGTAATTTTCGAAAAGTCTTTAATATATCGCCTGTAGAATCCAGCATGTCCTAAAAAACTCCTAATTTTCTTCACACTTGTTGGGTAAGGTAAATTAGCGATTACTTGAATTTATGCAGGGTCTACTTCCAAACCATTTTATGAAATTTGATGTCTCAAAATTATTCCTCCTGCTACCATTAAATTAACATTTTTCCCAATTAAAAACTAAATTTAATTCTTCACAGCGCTTAAGAACTTTTGATAGATATTCTAAACATGAGTCAAATGAATTTACAAACACTAAAAAATCATCCATAAAAATTTCAATCCCTCTTTCAATTAAATCACAAAAAATAGTCATCATGCATCTTTGAAATGTAGCAAGTGCATTACATAAACCAAAGGGCATTCTTCTAAAAGTAATTGTACCATAAGGACTAGTAAAAATTATTTTCTCTTGATCCCTCAGAAGCTATTTATATTTGGTGATAGCCAATATATCCATTTAGAAAATAAAAGTATTTATGCCCACCTAGTCTATCCAGCATCTGATCCAGAAAGGGCAGTGGAAATCTTTCCAAGTGGTGAGGTTTAATTTTCTATAATCAATGCAGATTCACCATCCTGTGAATTGTCTGGTTGGTATTAACTCATTATGTTTATTCAAGGTCCAATCACTCCTTCTTTCTTAAGAACGCAGTGAATTGGACTAACCCATGCACTATCTGAAATAGAGTTGATAATTCTAGCATCTAACCACTTTAAAATATCTTTCTTAATAACTTATTCCATTATAGGATTCAATCGCCTTTGAGGATCAGTCCTGGGTTTGCAGTTCTCTTCCATATGAATTCTATGCATATAAATTGAAAGACTGATTCCTTTTATATCAGTAATTGTCCATCTAAAGGCTTTCTTATAACTCTTTAAAATTTTCATCAAACTCTCTTCTTCTTCTGTAGTTAATTTTGAGGAATTTATAATAGGTAATGTAGAGGAATCACCAGAAGACATACTTCAAATGCTCATGAAGCAACTTCAACTCAAGCTCAAGAGGTTTTTCAATTAATGGACAAAAAGATGTATCTTATTCTGTCGTGTCCAAAACTTGAAAACTTTCTCAAACATAATTTGAATATTCCTTTGTTGTCGGCACTAAAAATTTGAGGAGTTTTTGAGTCGTCGACTGCTATGATGGATATCCTAACACTAGTTTTAATTATATATATATATATATATATATATA
>NW_018164490.1:9007-18979 GCF_001263595.1 Phalaenopsis equestris
TATATATATATATATATATGTAATATGGAAGATAATATTTTAAATTTTGATAATACAAGACCGAACCGATCTCATATTCCCAGTAGTTTAAATAAATGAGCCAAATACCACAAGCAATGTATCTATCCCAAAAGATAAACACATTACTTATTGCTAAGGCTCAATTAAATAAACTAAAATTTGTATAACATCCATTTAAGTCTGCGAAACCATTTTTATTATAAGTTGACAAGTTCTCCTATTTAATATGAAAAATTAAATAGGGTTTATATTAAACTTGGTTCAGAAAAGCTTTCTATAAGGGCAAGCCCCTATAGTTAATTACATCATCGATAATCAGAGTCACGTAATAAAACTCTGGATAAAAATTAGGGGATATTATCTTCAAGAAGTTCAAATGAATAGGACTTTTCAACAATATCAGATAAAGAGGTGTGAAAGGGGAATGACTCAAAATTGAAATATTTATTCTGGAATCTAAAGGAAGAAGACTAGGGGATGTCACGGATCCTGAGGGGAACCTCAATGACTTCCCAAACTATCTTACTGTTTGGCTTCATTTTCAAGAAGGAAATTATTTAGATGTTTCATCCTCACAGTTTTATTAATTTTGGGCTTACATTCGTGTGAAACGATCACACAAACAACCTAGAAGATGTGAGGGTTTAGATCGTGAAGAACGACAACCTCAAAATCCTAAAACTAGTTAGGGCTTATATTGTGCAGCAGAGCTATACAAAAGTCTAAAGATAAGTTGAGGATTTATGTCGCACTAGGCGAAAAACCTTGAAGTCCTATGACTTGTTGTTTAATTCTAAAGAAAGAATGGTTTAGCTGAGGTATACATGTTTTGTTGTTGAAGATGGTCGTGTTGCCCACAATGGTAGCTCCAAGCTCCTCGTCGTAGCGAGTTCAAGTTTTCTAATGTGTCAAGTTCTGATGTTAAATCAAATGTTTCCTATAGTTATAATTATTTAAGTATTATAAGGATGTTAAAGTTGATTAGAGCGACACCGGTTAGGATCCTACAATTCCCTCGTTCCGACACCATTATTTTCTTTCAAATTCACTTAGTCCAAATGAATTTACTGTAGGTTACATACTTTCATTTAGACCGTAGGAAATCTCGTTAGTAACTGTAGGTTACCTCCTCTGAGGGATTCCTGATCATCCGATAAAGACGTTTTTAATTTAGTTGTAATTTTTTTTATGTTTGTAATTAAATTTTGAGCTGTCTTATATTTTGAATGTTGTGTCGGTAAATTTTATCTTGTTTAATCTTTAAATTTTGGTTTTGGTGTTGCAGCTATCCTAATAGTTTTGGTTTTGACATGCAGAGTGACATCGTTGTTTAACATGCAAGTTTAAGACAAGAAGTACAGAAAGGTAATGCATAAGACAAGAAGTACAGAAAGGTAATGCAATAATTTAAAAATATACCAGTCGATTCTTCTCGTTCTTCCACCTGATACGTTAGCTTTAGCAACACACACACACACACACACACACACACACACACACACACACACACACACACAAACACACATTAAATTGCAGGAGTAGATGAAGGTATAGCTACCAAACCACAAAGTATGACTTTATTGAGCCTCCGAAGATCTTAATGAGTGATTTTATAACAAAATATGACAAGTTCTATTTGCCCTTCAAAATATTCAAAAGATTTCAAAGTGCTCGGAGCATGACCCTGAACTACTTCAAGAATTTCTTAAATTATTTCGAGTTCATTTAGAACTTATCATATCGTTCTATTAATCATCCAAAGTTAAGCTAGGGTTATCCTATTGCTCGCGAAAACTTGATGCTTTATTTATCCCAAGACTAAGACACTCAATTAATCAATTGATGTTCATTTAAGTTATGTGGGTGGGTGCCCTTAAGGAAGATTTAAGCCATAAAAGATTGTGGTGCCCATAATTAAAGTCAGGCTTGTAGTGTTTAAGGATGTTAATCACCAAACATATTATCTTCTAAATCCTATCAATTGAGTTTTGACATCAAGCTTAGGTCAATTCCAAGCCCTTAACAATCATAATGGGGAAAATTAGTGGTGGTTGAAATTTTGGTTTAAGTGGCATATATTCTTATTAAAAAATCACATCGTCATCAATTTTAGGCTTAAGATAAGTAAATTATTATCTTTCTAGCTTAAGTCCATCACTTAAGAATCATTTGATCTTAATTGACTTCCAATACATGATGATTAGGGAAATTATGATTTTGTTCATATTATGAAAATGTGACAAGTGAGTTTCTACCCTTTGATCTCATCATGTTTCAATCATCCGAACATTTTTATTAGGACAAAAATTACGCATTTTCCCTTAGTTAATCCTAAATTTTGATTAAGGCACCAAAATCTAAAATTACCGCATTGCCCTTTGATGCACCTAAAAATGTATTATTTTTTATGTTATATTTTATAATGATATTGCACTTTAAAGGTATGTTTTCTAGTATTTTTTTTGTTGTAAGTACATCAAATTGAAGAATTTTGAGTTATTGGAGTAAAAGAAATAAAAATGGACCAAAACGGAGCAAACTAGAGCAAATCGGGTCGAACCGGGGCACACTGGAGCCAAGGGGACCTAAACTGGATACTTAATTGCCTGTGCTCAGCATTTAAGCACCCAATATGGTGCTTAGGCACCACCAGATA
Organism: Phalaenopsis equestris; assembly: GCF_001263595.1. Classification (NCBI taxonomy): domain Eukaryota; kingdom Viridiplantae; phylum Streptophyta; class Magnoliopsida; order Asparagales; family Orchidaceae; genus Phalaenopsis; species Phalaenopsis equestris. Next base: position 11,685 of record NW_018164490.1, read on the forward strand.
GAGAGGAGGGTGCTTAAGCTTCCCAGAATCTACGCTTAGGAGACGGAGACAATTTTCAACATATCTTCTAGAATATAAGTCGGACTTGTATGATTTTTGAAGTGTTGCTTCGTGTGTCTCTTGGAGAATTTATTAGAAATGATAAAATGGACTTTAAATAAAAATTTGGGGTGGTTAGAAGGAGTTTTTAAGGGGCACTTTAGGCACCATTTGGAAGATTCAATGAATATGGACATTTTTTAAGAGAAATTTAAGAATCTCTTGAGAAATTATAAATAAGGTTTGAAAATGATTTTAAAAAATATTATTGGACTTTGGAACTAATTATAAGAGGAGAAGAAGGCTTGTAGAAGAATAAGAAGGCTTTGGTGCGAGCCTCAAGTGGGGCGACAAGGTGAGAGAGAAAGAGAGAGAGTGAGAATTTCTTCTTTTCTTTTCACTTTGTTCTTGGAAAGGATTGTAAGGAGATTGCTTTTGATATACAAGGAGAGTTTGATTTCCATCAAAGATAAGTATTTTCATTATATTTTTATTTGAATTTAGTACTTGGTTTATATGTTCTCAAAGTCTTGTTTAATGAAAAGTTTTTGTTGTTCCTCCATGTGTAATGAATAGTTTTCTTTACTCTTCCCTCTTATAATGAATTAATATGCATGTGTAGAATACATAATTGAGTAGAGTGAGAATATAGTGTGATGATTTTACTTTGTTCTTCATTTACAGGTGAACTGGGTGTAAAATTAGAGGACTTTAGAGTGACAGGCTAAAGCCCCTAATTTGGTCTATTGTTTTAGGTTTTGATGAGAGATGTTAGCCTCCAGGTTGAGGGATAAGAAGGAACTCTAAAGTGAGAGCTAGTATCTTTCCTACCTAGCCCGTCTTCAGAACTATTCAAACTTTAGATTAACCAATATTTTTTATAGCATCTCTAGTAAGGATAAAGAATATAATTTCTCATATTTGTCACAATCTCTCTCACTACTTCTTTTACTTTTACACATGTCACTAATTTCATTGTATGAGGAATGACACTTTTAATAAATTAAAAACCCCACTTTCTGATTTTCACTAAGCATTTTAGTTTAGGAGTAGAAGTAGTATTGTAATGATAATTGTAAGATATAATCAAAAGCAAACCGTTATCGACCTTCCAAGCTAGGGCATGTTATTCTAAACTAGAACTTCTCTTGAAAGCCGACGTGATTAACCTCGATCTCCGTGGGATCGCGTGGGATCGATATTCATTCGGGGCATAATCAAAAAGTCATATATTACTTGATAACGATACGTGGACTTGCGTAGAATCCTTATAAATATAATTGAATTCTTACTTTGCTTGAGATCAAGTTTGGGATCAATTTTTTTGGTGCCATTGCCGGGGATTAAAATTTTCAAGTAGTAGTGTCAACTTCATAAATTCTACATATAAAAAAATATCGGAATCAACCATCGGGCTTTCCATTTCATAACTCATTAAACACAACTCAAATGACTTTGAGAATTTAAAGTGTTTTATTTATGGGGTAATTAAAACATCAAAGGAAAATAATGTGGGTTTCCAAAATTTAATTTCATTTAAATAATTATTTATATCCAGAAATAATATTTTCCAAAATTGATTTATTTATTTATCCAAAATAAAGTTTTTTATTCATGTGAAAATCATTAGAGGTCTCTTTAGGTCAGAGAAACACTTAGACAAAATTCCATGATTTTTTTTTGAATTAAATAATTATTATTATTTAATTATTAACAAATTTCAATGGTTTAATTAAATGGAAAAAAATGTTTTAATTAAAAAAAATTATTTTTATATTTTATTAAAATTTTCTGAGTTAAAAAAACTTAGAGAATCAAATTTTGTATTTTTGTGATTTTTAATTTATTTATTATGATTATTTTAATGGGAAAATAAGGGAAATTCATTTTTAAGCTTTTAAAATTCATGTTTTTAACTTGAAAAAATTAGGAAAAATATTTTAATGAGTCCCAAGGAATCAAGAGACTATTAGGCACATTTTAAAATATTTTTGTATTTTTGGGGATTTTTAATTATTTTTAATTATTTTAAATTCAAAATAAAGCTAAAAAATTAGTATTTTCTCAAAAATAACTTTTATTTTTCCTAAGTGTCCCGATCATAAAGAGCTTGGAAAACTACTTTTCATAACTTTTCCAAGTGTATTTAATTTATTATAATTATTTTGTACAAAAAATACAATGTTTATTAGAAAAATCAACTTTAATGCTCAAACCTAGTCAAATAATTTTTAGATTTTTACAGTGGATAAACATGATTTTTATACACAATGTGGAATTAATTTTATCAATTTTTGATTAATATGTAATTTACGTAAATTAAAACAAAATATATGCATTTAATTAATAATAGAACTGTACAAAGTGATTCAAACCATCATGTAATTTTTCCTAAGCTTCTTTGACCATAGGAATAAGTTTCTTTGACCACAGGAAACCTACTAAAATTATTCTCATATTTTTTTAAGTAAAACTTTAATTAATATAATTAAAATAAGCCAAAATAGCCACCCTAGCTTGAAAACTAGGATTAGAAGCATAGAGGTACTCTCTGACCTTAGAAAAATGAGAGAACATCCCTTACATCATAGGAAAAAAACCCTAAAAATATCAAGCCATAATGAGCGTTGCTTGATCATAATGAATTAAAATACTACATAGAGTATTTAATTCATTAAAAATCAGAGAGTCAACAAACAATTTTTATTTTTATTCCACATTATTATTCTCTGTTTCTTGAGCAAGAAGATTTTTTTTTTATGATTTTTCTAGAGAAAGATATGAATTTTTGAAGTTTAAGCATTTCATTTAATTCAAACAATCCATATTTTTGTACTTAAACACGCGACACCAACTCATCCTACAGTGGCTCTGAACTCACACTCGTTGCTTCGCCATTTGACACCGACATCCACCTCAGCTGCCCTGCGACCCGCCTTTTTGCACCAAGAGTTAGTTCGACTTAATCTCCTCTGTCCATCAAATAAACGTGCGATCGGACGACTCCCCGTTATCGTCCCCAAATGACCTAACTTGAGAATCGTTCACACTAAAACCTTAAGATCTTTGTCTAGACTCAACCAAATTGCATGGGTTTTGTTTCTAAACCTTCATCCACTCAAGACGAACATATCTATATGGTTAATCAAGCATGAAATTAAACCATTACACATGGAGAATAAAAAAAAGCTCTCTTAGGGTTGAGGTTCAATACCTTTGTCTGACAGGGGAGGCCTCAATCAGATGGTTGCGGTAGCTTTGATTGGCTCCAACGAACCTCCAAATGAAGTCCTAGTCCCTGGTGAATTGTCTAGGTATGGTTTTGATCAAGCTCAATTTTAGGTGTTGGTCTAGAGCTATGTTAGAGGTTGTTTAGGATGGGGCTTCTGTGGGGACTCTGTGGGGACTCAACTCCTCTCACTGTGGGGATGGTGTGTGCACAGTTAATTGGAGTTTGGTGGATTGTAGAGGTTTGGAGAAATCTATCCTGGTTCAAGGTCAAATTTCAGTGAAGAAATTGGCCTTATGGAGTGGCTGTGAGTGGCCGAGAGCAGGAGGATTGAACTTAGGAAGGTTTGAAGAAGCTCTGATAAAATTTAGGCAGAGTTTCCCCAAGGTTTCAAGCTCTCTTCTCTTTGGCCATGGAGGGGTCAATTTAAAGCCATGGCTGCCTGGTGGAGCTCAGATGGTTTGATGGGTGCAAAATCTTGCTGATGTGGAGGGAAGAAAAACTCAAGTGTCCAATGGGACTTAGCCAACTTAGAGGGGTTTAATTTTGAGTTTTGGTCATTTGGGGCTCCCTTGGGGTGGCTGTTTCTGATGGCTGAGTTTGTGGCTAGTAAGGGTATGGTGACTTCTTGGCTCAGGGAGGTTAGGGGAGGGTTAATTATGATTTACTCTCAATGGCAAGTGATGATGACAAAGTATTTTCAAAATAAGGCTAAATATGGTTAAGATCCCTTAAGTCAATGGACCATTGGTCCATAGCTCACCTAGGTGGTTTAGGTTGGTTTAGGCTAGTCAATAGAGTCTAAATGGTGGCTGTGGTGACATTAATTTGGTCACTTTGGTATGGCTAAATAAATTTTGGTGCATGGGTTCAATTTGGGTTAAATTGTCTTAAAGTTGGGTTTGGGTTAGGCTAGCCATGCAATTAAGCCCAATTTATTGTGAAATTTGGTTTGGATGATTGTCCCAAAGAGCTTAGAAAAGAATTGGATTGATTTTGAGTTGATTTGGGGGGTCAATTTAAGGGATTTTGGGCATTTGATCAATTTGGTTATGTGGGGCTAGACTTGGGTTTAGGTTGGGCTAGAGTAGGGTTAAGTCCAAATTGATGGTTAAAAAAGGTCTATGGGTCAAAATTAATTGGGTGCCAAATATGATGAAGAGTTTTCAAAATTAATTGGGTGCCAATTTTATGATTAGGGCATTCAATTTGGTGGAATTTGGGCATATGGCTAAATTGGGGTAAATTTGGGGATTTTAGATTTGAGTTGAAATTTGTGCAATTAAAATTTGACCAAGGCCAATTGAGGGTTCAATTTAATATGTGGAGTTGTTTCAAAGAGTTTATGATGCCTAATTGGGGCAATTGGAAGGATTTGGGGGTGCAATAAATTGGGGCTTTTTTATTTGGGTTGAAATTAGACTCAAATGTGGGTCAGTTGGACTTTTTGATTTGGGTTAAAATTGGACTCAAATATAGGTCAATTGGACTTGGATTTGGTTTGAATTGAGTTTTATCATAATTAATTTGAATTTAGAATTGAAATTGGAGAAGATTGAGATCAAATTAGTGGACATTTGGGATGAATTAGGGTAATTGAGCCTTTAACGGCAAGTTGGGGCTTTTGGTCAAAGTTGGTCAAATTGGTTAAATTGGGTTCATTGAAGAGTTCAAATTAGTTTTGGGGACATTTGAAGTGATTTTGGAGGTTTTGGGAAAGTTTGGGGCACCAAGAGTATTTTTGTAATTTTGACAAATTTGGGGGTATTTTGGTAAAATTGGAAAATTTTGGAAATTTTGGGCAATTTGGGTGGTTTCAAATGGTTTGAAATGATTTTTGAACAAATTTTGGCATTTTCGGTGAAATTTGGAATTTTGGTCAAATTTAGGGTTTGGGGGGATTTTGGTACATTAGGTAAATTTGGGTTGGTAGATTTGGGGGGTAAAATGCTAAGTTAGGTATTTTGGTGAAAGAGGGAGGGAGGAGAAGAGAATGAGTACACCTTATATAAGCCATGAACCAATGAAATCCTCATTTGGGTCCTATATGTACTGGTCTTAACTAATAAACCCCAACCTAAGGCTAGTGGGTCTAGGGGACCATCTACATGAGTCTCCAAAAAGATTAAGGGATCAAAGTTAACAAGGTTTGGGTTAAGGGTTGTCAGTGAGTGAAAATGTGTGAAAGTGAGTGAACTAGCTCCAGACCAAGACCTAGGGTCAATCCTAAGGCTAAGCAGTTCTATGAGGATGCCCCTTGAGCTCCCCCATATTGACCCCACCTATCAAGTGCTAGAGGTTAGGAACAAACAATATGTGGAACTTCAGTTAAGAAAAGAATTATTTATAGTTTCTAAAGACAAGGGTTCCTTTTCTAGTCCTTTAGGAATAGTCAACAAGAAATTCCTATGGATAGACCCCAGGCTACTAAAGAGGAAAGACTATACCTCATCCAAAAGTGAGGTCAGCATCCTTATATAAATCTTCACATTGATCCAATTCCTCTTCTTGCTCGTGTTCCAACTCTTTCATCTCATATTTCTCTTCATAATTTGTTTTGAAATGATATTCACTTAAATATCTTATAACATCCACTCTATAACATTCATCATCTTGACCTTTTACAGGGTATTTCATTGACTTGGAAATATTAAATTTAATTGTTTGATCATTGACGCGCATAGTTAATTCTCCTTTTTGCACATCTATCATTAATTTTCCTATGGCTAGGAAATTTATCACCAAAATGATAGGTATCTCCTTATCTTCCTCCAGATCTAGCACAATGAAATCAATCTAGCACAATGATAGCACAATGAAATCAACAAGAGAGATAAATTAATTCACTTTCACTAGGACATCTTCTATGACTCCTTTAGGATATGTTATTGAACGATCTCCTGATTGCAGAGTTATAGTAGTAGGGGTTATTTCTCTTATTTCCAATCTTTTAAATATTGATAATGACATAAGGTTGATGCTTGCTCCTAAATCAGATAAAGCTTTCCCATAAAATTTGTCTCATATTGCACATGGAATTGTAAAGCTACCAAGATCTTTAAGCTTTTCAGGAAGCTTTTTCTGAATTATAGCACTGCACTCCTCACTAAGTGCAACTGTTTCATTATCTTCAAACTTCTTTTCCTGTTAAGAATATCCTTCATAAACTTCACATAACTTGGCATTTGTTCTAGAGCTTCAACAAATGAAATATTAATTGTAAGCTTCTTAAAAATTTCCATAAATTTTGAAAATTGCTTATCCAACCTTTATTGTCGAAGCCTCTGAGGAAATGGAGGTGGTAGTTTTTACAAATCAACTTTAAGTGGAGAAATATGTCTCGCTAAACTTTTTAGAGCGTCCTCTTTTGTTTCTTCAATCTCTTCTCTCTCTACTTTAGTCTCTTTTTGAATTATACCTTCTAATTCTCTTCCACTTCTGAGTTGAACAGCTTTTACTTGCTCTTTATTCTAGCCTTTCGGATTTATTTTTGTATTACTAGGAAGTGTTCCTTGTGATCTCTTACTTAATGAATTTGTTATTTTTCCCAATTGATTCTCAATATTTCTAATTGTAGCTTCTTGACTTTGTAACTGATTTTCCATTTGTAACACAACTTCTTCTCCTTAAATTGTGGATTACTATTAAAACCTGAAGGATAGTAGGTCTATAATTACTATTCCCTGAATTGTTCCAGTTTCCCAATGGGTTTACTTAATTGTTCCCCCATTGCTAATTGTTACCACCTGAAGCATTGTTCCAGTTGAAGTTGGGATGGTTCTTCCAACCTGAGTTATAATAATTCAAATATGGGTTATTCTGCTTATTATTTATGACATTCAAAGTATCTAATGATGCTTGAGAATCTATCATTTGACCTAATGAATTTTCTTCAATCATAGAAATTAGTTGAAAAAAATCATTCTAAATTGGTCTAACTTTCTTGAAATTTCAGCAACTTGATTTGCTAGCATGGCGAAAGCTTCAGTTTCATGAATATTGGCTACTTTCTTAATATTTACCCTTT
>NW_018164490.1:22651-25772 GCF_001263595.1 Phalaenopsis equestris
TTTTCCTGTTAAGAATATCCTTCATAAACTTCACATAACTTGGCATTTGTTCTAGAGCTTCAACAAATGAAATATTAATTGTAAGCTTCTTAAAAATTTCCATAAATTTTGAAAATTGCTTATCCAACCTTTATTGTCGAAGCCTCTGAGGAAATGGAGGTGGTAGTTTTTACAAATCAACTTTAAGTGGAGAAATATGTCTCGCTAAACTTTTTAGAGCGTCCTCTTTTGTTTCTTCAATCTCTTCTCTCTCTACTTTAGTCTCTTTTTGAATTATACCTTCTAATTCTCTTCCACTTCTGAGTTGAACAGCTTTTACTTGCTCTTTATTCTAGCCTTTCGGATTTATTTTTGTATTACTAGGAGGTGTTCCTTGTGATCTCTTACTTAATGAATTTGTTATTTTTCCCAATTGATTCTCAATATTTCTAATTGTAGCTTCTTGACTTTGTAACTGATTTTCCATTTGTAACACAACTTCTTCTCCTTAAATTGTGGATTACTATTAAAACCTGAAGGATAGTAGGTCTATAATTACTATTCCCTGAATTGTTCCAGTTTCCCAATGGGTTTACTTAATTGTTCCCCCATTGCTAATTGTTACCACCTGAAGCATTGTTCCAGTTGAAGTTGGGATGGTTCTTCCAACCTGAGTTATAATAATTCAAATATGGGTTATTCTGCTTATTATTTATGACATTCAAAGTATCTAATGATGCTTGAGAATCTATCATTTGACCTAATGAATTTTCTTCAATCATAGAAATTAGTTGAAAAAAATCATTCTAAATTGGTCTAACTTTCTTGAAATTTCAGCAACTTGATTTGCTAGCATGGCGAAAGCTTCAGTTTCATGAATATTGGCTACTTTCTTAATATTTACCCTTTTAGAAGGCCATTGAAAATTATTAGAAATCATCTCTTCTATTAAAACATATGCGTCATGAAATGGTTTTGACATCAATGAACCACCAACAACGATATCGATAATAGATCTAAGAGATCCAGTTAATCCATTATAAAAAGTTTGAATTATTAACCAATCTGGTATAGCATGGTGTGAACACTTTCTTAAGAGTTATTTAAATCATTCCCATGCTTCATAAATAGATTTCCCTTCAAACTGACTAAAAGATGTAATATCATTTCTAAGCTTAGTAGGTTTTTATGGTGAAAAATTATTAGCAAGGAATTTTTGTGTTAAATCACTCCAAATTCTGATAGTTCCACGTGATAACAAATGTAAGCATATCTTAGCTTTATCCCTCAGTGAGAAAAGAAATAATCTAAGTTTTATAGCATCATCTGATACACGATCATATTTAAATGTAGCAGATAATTCTAAGAAATTGGCAAGATGTAAATTTGGATCTTCAGTTGGCGCTCCCCCAAACTGATTTTTTGATATCATTTGGATAATAACAAGTTTAAGCTCAAATGAATTAACCACTACAGTGGATTTTTGAATACCACAATGAAGTTCATCCACCGTAGGGTTTGCATAATCTCTTAAAGGTCTAAACTCTTCAACATTTTGATTATTCTGATTTGTTATTTCTTGAAATTTTTCAGTAATTTTTAATTTTTTTTATTTTTCTAATAGTTCTTTCTAATTCAGAATCGTAAGACACAAGTCCTACAAAACCTGAACTACGTATGCATTACTATAAAATACATAAAATAAAATGAACCTTTATATATAAACGACACCACAATATTCCTAAAATAAATCTTAAAGTTTAAATAAGACTGACTAAAAAAAATTGCTTTCTAAAAACTTCTTTTAAGAATATTTTTGCAAATTAATATTATATTTCTTTTTCTCCCTGACAACGGCGCTAAAAATTTGGTGTCAATTCTTTGGTATATATAGATGTAAAATGCGATGCATGTGATTAAATTTCTTAATAGATATTCTTAATTTGCAACGAAGCCAAAAACATGATCCAAAGAAAAGCTAGGTAAATCTTTCACTATGAAGCAAATATAAATGCAGTTATAATATTTCAATACAGGATACTACGCAAGTATACGTATCTTTATCAAATAATATAGAACTTTTTGATTAAATCTCAAATATAGATCCCACAAGAAGGACTAATTCTAGAGAACAAAATTTACTTAGCAATATAATCTTACTTAAACTTAAGATGCTAAAATAGGAATGAAAGTTTGATTCTTTTTGTAAATTTTGATAATTCAAAATAAAGTAAGCAACTAATTAACTTTACTAAAATACTTGCAAGATGAAGGTAATATTAATAAAATATATTTTTTCTTATCATGAATTAGTGATAAATATAGAAATTCTGTTGTGGAAGTATGTTAAATGTGCTGTGCAAAATAGGAGCAATAATATTCTTTACCCTTATTAGAGATGCTATAAAAAACATTGGTTAATCTAAAGTTTTAATTATCTTAAAGGCCGGCTAAGCAGACCGGCTAAGCAGGGAAGATACTAGCTCTCACTCTAGAGTTCTCTCTTCTCCCTCCACCTGGAGGTTAACATCTCATATCAAATTCTCAAACTATAAATTAAAATGGGGGTTTTAGCCTGTCGCTCTAAAGTCCTCTAATTCTACACCCTTTAAATATATTTCTCTATTTATTTGCACTCAACCCCATGGACTACATTCTCATTCATGAAATCAATATGTGATTCTGACCAGAGGAAAATATGTTGAGATTTTCATACCTATTTTATATTATTTTAATGATATTGCACTTTAAAGAAAGATATTTTTGATGTTTTATTGCAGGAATGATGAATTCGGGTCATTGGAGGAAAAATATGCAAAATGGAGCGAATTTGGAGCGAAAAGGACCAAAATGTGGAGATTTGAACAAGGCTGCCAACGGCGCTCTCGACCCCGCCGAGGGCGAGTTTTTCCCGAGGCTATAGGACAAAATTCTCAGAAGTCCGCCGACGGCGAGCTCTACGGTTATGCCTACTCAAGCTTTGGATAATGCCAAATTTTGAAGGGATGCTTAGACAACTCTTGGGAAAGCTCATCCACAACTTTAAAAGACTATTTTGGCCAAAAATTGGAGAGCCTGGAGAAGGAGGGAAAGAATCTAGGGAGTAAAGGAAGTGCTAGAGAGAGTTCCTAGAGATTAGAAA
>NW_018164490.1:28359-30291 GCF_001263595.1 Phalaenopsis equestris
AAGTGGATACCGAAAAAGAGAAGGATCATGAATACCCAGATTTAGAGTATCTATTTACACCAATGAAAATTACTGTGGAGAAACCTCCACCACCTTTTCCTCAAAGATTGAAGCAACACAAACAGAACAAATAATTTTCCAAATTTTTAGAAAATCTTAAGAAATTAACAGTAAAAATTTCCTTCGTAGAAGCTTTAGAGAAAATGCCTAATTATGTGAAATTTATGAAAGATATTCTGAACAAGAAAAGGAAGTTCACGGATAATGAAACTGTTGCACTTAGTGAAGAGTGTAGTGCAATTATTCAGAAAAAGCTTCCTGAAAAATTAAAAGATCCTGGCAGTTTCACTATACCGTGTGCTATCAGTGAAAAATTTTATGGAAGAGCTTTATGTGATTTGGGAGCCAGCATTAATCTTATGCCTCTATCAATTTTCAAAAGATTAGGATTACGAGAAGTCTCACCTACTTCTGTAACTCTTCTTCAGTTAGTAGATCGTTCAGTTACATATCCTAAGGGAGTTATAGAAGATGTGTTAGTAAAAGTTGATAAATTTATCTTTCTTGTGGATTTCATTGTTTTAGATATGGAGGAAGATAAAAAAATACCTATCATTTTAGGGAGATCATTTTTAGCTACTGGAAAAGCTATGATAGATGTTCAAAAAGGAGAATTAACTATGAGAGTAAATGATCAAGAAGTAACTTTTAACATTGTGAAATTAATGAAATACCCTGCTGTTGAGAGAGATAATGAATGTTTTCGCATGGAAATTATTGAACATCTACTGAATGAACATTTTAAAGAACATTTTAAAAATAAAAAGTATTTTGAAAAAGAAGATCATTTTGAAGAACAATTTGAAGAAAATGATGACGTTATTTTGGGCAAATAAGAAAATGAAGAATTAGATTATGTTCAGGAAAGATTTGAGATGTTAGATATTACGAAAAGTACCGATAAAAATCTATTTACATCAATTATAAAACCACCTGAACTTGAGATGAAAGTATTGCCTAGCCACTTGAAGTATGTATTTTTAGGAAACTAATTTACATTACCTGTTATTATATCTTCAGAATTAAATGATCTGCAAGAGAAAAGACTGTTAGATACATTGAAAATATATAAGAAAGATTTTTGTTGGACCTTAGCTGATATTAAGGGAATTAGTCCTTCAATCTGTATGTATATAATTATATTAGATGAACAATATAAACCAAGAGTTGATCCATAAAGGAGATTAAATCTGATGATGAAAGTAGTTAAGAAGGAAATTTTGAAATGGTTAGACACTGGAATTATATATCCTATTTCAGATAGTGCATGGGTAAGTCCCATTAATTGTGTTCCTAAGAAAAGAGGAGTGACTGTTGAAATAAAAGAAAATAATGAATTAATACCTATCAGACAAGTTACTGGGTGGCGTATTTGCATTGATTATAGAAAATTAAACACTGCCACCAGGAAAGACACTTCCCTTTACCCTTTTTAGATCAAATAGTGGATAGACTTGCTGGGCACAAATATTTTTGTTTTTTTAGATGGATATATCGGTTACCATCAAATTCCTATTGCTCCTGAGGATCAAGAAAATATAACATTTACTAGTCCTTTTATAACTTTTGCGTTTAGAAGAATGCATTTCGGATTATGCAATGCACCTACAACATTCCAGAGATATATGATGTCCATATTTAGTAAGTTAATTGATGATGGATTGAAAGTATTTATGAATGATTTCTCTGTATTTGGAACATTATTTGACGCATGCTTAAATTACCTTGAAAAAGTTTTAGAGTTATGCAAAAGAACTAATTTAGTTTTGAATTAGGAGAAATGTCAATTTATGGTTGCAGGAGGAATTGTGTTAGGGCATAAAATTTTGGAAGATGGTATGGAAGCAGACCCTGCAAAAATTCAAGTTATAT
>NW_018164490.1:32644-32881 GCF_001263595.1 Phalaenopsis equestris
AAAGTTAGTATTATAGTTAAATGTACATGTGTAGTTTAATAGATATTGAGTAGGATTGTGGATTGTAATGTGATTTTTATTCCGCATTTTAATTTTAATTGTTTAGTTTTGTGTTTGTGTTAGGAAATGTTATGCTCATTTAATATTACCCAGAAATTCCTCTAATGATTTATATGTGTAGAAAGCTCCTAATATTACAGACCAGGTGAAGTAAAAATGTTGAGAAGGCCTGCAAAA
>NW_018164490.1:33459-34665 GCF_001263595.1 Phalaenopsis equestris
AGGATATGCCTAATCAAAAATTGGCTTCACTGGACCTACCTAAAGGGAAAACTTAAATACATTCCTGAACTTATATATATGGAATAGGATTTTTACTAGTAGAGTTCTCATGAAGTTCTTATCTTTTGGATATTCTAAGTGACTTAATATTACAACATATAGTCATTCTTGAAATAAATAGAAGACTAGAACTCTTAAACTTGATGACTAAATAATCTTGTGGCTATAGAGTTAATTCAATTACGTGAATTCTTTCTGAAAATCTCACTATGATATTTATTTAAGACAAACTTATATTATTTCTGAATTAAAACTTTACTGCAGTAGATCATAACTTTTATAAAGTACTAAAATTACTTGAGGGTAAGTAATAGTTAAGTTTGGGGGATTTTGACAAGAGGAAAATATGTTGAGATTTTCATACCTATTTTATACTGTTTTTAATGATATTGCACTTTAAAGAAAGGTATTTTTGATGTTTTATTGCATGAATGATAAAATAGGGTCATTAGAGAGAAAATATGCAAAAAGAAGTGAATTTGGAGCGAAAAGAGCCAAAATATTAAGAATTGAACTAGGGCGCTGACGACACCATCGACCCCGCCAATGACGAGATTTTCCCGAGACTCTAAAATTAATTCATTAAGAAGTTCCATCAACGGCGCCCTCAAGGCCGCCTACGGAGAGCTCGGCGGTTATGTCCAACTAGCTTTGGATGAGGACAAATTCTGAAGGAATGCTTAGGCAACTCTTGGGAAAGCTCATCCACAACTTTAAAAAATTTGGAGTGAAAATGACAAAAATGTGAAGAATTGAACTAGGACACCGACGGTGAGCCCAACGACGCTGACGGCGAGATTTTCCTGAGACTCTAGAATTAATTCACTTAGAAAGTCTGTCGACGGTGCCCTCGAGGCCGCCGACGGCAAGCTCGACGGTTATGTCCAACAATGCATTGGATGAATATGAATTTTGGAGGGGTGCTTAGGCAACTCTTAGGAAAACTCATCCACAACTTTAAAAGTAGATTTTGGCCAAAAATAGAAGAGGTCCTGGATGTTAGAAAGGTCCTGGAGGTTAGAGAGGTTCCATTAGTGTATAGAGAATTTACTAGAGTGTCAAAATTGTGAGGAATTCTTCGAGAGATTGTAAGGTGGAGGGAAAGTGAGAGGTTTCTTCCTCCTTGTCGCCTCAAAAAGGGATTCT
>NW_018164490.1:34843-54165 GCF_001263595.1 Phalaenopsis equestris
AGAATTGGAGATTTTAGAGTGACAGACTAAAATCCCCAATTCGGTCATATCGTTTGGGTGTTGAAGTGTAGATGTTAGCCGTCAGGTGAGGGGAACGTGGGAGCTCCAAAGTGAGAGTCGGTATCCTCCCAGCCTAGCCGCAGATTCAGTAAACAAGCATAGGATTAGTCGATGTTCTTTATGCCTGGACCAAAGGGTAAGGAATATGTATGCTCCTATTTGGCACAATATAAATTGAATTAATTCACTTTATCCATTCACTATAATTTCTTGACAAGGAGAATGATGATTTCTTATATATTGAATATCATAATTAGACCCTCCTTACTATCATTAGTTATTTAATAATTTTAAATTTACCTATTTATTTCAATTGTCTATTAGTGACAGATAAGCAAATTGAACTTTGTTGTTGTGATTAAGGTATTGCTTTTCTAAAATCTTAGTTCGCAGTTCTAAACCACTCCCTATGGGATCAATATCTAGGACTCCATTAGAGCCCTATATTACTTGAGCGATACATATACTTGCGTTGATAAGTGTGACTTTACAATTATTGAATATTTATTAAGTCCATATTTATCTTATATTTTTAAGCATATATAAAGTCACGGTCAGATTCCAACCATTTGTTGATTGAGACAATACCATCTCGGATCTTATATGCTCTCACAACAGGTATTAACATCTTAATTGGTCAAATCAAGAAGTAAATGAAGTGTTGTTGGCATCAATTTTTAATATCAAGAGTGTGGGGTGTCCACCTGCATGAATCGGAATAATTTACGGTTTGTCCGTAACATCTGATTGCTTAGGCTAACGCCGGTTGAAATTTTGTACATAGGACGACTCCAATCAGGTCGACGAATATTATTCGTTGCACCACACACAAAATTAGCTCTAATTGGCTTGATCATTGACAAAATTGTCCAGACGATCCCGAATGGCGAAATGGACTGCGCCAACGCGTTCGAAAGATTGATTTTAGCTAGAAAAGACATTCACTATGCTGTGAGGACGTGCACGAGCTTAAAAGTGTCGGATGAAGGTTGATTAAATAATAATTATTATTATTCTTATTTTAATTATAATATTATTATTATTTTCCTCCCCTATTTAAACTATCGGTCGTTTCTCTCCCCCCGGGTCGACCGAAGCTCGCGAACCCTAGCCCCTATATCGCATCGTCACCGCTCGGAACCATCCCTTCGCGTCTGAAGCTTGCCGCTAGCCCCCCCTCGGCGGCGAAGGGGGCAGCCGGCGACAACCCCCTCCCTTTTCCAGAACCCCCCCAGCCTCGGCCATCCTGCTCCTTTCAGCCAGTCGCAAGGGCAGCCTTCCTCTCTCGCCAGCGACGCTTCGCCGACCCTCTTCAGGGTTGGCGACAAGATCCGGCCAACCTGAGCTCTCCCTTACCGATCTCATTTCTCAATCCGAAGCATCCCCTTTTGCCGACCTCCTTCCTTGGCCGAGCCTTCTCTTTAGCTCCTCTCTCATCGGCATGACCTCCTTCATTGGTGAAACCTTCGACAACGAGGTTCATTCCGTTGCCTCCTTCAAGCATATAACCTAGGGCAGCACACTTCCATCTTCCTTGTCAGAGTGGTGAACGCTTGTGAGGCGTCATCCGAGTTGCAACGCAAAGGCTGACGTCCTTCGCTAAGGTTTACATTTTGTTCGCATTGTCATGTGCTACTATCATTTATTTTGTATACTTTGCATACCACTTGCCCTCATTGGGTCTTTTTGTTGTCTTATGCATGTTATGCGAGGTACATTGGAGCACAGATCAGACACCGGCGACTCGATGCGTGGAATCTCCTTTAGTGTAGATAGAATGCGTCTACAACCATCACGGTGGTGAGATCCCCTAAACCCCTAGTCAGCCTTAAGATTAGTAGTGTCTACATGTGTGGGTTTGATCGCCCACACGAGGTGCGTGCACCGACGTGGGTCTGCGCGACGACGTGCTTGCATGATGGATTATTGGTTTTCATAGAGCTAGCCTTTATGTTAAGACTTCCTATGCATGACCAAACACCCTCTTTAGAGCCAAATGTTTTCCCTTTTGTTGTGAGCCTTACCACATGCCTTGATGGGTCAGAGTCCCTCACTTCCCTTGTTTTGGGTTCCCCAGCTTTACTTGGAGAAGCTGGGAGGTCGGACTTAGTAAAATGAGATAAGCTTTGTAGTTGGCTCGCTTTGCAAAGTCTGGAGGGTTTTGCGAAATGGGAATAGCTTTGTAGCTAGTCCATTTCTCAACGTCATGGAGAGTTTTTCCCTTGAAGATCTAGGGAGAAACTCCCCACATTTCCTCACCAAAGCAAGAGACAGAAGTGTCGCACATCCAAGGGTCTGAACCTTAGGTTTACCAGGTGAGGTCGTTAGCACGAGTCTGGTTTTCTATCTGCATGTTGGTTTGCTACATATTACATTTTTTCTTGGTGCATGCTGCATTTCACTTTGCTCCAACCGGCTGCCCCGGTCCGGCGAGCCCTTCACTTCGCTCTAATAGGCCGCCCCGGCCTGGCGAGCATTTTACTTTGCTCCAATCGGTCGCCCCGGTCTAATGAGCACCTCACTTCACTCTAATCGCTCCTGGTCCGGTGAGCATCTCACCTAGCTCCGATCGGCCGCCCCGCACCTATGAGCATCTCACTTTGGTTCGACCGACCGCCCCGGCCCGATCAACTAATCACTTTGGTTCTACCGGCCACTACGACCCTATCGACCGACCACTTGCACCACTGCATGTTGTGTGTGTACATATGCATGGTTGTTTGCATGTTCACCTGCCTTTTTGGCATATACAAGTCACTGCCTCCATGACACACCCATTTCTTTGGGCCATTGTCGCCACGACACTCACATCTCCTCCTGTCACTGTCACCTCGACACACCTTCTTCGGGCCACTATCACCATGGCACACCCATCTCTTTTGGTCACTGCCACCTCGACACACTTTCTTCGGGCCACTGCCACCACGACACACCCATCACTTTTGGTCACTGTTGCCTCGACACACCTTCTTTTTTCCTCGGGTTGTTGCCTCCACGACACGTCAATCTCCGAATCACTGCCACTACGGTATACCTATTTGTTCGGGCTGCTGCCTACACGAAATGCCCTCTTTCAGTCACCGCCTCCATGACACACTCATCACTTCTGTCACATGACTGTCTGCACTTGCATTTGCATGTTTGCTTGCATGTTTGCATGGGTAGCGAGTCGGGCTCGTTAGAAGAGTGACCCTGTGTCGGTCGTGATGCCTTAACGAGCATTGCTTGCTGGGTTGATCTCGGTGAGCAATGCGAGTTAAGTCATCAAGATTGACATGAGTATGACTGTGCTAAATATCTAATAGATCTATATCTAATAATAGATCTAACTCGTGTCACTACTCTTTGTTACACCCTTTAGATCCTTCAGATTTTTAGGATAGGGTCGATAGGAAAATCCCGCCAAAGTAATACTATACCCAAACTTACCCTACACTTAGATACTAGGTTGAAGCACTTTTCGTTAGATGGCGTGCTAGGCTAGGATTTAGGGTACTAGGTTGTTTTTTTGATGTCTGGCTATTGTTCTCTGTTGGATTGGTTGCCCTAGCCAGACAACTTTCTTTTGCATTGTGCCATACTGCATATGTATGGTAGTGTGTTAGGGTGTTTTCTGCAGGGAGCCATGTCTATTTATATGCACACACACAGGTACTATTATGGGGGGAGCATGTGATGATTTTTGACTCATTTTCTTGCAGGTGCTATTTTGCTCCCCCGCTTTTAAGAAATGACTCATGATACATTATTTGCATGGGAGTTTTCCCGCTGACACTTGTTTTCAACCAAGATTGAGTCTTTTCTTTTCATATGTATTTTTTAGAGTCTAGGAGAGTCCTGTAGTAGAAATAAGATATGGGCACGGGTTTCGAGACGTTAGCACGAGAACAACGTGGAGGGGGACCAGGAGTTGATGCTCTTGCCTCATATCTTAATTCTGCATTTTATATTGATGTTTATAATTAGTACCGGACATGTATATGCGGAATCCGACTGCCTTTTCCTTTTCTGGGGTATGTTGCCGACCCAATGACACCGACTTGTTTATTATTTTATTTGTTTAGTTTTGCCTTTTGCATCATATTGCATGTCTGCACATTTGCATGTGTTTTTCTTGTTTCTTTCTGTGGTTTATCTGGGATTTCACGATGGAACATAGACTCGTTAGAACTTAAAATTCTAATTTCTCTACTTATAAATCCTAGATAAAATATTTAAGATAATTAAAATATTCAGGATTTAAAAATCTCAACATTTACTTTCCTGCATATATTAATAGGGCCTCCAAAATACTTAAGGACCGCTCTAGATAACTGCATCATATTTGCATGTCCCGAGGAAGAGTCCCCGTAGAGTCCCCGTGCGTGCTTTCTCAACCTGACTGACCCAACATACATTTATATAGGTGGTTGTCTAGTGCACCTAGGCTGTTAGAAGGCTCCCCAATCTAGACTGGATGTAAGTCTTTTTGTTTGGAGCATTTTCAGCTTTGTAGGTGAACCTCCACTTTCTTTTCTTTTCTGAGGCATCATTGTCACTTTGGTAAGTATAAGTCCCATCTCTTGGAGCTCTAGCTTGTAGTCATAGGATAGAGTTTCTTTCCTCTAACCTTAGAGATGCCGAGATTCCCTGGGGACGACGCAATTCACAGATTGCTGACTGGGGATTTCAACACTTTGTCGGCACTAAAAGTTAAGGAGTTGCCCGTTGGAAGTTGTTGGCCACCGGAATCGAAATCTCATCACCCACTTCAGAAGGACATTTAATTTACATACATATATATAAGTTTTAGAAAAATATGAAAGCAAACCAACCCCATATTTTTCATAGTTTAAATGAAAGAGCATTATACCTCAAACCCTATATATATCGTGAAGGACAAACACAAGACTTGAGGATGAGACTCGATCAAATAAACTAAGAAATATATGATATTTGTTTGGTCTGCAAAACCGTTTTATTTGTCGACAATTTCCCCTATTTAATATGAAGAATTAAATAGGGTTTATTTTAAGTTGGGTTTGGACAAGCTTTTTATGAGGGCAAGCCCCTATAGTTAATTACATCTCAGATAATCGAAGTCATCTAAGAAAACTCTTAATAAAAATCAAGGAATATTATCTTCAAGGAGTTCAAAAGGATAGAAATTTTCAACAAAATTGGACAAAGAGGTGTGAAATGGGAAACAAAGAGGTGTGAAATAAATGGGAATAGCTCAAATTTGGAACATTTTATTATAGAATCCAAAGGAGGAGAACTAGGGGATGTCATAGATCTGAATGAGAACCTCGGTGACTTCCCAGTCTGTCATATTGTTTGGCTTCAGTTTTCAGAAGAAATTATTTAGGTGTTTCATTCTGCCAATTTTATTTGTTAGGGCTTAAATTTATTTGAAACAATCACACAAATAGTCTAGAAGATGTAAGGATTTAGGTCGTGACGAACGATAAACTCAAAATCCTAAGATGAGTTAGGACTTATATTATACAGCAGAGCTGTACAAAGACCTAAAGATGAGGAGAGGATTTATGTTGCAAAAGCAAACTACTTCGAAAACCTATGTCTTGGTTTGGTTGTTTAATTCTAAGGAATGAAATTGGTTTAGCCGATGTAGACGTGTTTTGCTGTTGAAGATGGTCGTGCTGCCCACAATACTAGCTTCAAGCTTTTTGCCGTGATGATTTTAAGTTTTCTAATGTGTCAGGTCATTATGTAAAATCAGATGACCTTATGTTTAAAATTCCTTAAATGTTATGGGGCATATTAAAGTTGATTAAAGCGACACTGGTTAGGATCTTACGATTCCCTCTTTCTAGTACCACAAATTTCTATTGGATTCACTTCATCCAAATGAATTTACTAAACTCAACTTAATGAGTTTCATACTTTCATTTAGATCGTGGGAAGCCTCGTTAGCAATCGTAGGTTATCTCCTCCGAGAGATTCCTGATCATCCTATAGATAAGTCTTAATTTAGTTGCAATTGTTGTTTTGTAATGTTTGTGATTAAATTTTGAGTTATTTTATATTTTGAATGTTGTGGCGGTGAATTTTATCTTGGTTGATTTTAGTTTTGGTCTTGGTTTTGCTGCTAACCTAGCAGTTTTAGTTTTCATGCAGGGTGACATCGTTGTTTAACATGCAGGTTTGTGTTTTTTATTCCTACATACAGTTGAGTAAGTACAACAACGTACTGAAAAGTAAAGTACGAGAAACTAGAAATGCAGGTAAAATAAAAGTGTACCTGGATGGTCTTTCCATAATCTTCAACTGAAACTCAAAATGCATGTGAGAGCATTTATATGTTAAAAGCATTTTATGTAAAGCGGTGAAATAAGGTTCTGGTGATCTACCAAATCCTAAATCATATCTTGATGAGCCCCTATTAATTCATTTGAAGATGATTTCATTAAGCTAAACATACTAAGTTTAGTACACCTTTGATGTATTTAAAAGGTCGGGAGGAAGAAGCATGTCCATGCTTCCCTTTCACCACCTGATGAAAAAGCTCAAGCTCATTTAAACTTATTATGTTGCTTAAAAATTCATCCTGTAAATACCTCTAGTGTTCAGTGAATATCGATGTTTCAATTATCTCTAAGAGTAGGGTAATTATCATTTGTCATTTAATTTGAGAATTATGTGGGTGAAGACCTTTAAAAAGTTAATGTTATTAAGACACTTTTATTAAGACACTTAGCCAATTTTGGCTTTGATTTGGATTGCAGTGTTTTAAAGCTGTTCAACTTTTAGTTACATTCACTTTCTAATCCTCATTTAACCAAATTTGATTTAGTTTAGGTCATTATTAAGCCCTTAGGACCTTGGTGGACATATTAGTAATTTTTTGAAAGAAATTGAATTTTAAGTGATAGTGATTCATCATTAAAAGGTTTGAATGTCATTTGAAGAATGTCATTTGAGGTTTGAATGTCATTTGAACACCAAATAGGGGTATTAAATTAGTGAGTTATTAACATCCAAAATCATAGCCCTAAGTCTAGGAAAATTTACTTTAATAAATCTCCAAATTTTAATGATTTAGGAAATTACAAATTTATCCTTTAATTAAGAAAAGTGAAATTAGTTTCTACCAGTTAATCCCTTATGTTTGAATCATCTGAACATGTTAATTGAGGTCAAAGTTTGCCCATCTTACCCTCTTGAATTAAGCCTAAATGTTAATTAGGGCTAGATTTTCAAAATTGCACTTTTACCCCTAAGACTCTATCACTATCACTTCATAATTCACTTCATAATTCATCAAATTTAATTCAAATGACTTTGGGATTTTTATCCTACCTCACTCATGAGTCAATTAAGACATAAAAGGTGAAAATGTGATTTTCCAAAATTTATTTTAATTTACATGATTATTTAAATGCAAAAAGAGGATTTTTCAAAGAAAATTCAATAACTTGACCAAGGCAAAGCCTAATTACTTGAAATTTTTACTGGAGGTAGATCTAAACTAGAGAAGCACTTGGACTAAATTTCATGATTTTTTTAGTTTTATTTTAATTATTAGAATTATTTATATGAAAAATAAAAAAAATCCTTTTTTAGCCTTTTAAAATTTTTTTAAGGTTGTAAAATTCAATGTTTTTACTTAGAAAATTAGGAAAAATATTTCAATTGCTCCTAAGTGCTTAGGAAATAATTTAGAACATTTTCATTAATTTTATTAATTTTATGACTTTAATTATTTTTTATTATTTTATTACCATGATTAATTTATGCAAATGATGGACATTAACTTAAAAAATATGGATCTCTGTCTAGGGGTCTTCTCTGACTTTAGAAAAATCAAGGAATATCCCTAATGACAGAGGCAACAACATGCCAAAATATCAAGCCATGGTGAAATACTTGAATGCATGGAGAATCAAAATACTTAGAGCATTATTTAATTAACTAAAAAATAAAATATTCATCAAATAAACTTCAAATTATTTCCACATTGTTTTCCTCTATTCACTGAGCACTAGGGTATTTTTCTTTTATTTTTGTGATTTTTCTGTGCAAAGATATAATTTTTCAAAGTTATGGACATTTAAATAAATAGAAAAAATCCCTATTTTTCTATTCAAACACGCGGCACCGCATCAACCTACGGCATCTCCGAAGCTCTGCATGGCACACTCTGGTTGGATGCCACCATCCACGTAGCCACTGACTCGGCCCGCGCTTTATGTATAGAAGGGCCGAAGTGTTGTCCGGCTTCGTCTAGACCGTTCATTTGATACACGCGCCATCCAATGGCTCCCTGTCATTGTCTCCGACAGCCAAAACCCATGACCGTCAACCCTAAAACCTTAAGATCTCTCGCATTTCTTAACCAAATAATCTTGGGTTTGATCCTATAGACTCGTCTAAGTGAGACGAACATATTCATACGATAAACATGCCATCAAACTAACCCTAATCACATGGAGAATCAAAATAGGCTCGGGAAGAGGGGAAGTTCAATACCTTTGCTCTAAGAAGGGAAGCTTCAATCAGAGGTACTTGACACATTCGTGGAGGTCTAAGAAAGCTAGAGATTGGGCCTCTAGTCGTGGTGAAAGGTCTAGACCCAAATTTGATCAAGGGCGAATTTGGGTGTTGATCAAAGTCTAGTGTAGAGGCTCTCTATGAGGGGGCTTTGATGGGGCTTCTTCTCCTTTCATTGTGTTGAAGTTCATTTTCATTGTGTTGAAGGTGTGGGTGAGTTTAATTGAGATTTGGTGCACTATGGAGGTGTGGTGGCGAATGTCTTGTCTCCAGCAAAGATGAGCTCAAAAATTGAGCTATAGCAAGGGAAATGAGGGCAAAGAGGTGATTGGGTTGCACTGAGGAGGTCTCAAAGAGGCTATGGAAGAAATTTGGAAGGGTCTCCCTGAGAAAATTTCAGTACCCTTCCTTTGTCCGTGAAGAGGCCATTTTATAGCCATAGCCAGAGGATAGGGTGGCTCAGGAGGTCTGGTGAGGTGCTAAAGCTTGCTGAGGTAGAGGGCAATGTTGTGCAACCAACCAATCAGAGTGAGCCATCTTGGATGGTGAGTTTGGGGTGAGGGTTGCCTTGAAGTGGCTCTCGGGTTTGGCTCCTCTGGTGACTAGACTTGGGTGACTAGACTTGCCGGCAAGGACAGGGGAGCAAGGCCAGAGGTCAGGTAATGCAGGTGAGCCAGTGAGTCAGGCCATTAAGATGATTCCATGGGCTTAGGGAAAGTTTTGGACAAGGTAATATATGCTTTGGCCAAATATAGAAGGAGATCCCCCAATTTGGGGATCCCTTGGTCCATAGCTCAATTAGGCTGGATTAGGTGGGTTTGGCTCAGTCTTGGGGGTCCTAGGTTTGGTTAGGTTGGGGTCAATTTAATCATATTTAATCCAAGTTGGTAACATTAGGTCATGGGTCCATTTAGGTCACTTTGGGTTCAAGTTGGGCTAACTTGAGTTTGGGTTTGGATTGGATCAATTTTTTTTAGCAATATTGTGTAAATAATTGTCTTGAATGGCTTAGAGAAGGATTTTGAATTGGTTTGGAAGTTCAATTTGGCTTGATTTGGTGATTTGGTCAATTTGGGGCATTTTGGGCTAGCTTCTAGATTGGGCTAGGTTGGTTTCAAGGCTCAATTGGTGGGTCAAAATGGTCTATATGAACATCATGAAGAGTTTTCAACATAATTTGGGTGTCAATTTGAGGTTTAGGTCAATCAATTTGATGGATTTTGGAGATGTGCTCAATTTGGATCAAAATTGGGGGGGCTTTTGACCAAATTTGATTAAATTGGAAAAATTGAGTCAAGTGGTAGTTGAAGAAAATGAAATTGGTAATACTTGGGAGATTTGGGGAATTTTTGGGATTTTTGGAAATTTTTGAAATTTTCGGCTAAGGAGGGGCATTTTGAGAATTTTGGGGATTTTGGGGCAATTTTGGAAATTTTATTTTGGGGCAATTTGGAAATTTTGGTAAATTTGAGGGTGGATGGTCAATTTGAGTGGTGGAGAATATTTTGAAATGATTTTTGAGAAGTTTATTCAATTTTTGGGCAATTTTTGGATTTCAATGGTATCTACGTAATTTGGGAGATTTTGGGGCAAAAGGCCAAGTTGGATATTTTTTGTAGAATTGGGGTGCCAACCCCATATGTGAGCTATGGACCAATGGAAACCCTATTTGGGTCCTCTATGTACTATTCTTAGCTAAACCCTAGCCTAGGGCTAGTGGGTTTAGGGGACCATCTACATAAGTCTCCCAAAAGATCAAGGGATCAAAGTCAACGAGTATTGAGTTTGAGAGTGTGAGTGATTGTGAGTGAAAGTGAGTGAAAGTGAGTGAACAGGCTCCAGAACAACACAAAGTTAACCCTAAGGTCAAACAGTTCTATGGGAATTCTCCTTGAGCTCCCCCGTAATGACCCCACCTACTAAGTGCTAGAGGTTATGACCAATATGTAGAGCTTCAAGTTGAGCAAAGAAGAGGGTAAAATTTCTAATGGTGAGGGTTCATTTCCTAGTTTTCTAGAAATAGTCAACATGAAAGTACTATGGCTATATCCTAGGTTACTAAAGAGGGAAAATTAAACATCTACCAAAACTGAGGTCAACACACGTGTTGGGTCGACTACCTTCACTACCAGGTAGACTTCGGATCCTAGTAGTTGTGGATGACAGATCCGGGATCCCAACCCTGTTACCTCTATATTCTAGGATTACTCTGCCCTCTTTTTGTTGAGCCCTTTTGAGCCATGTCACTCCTTTGACTTTGTCGATATCATTTTGACGGCCTGATGTCGATGAGCTGTCTCCCATTCGGGATACGACGATTTGTCTTCTGCCCTTCTTCTGCCCTTATGGCACGGACATGCTTTGATGTGTTCGGATATCCCCATCAACATGATTTAGGTTATTCCGTTGGCTCCGTGTGTTGATGAGTCGCTACCCATTCGGGATATGAGAGACTCGCTCTCTGCTCGTTGGCTTAGCAGGAGCGTTGAAGCATCGGGATTGTTCCCACATGATATAACCTTCCTTTGAGTACCTATTGCCCCAGGTTCACAATAATCCAAGTGAAACTCCTTTTATCAAGAGTATTATTGGTATCCCCTAAGATGTAATTAACCAAGTGGGATACATCCCCTTGGGTGTGCTCTTCACCCCATAACAGACACTTACACCTGACTCTCTAGTTTTGGGTAGTTTACGTAGGCATTCTGTCATGGATATTGGTTTAATGTGTTTTCACCCGATCTTGTTTCGGCGGACACTCTTAACCTATCCTTGGGATGTTTATCGCATGTAGACTCTCCACATTTTATTTTTTCTGTTGTTTGTCACTTTATCGTATATCCCTTCTTATTCGGTTCCTCTCCTCTGATTATGGAGGGAGATTTATTCGAATAAGGGAAGTATACGACCATCGACAAGTTGGCGACTCCTTTTAAAATAAAAAGAAAAAAATGAACGAAAACAAGTGCAAGGTTTCAAATCAACACAACTTCTTCCAACATTGAAGTCTAATACTTCACACAACTTCCTTTTAAATATTTAATCACTTATCATTTTAAGGAAAAAGTTAAGGAAAACTATTCAGAATTCATGGAGAAAGCACAGCCACACATGAGTTTAAAAGTAAAAATCATGCACACAAATAAGAAATCTAAATTAAAACTAAGTATAGACTCAAAGATTATAGACTCAAAGATAAACACTTATCTCAAATTCTCTCCACCAAATGTTTTGAAGTTCCTTTGAATTCTCTTCCTTCTCTCACAATAAAAACTAAATATAAAAATAAAATAAAATAAAGTAAAGGTGGCCGGCAGTGGCGACAGCGATGGGCGGCGGCGGTGGGATGTAAAGTTTGATGGATGTCTGGACACTGGTGGCTGGCTTTGATGACCGAAGTCGTCTTTAATAAAAATCCAAAAGGCGCCTTGGTGTACCTTCAAAATGTGTCTCTATTCAATGAATCTTCTAGAAGTTGCATCCTTAAAAGCCAATTGAATGAATTTTCACGTTCATGGGCTATTTCCCACTTTTTTTATCAAGGGTTGTTTCAAACACCTCTTCAAAAATTCACTCCAATTAAATAAATCATCAAATAACTACATCTAGTGCTTAAGCGCGGGGTTCCTGGCGCTTTGGTGCGGGGCCTCTGGCGCTTAGGCGTCAGACTGGGCGCTTAGGCGGCCTAGTTCCATTTTGCTCCAAAATTGACCCTTTTTCACTCCTTTTAGTATTTTTCATCCATTTGATTATACCTGCAAGAAAAACACACAAATATCTTTCATTAAAGCATAATATCTAAAAAATAGGTATAAAAATATTTATAAAAACACTACATATTTTAGGTGTATCAGTCACAAAGGATGATTATCTCACGGTAACATCTCGATGTCCTCAAAGCTCGCACTGATCCAGATAGGCAGAGTGAATCTCATGATTACATACGGATCGTGGCTTATCTGCGAACGGAGCCTATGAAATAATCAGGTGGTCCCATAGGGTTTGCATTATGCTTCCAAGGCCTAACTAGATCATAAGGATAGAGGGTGAATTATTGTATCCCAAATATGAGGGGTTCTATCCAAAATCGGGGCATCGAAGATGATCAACAAAATGTCAAAAGGAGTGACATGGCTCAAAAAGGAGTGAATAAATGAGGGGTAGAGTAAGTCTAATCGGATGGAGATAACAGGGTCATGATACCATAGATTCGTTATCCCAAGCTATAAGGACTCCAAGTCTACCTGGTCATGAATGTAGTCGACCCAAGACAACCGGAGATCTCCTCTTCACCAATCTGTGAATTGTGTCATGTAAGGGAACCTCGGTAGCCCTATGTTTAAAAGAAGGAGACTCTAATCATATTACCCTATGTAGGTAGGAAAAGTAGATGTGAGACATATACTTGGGAAAGTGGTGAGAATGTTGCTGTAGTGGAAAAGTGAGGAGAGGTACAGCTACAAACCTGAAAAACACTCTCAACAAAGGACTTACTCCTCATATGGGATGGGAAAACCTCTAACACCCTAAGCACACTATATAACCACCTAAGTAAAAATTTATGTTGGGCTACTCGGGTTGGAGAATCAGAGGGACTTCTCCTAGGGACATGTAAGTAAGATGCAGTTCTCTAGCAAGTCATAAGCATGAAGGTCTTATTAATTACGACTTGGGTGATGGCCATGCTATGTGACCCATTTAAAATTTGACCCAAAGGCCAAGCAGAAAAGTAAAGTGCAGGTTTTGGAATTTATGAATGTTTTAATCCTAAATTTTAATTAGTTTTAAAATTTTAGAAGGATTTTGTAGAAAATTTATAATTTCTTAGGTCTTGGAGGGCCTAAGTGATTCACATGGTTCCCAGATAATCCATAAGATAAAAATAGCAAAATTGGCAATCACATGCAAGAAGCAGAAAAGTAAAGCAAGTTAAATCAAAAGAATAAGAAAGATCGGGTGCCACTAGGTCGATAACATATCCCAAAAATAGAAAAAGAAGGTCAGACACCGCATAAGTACACACCTAGTTCTAATTTTATACATCAATGAAATGTAGAAGTAAGTTATGGGACACAAGCAAGTAGCTCCTGGTCCCAATCACATGGTTCCTCTAGTCTGGTGCCTTGGAATTCATGTCTGTACCTTATTTCTAATACTGACTCTCCTAGAGATTCTGAATAATACACAGAAAAAAATAAAAAAAAAGGCTCGACATGCATGAAAATAAGGTATGTAAATGTTTCTTTATTGTATCAAAGCCATTCTATCTCCACTGCAACTATGGATTCTAGTTCTGCAACATCCACACAAGAAGAACAACAATCCCTCCATAAAATAAAGGAGATCAATATTCCAAACTCCCTGAAGTTCTTGATATCTCATATCAGGACCTTGGCTGCCACACCCTCGCCCAAGAAAACTATATGGTCTAGAAAATAAAGATTCTCAAATTGTTATCAACGAATGGGTATGAATCTTTTCTCAATAATAATTACTCCACCCCTCCCCAATTCACTTCTGACGAAAATGAAAACAAGATTGAAAATCAAGAATACTCTTTATGGAATCTTGTTGATAAAAACCTTGTAGCTACTATCTTTTTTCACAATATCTCCCTCTATCTTACAACATATTATTCATCTCGATCATACAACTGAGATCTGACAAAGTTTAGAATGCCAATTTCATTCCACAAATCATGCTCATATTATCCATCTTAAGAATAAACTGCACAATATTACCATGAGCAACAACATAATGGCCCAATACCTTACCAATATTAAACATCTTGTGGTTAACATAACAGCTGCAAGTTCTAAGATAGATCAAGAAGATATTATTTTGTATACTCTCAATGGTCTCCCACCAAGTTAACAAGCCTTCAAAACCATCATACTCACCAAAGTTAATCCCTTTTGATTGGAGGACTTATATTCATTACTCCACAATGAGGAATGTAATAATAAACATTAAGAAACAAATAAACTCACTCAACATTCGACCATGCTAGCATACAAGAATAAAGGCAATTATGGACTGCAAGAAATTATTCCAAGAATTCTATTCCTAGCAAGAACTTTCTTGATAGCAAACAAGCATACTAAAAGAACCAATCTAAACCAAAAACCAACACAATATGCCAAATATACAATAAAAAGGGACGCTCAACTCAAAATTGTTGGCATAAAACCAACCTTAATTACAAAGTTACTTCTTCTCCCACCACAACAGCGCTTACCAGTTATCTTCACAACAAAAATTATGATTGGATTTTGGATACAGGAGCCACTGCCCATATGACTTCAGACATGGAGAATCTCTAGCAGCCAAGTCCCTACATAAGAAATGATCAAATTGCTGTCATAATGGCCAAAACACTACAATCACCCATGTGGGCAATGATATAGTGTAAGATATCTCTCTCCCTTATTTACAGCACTACACATCTCTCATAATCACAAACTAACACAAGACAATAAATGCCTAGTTACTTTTAGAGTTAACCGATTTTATAATCAGGATCGACCAACAAAGAAGATTTTCCTCTCTGGAATTGCTATTCAGGGGTTATATCAACTTACAGCACTTCATAGCGCAACACAATCAAACATATGACATCAAAGACTAGAGCATCCCCACAAGAAAGTGTTAAATAAAATTGCACATGCTTTTTCTTCTCTTAATATCTCTAAGTCTATTACCATATGTAATGATTGTGCTGAGAATAAAACTCATAAGCTTTCATTTCATAATAGTACTTCCTCTTACAAATTGCTAGAATTAATTCATTCTGATCTCTGGAGACCCTTTCCCCATATATCTACAAGAGTTCATAAGTTTTATATTACTTGTATTGATGCATTTTCTAGTTTTTGTTGGTGTAAGTGTCTACAACACAAATTTGAGGCCACCAAAACTTTTATAAATCTTCACGAGATGCTCAAAAATCATTTTTAAGCAAATATGAAATTTCTATTAACGGATGGTGGAGGAAAATACACCTCCCATGTTTTAAAAAAATATTTACAAGGAAATGGTATTATAGATCAATAGAGTTGCACTTACACTTCAGAACAATATGAGAAAGTTGGACATAAGAATAGAAATTTGGTTGAGACTGCTCGCACTATGTTCAATGTTGCCAAACTTCCCATTCAGTTCTAGGTGGAAGCAGTACAAACTGCAAATTATCTTATAAATATGCTTCCTTCCACATTAACCAATTATCTCACCCCTTTTAAACTTCTTCACAATATTCCACTTGAATATCATCACCTTCGCACCTTTGGGTACTTATGCTACTTTTAGCGACCTCAACATATCATACATAAATTTTCTTGAAAAGCCTCTACTTACATCTTTATAGGTTATAGTCCTCACCACAAATGATACAAGGATATGATATTCATGCATAAAATTTTCATATATAGTCATGTTATCTATGATGAAACTATATTTCCTTATAAGAAAAACACTCACATAGTACACAACATTTTTACTCATCACCACAACTACATTGCCCCATCTCTTCTTCTTCCCTCATCCACTCTACCTTCAACTCCCAACTCTTTAGCACAAAAAATTAATCACACCATCTTCCCCATCTCCATCATCTCTCCCTTGGTTTATTGTCCCTAACTCTCTAACCATTCTTTCCACTATAGCAACAAACACAACAATTCCACAAGAAACTCTCTCCTCTTCTACTAGCTGACATGTCAAAAGCAAACCTCATCACTTGATTACTTGAAACAAACTGCCCATCTCAAATACAAACACATCTTTGACCTTAAGCACATCATAACACATTTTGACACTCCAAAGATATATACACAAGTTGTAAGATTTCCTCATTGGAGGGCAACAATGTCTAAGTAATTTCTTGCTTTACAACAAGAAGGTACCTAGGATTTAGTTCCCCTCAACTTGGCACATAATATTCTTTGTAGCAAATGTATCTATCACATCAAATACCCTGCAAATGGGTCCCTAGGTCACTACAAAGCCCACCTTGTAGCACAAGATTTCAAAAGATAGCATGTGATAAACTAAAATGAAATTTTTTATTCCCGTTACTAAATTCTCTACCATTCACCTCCTTATTACTTTTGTCGCTAAGAAACATTGAAAATTTTAGCAACTTGACTTTTCCAATGCTTTCTTGCATGGGAAATTAGAAGATACTGCATATATGACTCAAACATCTAGCTTAACTAATTTTATTCACCCTCATTATTTTTACAAACTCAATAAAGATATTTACGGTCTCAAACAGGCATCACCTCAGTGGTACTCCACATTTTGTAATTTTTTATACAGATAACATTTTTCTTTTAGCACTAATGGCCCCTCTCTGTTAATACATCGCCAAGACAACACCTGTATTTTCCTATTAATCTATGTCAATGACATTTTAATCACAGAAGATTTTCCCACCGCTATTACTCAACCCATTAAAACTTTAAGCATGTACTTTAACTTAAAACATTTTTGTATAATTTCTCATTTTATCGGCCTAGATATGCATCCCATCCCCATAGGCTATTTTTTAACACAAGCACAATATCTCAAAGATCTACTCAGCAAAACAAGTATGCAAGATTCAAAATTTGTTCTAACTTCGCTTCCCACAAAACCCTCTTCTGTTGATAAACCCTCTAAACTTTTACTTGATCCGACTTCTTATAGATAAATCATTGGATCATTACAATATCTAAATGTCACTCATCTTGATATCATATTTTCCGTCAATTACTTAAACCAATACATGCATCAACCAACTACTTGTCACGATCAACAAGTCAAAAGAGTACTAAGATATCTAAAAGGAACCATGAACTACGACTTATCAATTAATTCTGATTCTTTTGTTCTAAGCGCCTATGCAAGCACAGATTGAGCCTCTGATTCAAATGACAGAAAGTCCATTTCTATATTATGTGTATTTCTGGGCTCCAATCTCATAGGCTGATCGATGAAGAAGCAACCTAGCATTGCTTCTGCCAAAGCTGAATCTAGGGCTATCGCTACTACCACCACTGAAATCATATGGATTAGATGTCTACTACATGAACTTACAAATCAAACACCTCCTCCAACTGTTTTATACAATGATGGCACCTGT
Source organism: Phalaenopsis equestris (assembly GCF_001263595.1). Classification (NCBI taxonomy): domain Eukaryota; kingdom Viridiplantae; phylum Streptophyta; class Magnoliopsida; order Asparagales; family Orchidaceae; genus Phalaenopsis; species Phalaenopsis equestris. Next base: position 52,521 of record NW_018164490.1, read on the forward strand.
ATAATCACTCTTGCACATAATCCGATCTTCCATGCTCGAACTAAGCATGTTGAAGTGGATTTTCACTTCATCAGAGATCACATACGACTCAAACAGTTTCAACTACAACATGTAATGACAGAGGATCTGAGCACCGATATCTTCACAAAGCCTCTACCAATCATGAGACATCATAAGCTCTCTCTCTCTCTCTCAAGCTAATGAACGGCAAACCCAATCTTTAGCTTGAAGGGGGGATAACAAAGAGATTAGAGTTCGTACCTGATTCAGAGAAGCTCCTCCCTTTCCGTTGTCCTGCTCAGCCTCTTCTCAAAGACGCCTCCCTAGGGCTTCTGCATATAAATAAGTTACTTATGTTTAAGTGTAAATTGTATAAAGTCTTATTACACTTTTCTATTGTTACAATGCCACTCGGCCTATCTATATAAATGAATGTAATGAAGTGTGTGATTCAGTAAAAATGAAATTAAATTAAAGAAGGTTTTCACTTATCTATCTTTGGGCTCACTCTCCTCTTCATCTTCTCATCTTCTTTCTCTCTTATCTTCTCTCTACCCAAGCAAAAGCTTTTTTAAGAGTAATTTAAGAATGAAGCTCATCAATCATGGCTACTTACCAAGCCAATCATTCGTTCAAAGTAACTACCATCCCACATACCAAAAAAATTTGTCAAAGGTACTCACTCAACTAATTACGTCAAGTTTAATCTATATATGATCAATGTAATAGCATCATACATAAACATAAATAGAGAATTATTGAACCATTGAGAATTATTGATTAAGTGTGTGCGCATAAAATGTTAAAATCTTTAAAAAAAAAAAAAACTTTTGCATTTGCATAAATGGCTTGTTGAGACCAATCTTCTCCTTATTCTCTCATGCTTACAAAATTAAATTTCTTTCCCTCATCTTATCAACGATATATTATATTTAGTAATACCATCATTTATATGGTTCAATAAGATGAAACCATAAATAAACGATTACTTAAAAAATTAACCAAAATTGTTAGTAAACATTATTTCTTCTAAAATTGTTTTTTAGCACAAAACATCGTAGAAGTCATATACGTGCGCATGGGCATGTGTTTGTGCATGCATTTATATGTATGAAGAAAACGTTATACCTGGTCCATGCACATAGAGAAAATATTACATCCAAACTCTAGACGTAACTTACATCCAAAGTCCAATAGTGGGGTGTCATGTATCAAATGGGTCCCACCACAATACACACGGCAACCAAAACTACAAAGTTGCCAATTCAATAGCTGACAAAATCTCTATCGCAGTATAATAATTGTCTCAGACTGTGCCTACAAAGCCATATTGCATGATGGCGACTGAACGTTAAGATAAGGAAAGAAAAAAGATAATTAAGAAATAAAAAAGTTTAGAGAAGAGATTAAGAAGAATGGGGATGGTTAATTAATTATACAGTACTGGCTGGCCCCGAGATCGGGACCTAAGCTCATGAGCATGTGCCTCAGTTCAATTATGCAACTTAGGTGTATCGATTCCTTGAATGAATAAATAACTATATAAATATAAATAAAGAGATGCAATTCTAGCTTTTTATAATGTAGTGCAGATCTGTACATTTTACGACGTCTCTCTCTCTCTCTCTCCCTCTCTCTCTCTCTC
>NW_018164490.1:54175-65288 GCF_001263595.1 Phalaenopsis equestris
TATATATATATATATATATATATATAAAGAGTTGGATGTAATTGAATACTCGAATGCTTCATAGGCTGAAATCAAGTTAGACTAATGCAAAACTCATCCTGCATTAGTCTAACTTGATTTCAGGATTTGGTTGTTTTCCTAGGATGATTTGACATCAATGCTCATCCTGCACATCTGGTCAATTTGGTTGTTTTCCTAGGATGATTTGACATCAATGAGGAAGATGGCTCTCTGGTTCAAGAGAACTTGATCAAGCTCCATTTTATGCTAAAAGAATTTTGTGATTTGATTATTTTTATGAAGTATATAAGTAGCCATATTATGAAGCGTAATGAGTATTAATCCAAACTTATACATAGGGGATCAAGATTGGAACTTTATGCAACTATTGTCACCTTATAATGAAATCACCCTGATTAAGCCTTAAAGGCTTCCTTTACACTTGATGCCAATTTTTGCTCCACTAAAACAGTTGTTTCACTCGCTCTCTTGACACTCAACATAATAGCCCTACCCACACTCTCTGCACTTCTCACGTATACATTTCAATGTTCAAAATCGCTTCCCTCTCACTCACTCATTCAAGTTTACTCTCCAACTGACTAACAATTGTTCTATTGGGTTGTCAAACTACGACAAAACAATGTAGCACTGCGACATTATTAGCACTATTGAGCTTAATATTGGCATGTCTTACTTAGGCCTCAATTTACTAGCTTTAATTCCCTTCTTTAATAGTGCTCAAAATGGGGGATAAAATATTGTGGCACTTGGATGATGGCATCTTGGCGATCTAACAATTGTTCTATTGGGTTGTCACACTCTGACAAAATGATGTTGCACTGCGGCATTATTGGCACTATTGAGCTTAATAATGGCATGTGATGCTTAGGTCTCAATTTACTGGCTTTAATTCATTTTTAAAATAGTGCTCAAACTGGAGGATATAATATTGTGGCACTTGGATGATGGCATCTTGGCGATAATAAATGACACTTCAATGTCAAGCTCTTGATTTGTATCTTGAGTTTTGGGCATAGAGCATTGAGGCATTGCTTGACGGGCGATGATGCTTGTTGACTCCAAATTGGAAGTCCTTGAGCTAGCTCAATCCAACTAGTCGCTTGCGCTCTTCTTCCCTCTACCTAAGCAAGCCTTTGCAACCACTGGCCAGCCTAATTGAGCCATCCTTCCTCCTCTATAAATAAGCCACCACTCCACGGCCAAAGGAGAAAAGTGCACAAACCTTGGGGAAACTCTGCCAAGATCATTCCAAATCATAATTTCAGTGTCCTTAAGCTCATTTCAACCATTTTCAGCCTTTGATCCCCACTGCTCAGCCCTAATTTTGAGCTCAAAATCAAGCCCGGGCCACCTCTTGATCGAAATCATGCTTAGACCCAACTACAACTCAAATAAATGATTGGAGGAGGTTCGCAGGACCAAGATGAAGCTCAAGTATAAACCCAATTGAGGCATTACCTCTTGGGCAAAAGTATGGATCAAAATCCCTAGTTTTACCCTCGGTTTGGAACTTTGTGAAAAAGATTTTATTTCATGTGTGTCTAACCATATAGTTGTATTCGTCTCACTTAGATGAAGGTGTAGGAACAAAATGCACTTAATTTGGTTGAGTATCGAGCGAGATCTTAGAGTCAGAACATGAGCGGTTCTCAATTTAGGACAATCCGAGATGATGAGCGGATGTCGTCTGTTTTGGCTTGTATTGAACAAACGATAGAGATAGCACTGAACGAACGAAGGAAACACAAATCGTAGGTCGTGTGGCAGCCAAAGTGGAAAGTATGATGAATCAAAGCGCACAACATAGGAGTTCGGAGCTGTTGAGGAATGACGCGACGCTGACGTGGACAAGTAGAAAATTAGGGTATTTTCTATTTAAATTAATTCAAAAACTTCAAAAAGTCATATTTTGGTGTAGAAAAATCATAAAAATAAAAGAAAAACACATTTGTGCACAGTGAACAAAAAAGAATTTATTGAACTAAAAATAAAAAAAATATGAAATATTTTTTTTTTAATTAATTAAAAACTCCAAGGGAAAATTAATTCTAATTAAATAATTATCAAATTAATTAAAATTTTGAAGTTTGTTCTTAATGACATTAGGGACCTCCTCCCATTTTTCTAAGGTCAGAGGGCATCCCCATGATCAAAAGCACTATTTTCTTAGGACTTTTGGCATTATTTTAATTAAATAATTATATAAAATAAAGCAAAAATTAGAAAAAAAAATAAGTTTGTTAGGTTAACTATGGTCAGAGGACCTTAATAAAAAATAAAAATTAAATTTAAAAGGCTCAAAATATGTTTTCCATTTCAAACCAAGTAAAAGTATTAAAAAATTTTAAAAATATAAAATAATTTAAAAAATCTTAAGAATATCTCAAAATCATGAAAATGACTGTAAATTCCCTGCAAAATTTAAGAGTCGGAAAAGTTATTTTTAATATAAAAATATATTTTCTATGTAAATAGGAATTTTTGCTTAAAATAATTATATAAAATAAAATTATAAAATAAAATTAAAGTCAGAAAATTATATAATTTAGTTTGGGTGAGTCCTTGAGACCAAAGGAACCTAAGAAAAATAAAATTGATGTCCAAATAAAAAAAAAATTTGATGTATTTTTCAATTTAACAATAATTAAAAATAGTCCAAATAAAAAAATTGTTTTTGATGTATTTTTCAATTTAACAATAATTAAAAATATTTAAAAATCACAAAAAATATAAATATATCTCAAAATATCACAAATTATTCCCTGATTACAGGAGATAACTTAGGAATATTTTCATAAATTCTTAAAGATGTAAAAAGGTATTTGTAGTATCTAAATTAAATTTTCTTTGATTTTTGAATTAAATAATTATAAAAAATAAAATAAAATTTATAAAAATATAAAATAAAATTCTTTGAGCTCTTTGAGGTCGGAAAGATTGATGAAAAATATAAAAGTTAATTTTTGAAATAAAAATATATTTTCTAATTATTTAATCACTAAAATCAATTAAAAATCATTAAAATTAAACTATAATTAAAAATTTCACAAAATTTATTCCTAGTGGTCCTCTGTCCTAAGTGAAACTCCTAAAATCATCCTATAGTCAGAAAAGATATTTTGATTAGTAAAATTAATTAATATTGAAAATTCTCAATCTTGAATTAAAATAGTTATAAAAAATTAAATGAAAATCAGAAAAATATAAATTCTCCTCTGATTTGTAAATTAACCCATGAGTGGTGTAATAACAAAGTTTCAAAGTCATTTGAGTTAAATTGAAGAAATTATGAACTAAAGAACCCTAGGGGTAAAATAGTAATTATGAAATTTTGAACTCCAAATTAAAATTTAGGTTAAATCAGAGGGTAAATGATAATTATGACAATTAACTCTCTGAAGTGATTGAAACACAAAGACTCTCATCGACACAAATTATGACAATTAACTCTTTGAAGTGATTGAAACACAAAGACTCTCATCGACACAGTGGTTAGTGATCTAAACATCACAATTGTCTAGGGTGGAAATACTCTTTCGACCATCTGACTGATATTACCTCATCGACACAACAGTTAGTGACATAAACATTATAATATTTAGGTAGGTAAGCTCTGTTCCACTTGCCCCTGACCGATATTATCCCTTCAGCACAACAAATAGTGATCTAACATCACAATTGTCTGGGTCAATAGAAAAATCTCTATGTTTGGGGTATACTGGTGTCCTCTATCTGTACCATTAGAGGGTGAATTTCTCCTTTGACAATACATATATAAGCATTCATATATAAGTTATTTAATTATTTATGGCATAAATTATTCTGATATATCTTTATGCATCCATTGAAATACATATTTACTCTACTGTACAACTATTCATCATGTATAACTCTCATATCATACATATCTTTTATATCATGCTTATCTTTTTCTATTGTACTTATCATGTTAAGAAATGTTATAAAATGCAACATCTTTTATATATCTTTCATGCATATCTATCATCACTAACAATATGAAGAATCTAACTAAACTGCAGCATACATCAAGTTAAACATACATATTGAAATAAAGAAGATTACTGAATTTTAAAAATAAAATTTCTCACCGATTTTCAGGCTAGACTATTAAACTTCGGTAACTAGCTGGACTTTGCTGTAGTATTTATGTTAATATTAATAACATAGAGAACAAAAAATTAAACTATAAGATTTAAGCAATTTTAATTAGTCAAATTATTCTTCTTAAATTAGCATAGGATTATTTATCTGAATTTATGGAGTCGTCTTACGACTATCACCCATGTGCTTGGCTCGAACTCGCCGCATCGGGTAAACAACATAAAGTGGCTTAACTCGAAATATAATTTATTAGGCAAAACAGACCTTTAACAGCTTCTCGGCAATCTAACCCTTTTCCGAAGTACAGTAGCTGTGAGTGGAGAAACCTTCCCAGGCTAGCAGAAGAAGAAATAGGGAGAGGGGTTATAAGTGCTGTGAGAAAATGAAAATTCATATGTAATAATTGTCATTACTCTTACTATAATTTTTAAAATTGGCAAACAAATCAGTAAATAAAAATTCTCATAACGAGTATGAAAAAATGAACTTCGAATCTTCTCGCATGATGCTGAATTCTTGGCCTCACTTTATGGGCCTGTTTGGGGCAGCTGCAGCTTATTGAATAATCTGCTGATAAGCTGATTAAAAATAATCTGTTGATAAGCTAAGTGCGGTGACTATTACAAACATTTATGTTTTTTTGGAAAAGCAAGACCACTACCAGAAAGCTACCATCACACCTAGATAAATGTGGTGTGAAAATGTTGTTTTCAGCATTTTGAAAATGCATAAGCTGTCAAAATGCAGTTTAATCAAACAAATCAGATGTATTTTGAAAATGTCGCCGCACCAAATAAGTTGTCCCAAAGGGACCCTAAATCTTCATAATAGTCCATGTGATGACTAAATTTTATGTAATCTTTGGTTAATCTTTATTGGCGACTATTAGGGCTATTATCTCCTTTAATCATAATGATTATGAAATGTGACTTAAGAGCATATTATTTAGGAGTTGAGAAGAGTATTTAAGAAAAAAATTTGAATTATGAAATGTGACTTACTTAAGATTAGGAGTTGAGAAGAGTATTTAAGAAAAAAATTTGTAGCTAGATTTTCAAAGTGGAGACATTAAAAAATACTGAGGTTATTAAAATGGTTTCAATTGTTGAAGGTTAGTAAGAAAAAAAAAGTTTGAATTATTATCTACACTTAGATATTATGTTATTATATTCTTCATGTTGACAGATGAGACGTCAAATATTGATATCGATGAGTTTGAATTATGTTATTATATTCTTCGTGTTGACAGATGAGACGTCAAATATTGATATCGATGTCGTTATTCAAAAATTGAATATAGATCCAAGGAAGAGGGTAATAGAGCAAGATATGATTAGTCGTTACCACTTTAGAAGAGCTAATTTGCTGTGAATTTCAAAATTTGTTAAAAGTCAAATTTATATAGGAAATACAATAGCAAAAGTGTATTACAATCAACATTATGGTGTAACAGTCAAATGGCAAATGGAGAAGGTGAATTGAATTTACGACCTTGAATTTTTGTGCGCCCTAAAATTAGCTCCTACTTTCTCAAATTGGCTCTCTGTTTGAATCAGCCATCAGTTATATGACCATAAGTTTCATAGATAGTTTTTTTGGTACCACCAAATCAAAATACACCATACAACCTGCGAGAAAATAACATTCTTGTCTAAGGATGGGCTATACTTCTACAATATAATACTTTTTGGTTCAATAAAATTCAAACTTTACGTACCAAAGAGTGATAGAATTTATATTCAAAAATTAGAAAATAAGATCTATTAAAGTGTATAATGACGAATAATTGATAAAAAGTAAGCCTTCTCAATAGTACATAAATGACTTGAAACAAATTTTTTAACACCCAATCCTTCAAAATAGAGTGACCATTGGAAAATTCTTATATTTCTTACTTACTAAAAATGAATCTGAAAAACAAAAGGTCATTTTGGAAATGTCCTCTCCTAGAAACTCATGACAAAATTGTCAAGCCAAATTATGGGTTGAACATATTCATCTTGAGATCAATTGACAAATGTTTAGCATTTTCTTAAAATCTTGAGAAATGCTAAGCGATTTGCTTGCAATAAGGATTGCAAGAAGTTTTAGATAGCTAAAGTCCCTTTTGTCTTTGCCACCATTACTTTAATGTCCATAGTTTGAAGATAACTTGTTATTGTATTTTAGACTCATCCAAGACATAAGGAGAAAGGAAAGACTGATTTAATATGTCACAAAATTGTCACAACCATCAAACTATACTATACAATAATTGAGAGAACTCATTTGGGTAAATAATAAATCCAATAAGGAAACTTTTCCCATACTCATAAGCATATTTAATATTGGTTGTAATAGAACATCCATTGAAGTTGGTACTCGTAAGGATAGATCATTAGGGTGACTATTAAAATGATCAGTTGAACTCAACAAATTTAATATTTTATATATAATAATGATTGCAATCGAAGCACAAATATTAGTTGACTCTATTCAATCATTGTGGAACTATAATCAAGTAGCGAAGAAAATTTACGGTCTGTTTGGGGCAGTTGTAGCTTATTAAAAAACAGTTGTAAAGCTGCTGAAAAATAATCTGATGTTCAAAAAATTTTAATGTTTTTTACAATTTTTTTTTTCTTTTTGAAAAATCAGACCGCGGCTAGAAAGTTGATACCGCACCTAGCCAGATTTGGCGGGAAAAAAACAGATTTTAACTGTAGTTTTTTGAAAAAGCTGACAAAATACAGTTTACTCAAACAGATAAAACTGCGGTGCAGAGTTATTATATAAATATTATATAATAAGTCTGATGATAGCTCGTATTAATTAAAATTATTCAATAAATATTTAATAATAATATATATTTTAATTTAATATTAGTATAACTATTAATTTAATATGACCTTTTTTATTTCAATAAAATAGTTTCTTAATATTTATTTATTTTATATAATTACAAGACAGCTTACTAGCAACTCATACATTATCTTACTTGATTGTTGTAAACAAATTAGATGTTAATTTAAAATTTTTGGTTGTTTATTTATTTTAATTTATAAAATTATTTCTTAAAGAATTTTGGGCCAAGCAATTATTCAAATTCTTACCTTATTGATTAAATATTTGAAATAATTTTTTAACTAATTAATGATGTCGAGGCAGATGGTGGAGATCGGACACCGCATGCATCTCTGCATGTGGTGTTCATATAAAATAATTTCTCGTGCAAAATGCATGCAGCACAATTCTCATGTATATACATATCTAATACTTTAAGTAAATAAAATAAAATAAAATATAGTTAAGAACTATAAGTGTTAGAATGTAAATAAATAAAAATTGTGTGACATTTATGCAAATTTATCTTAAAAGATTTTCCTTGTAAATTTATGTCAAATAAATGCGGAAGATATGATTCATCATTTCAATTATATGTATAGTATATATGCATACAACTTTTAAATGAATTTCTTTCCATGTTTATATAAGTAAGAATTTATTTGAAATATTTTCAAAAAGGATTTGAAATATATTAGATTTATTTATTTGGTTGAATAGGATTGCATATAAATTTAAAATTTCACAAAACATATAAAAAATAATTTAAAATAATAATTTTATTTTCACACTCAAAACTAAATAAATATTAATCATCACCTTTATAAAAAAAGATTTTTTAATATAATAATAATAATATGATTAAAAACTCACTAAAATACAACATTCCCCAACCAAAAGAGTTGAACTCAAACTTATGGAACACAATTCTTTGGTTCATAACAACATAATCACATCATTCCTTCAATGGAATTTTTAGAAATTAGCATATGCATGCATCCATGCATCTGAAGGCATACTTTATATATGCACAAATGTTTTTATATCAAACAAAATTTATTTGCCAAATAAAAAATCAATCAATATATACATATATATGCATGCACCGCGTACTCGGATCAGTTGGTCGAGCAACTGCTTGTTGGTTGTAAGTCCCATTTGGTCTGTGGTTTGATTCCCCCAGTGGAGGCTGTGGTACATGAATTTTTAGGCGAATCGGGAATGATCGCGGCTTGTATAATAGTCTCAGACCATTCATTATATATATATATATATATATGATGGTGGTGAGACATGCAATGCTCTATGGCGCTGAATGTTGGCCTTTAAAAGAGAGCATAAAACTAAATTAAGTGTTGCCGAGATGAGAATGATTAGGTGGATGAGTTGCTTTACACTTAGAGATAAAATACGAAATGAATATATCTGTGATAGGGTTGGTGTAGCTCCAGTGACGAACAAAATTAGAGAGAGTCTTCTTAGATGGTTTGGTCACATTAAACGTCGATCATCTTATAATCCGATTAGAAGAGTAGATATTTTAGATTCGACTTATGTTAAGAAAAACAGAGGTAGATCTAAGATGACTTGGGCATATTTATAAAAAATGATCTTAATTTATTAGAATTAAATGAAAATATGAAACTAAATAGGATGCAATGAAGAAAACAGATTCATGTAAGTGACCTTACTTAGTGGGATAAAGGTTTGTTGGTGTTGTTGTTGTATAGTCGATCATTTCATCAAGGCTATGCCCTATAAATTTTTTTTTTCATTCTCTTTTATCTATGTGCAAAATTTTGTGCAAGATCTTGGTGTAAAGTTACATTATAAAATTCTCATTTTGCCATCTTAAATTTTCTAGTAAGCAATAGTTTGATGCATCCTCTTAAAAGCATTTCTAGTATTTTGGAAATTTTTTTCCAATTGTTTGTAATCAACCCCTTAATTAAGGACAGTACATTCCAGCTAGTGAGGGCTGCTAAGGCCTAACTTTAGAAGATCGTCTTTGCAAGATGGACAAGCAATAACCTTATGCTCTTGAGCATGACGAATTTTTTCTATAAAAAAATTAACAAGTTAAGACGGGCCAATTTGAGGGCACCTATGCGGGACCTCCTTATTATAATGTTGGAGTTTCTCTCTATCACAATCTTATCCAAATCTTTTTAACGGTGGCAATTCAACTCATCATTTACATGCTATCCAATTTGCCTATAATGCTTAGCAACATTTGTGGGCTTAGTCGATCTCCCTTTGTTGAAACTTCTTGTGATATCATAACAGATGAACTTCGATGTATTGTTTAAAAGGAATGCCTTTTGAGGGATACAAGTTAACTTATTCTTAGCCATAGCTTCTAGGAATTTTTTGCTTCTGACTAAAGTTGGAGCCCGTTTGGAGTGGCTTTTCAGCCAGTTGTTGTTTTGAAAAGCAGGTTAGGGGTGGTTTGGAGCCCCATTTCACCTGCTTTTCTTAAAATCTCATTCACAAAAATGAAGTTTTGGCGAACGACGGGGCCAAGCTGGGTGCCGCGGAACAGATTGCAACGGGATGGGTAAATTACACAACCGCCCGCTAAATTTCTATTATTTCCTTGTTTTATCTCTGATAATACACTTGATCTTTACAATTTTCCCTCGACTTCTCTGCATGCATCACGTATTAAGGTTTTATGTGGTATATTAGTGAGCGGCTTTTCTCGTCCGTCTTCCGCATTTGAATCGCTTGTATGCATGTCGTTGTTCATCTTTTATTTTGGTCACACAAAAACTTTCTTGTGCTTTGTTCTCATTTTTGTAATCCAATCTTTTTCAGTGCAATAACGTATTTGATTGTTGGTTTAGGGTGTGCATTCCACGGTATTTTGGTTTTGAATTTGATTCCGACTTTCTATATAGATGTAAAACGCGATGTATACGATTATATGCTTAATTTCCTTAATAATTATTCTTAATTTGTAACAAAATCAAAAATTTGATCTAAAGCAAAAGCTAAGTAAGTTTTTCACTATGAAACAAATAAGAATACAATTATAATATTTAAATATGAGATACTACGCAAGTATACGTATCGTTATCAAGTAATATAGAACTTTTTTATTAAGCCCCGAATGTCGAACCCACAGGGAGATTAACGATATGCACTTTAGGAAACTAGAAAATTTAGATGAAAAATTACTTCGTAAAATATTTTTACTTAAAACTTAAGATGCTATAATAGGATTGAAATTTCGATTCTTTTTGTAATTTTTTATTTATGTAAATAAAGTAAACAACTAATTAATTTAACTAAATATTTGTAAGATGAAGGCTATGTAAATAAAATATTTTTTTTCCTTATAATGAATTAGTAATAAGTATAAAAATTTTATTGTGGAAGTATGTTAAATGTGTTGTGTCAAATATGAGTAATAATATTCTTTACCCTTACTAGAGATGCTATAAAGAACATTGATTAATCTATAGTTTGAATAACCTTGAAGACCGGTTAGGTAGGGAAGATATCAGCTCTCACTCTAGAGTTCTCTCTTTTCCCTCTATCTGGGGGCTAACATCTCGTATCAAAACTTAAAATTATAAATCAAATTGGGGGTTTTAGCCTGTCACTCTAAAGTCCTCTAATTCTACACCTTTGAAAAAAAAATTTCCCTATTTATTTGCACTTAACCCCATGAACTACATTCTTATTCATGAAATCAATATGTGATTCTAATCATTTGTTGACTGAAACAATACCATTTCAGATCTTATATATTCTCACAACAGGTATTAACAACTTAATTGGCTAAATCAGGAAGTAAATGAAGTGCAAAATTTCAAATCATCACAACTTCTTCTAACATTAAAGTATAATACTTTACACAGCATCCTTTAAACACTTAATCACTTATCATTTTAAGAAAAAAGATAAAGAAAACTACTCAGAATTTATGGAGAAAACACAATCACGTATGAGTTTAAATGTAGAAATCATGCACACAAAGAAATCTAGATTAAAGCAAGTGTAGTCACAAAGATAAACACTTATCTCAAATCCTCTCCACCAAATATCTTGAAGTTCCTTTGAATTCTCTTCCTTCAATCACAATATAAACTAACACTCAAAATAAAAAGAAAGCGGCGGCGGCGGCGGCGGGTACATG
>NW_018164490.1:67824-69121 GCF_001263595.1 Phalaenopsis equestris
TTTTATTTTTAATCCACATTATTCTCCGCTCTTCACTAAGCAAAAGGGTACTTCTAATTTTTTTTTATGATTTTTCTATGAAAGATATGAATTTTTAAAGTTCTGGCATTTAAATAAATCAAGAAAATCCCTATTTTTCTACTAGTCCACGCGACGCCACCTCATCCTTGTACCCTCTGAAGTCTTCACACGGTGCTCCGCTATTCAACGTTACTGGCCATGTAGCCACCTCGTCAGCCTGCCATGTCGTTCCATCCACTCATCCAACGTGATCTCATCCATCCATCCAATACACGCGCGATCCGACGACATCTGTTCATCGTCCCTAAATGACCTAACCCGAGAGCCGTCCACACTAAAACCTTATGATCTCAAGTTATAGTCAACAAAATCAATTCGGGTTTGTTCCTACACCTTCATCTACTCAAGATGAACCTATCTATTTGGTTGACCAAGCATGAAATACAATAAATATGTATGGAGAATCAAATTAAGCTCGGTTTAAGGTTAAGGTTCAATAGCTTTGTCTGAGAGGGGACGCCTCAATCAGATGGTTGTAGTAACTTCAAATGAGTCCAATAAACCTCTAGATGAAGTCCTAGGCTATGGTGAATTGTCTAGATAGGATTTCGACCAAGGCTGATTTCAAGTGTTGGTATAGAGCTAAGTTAGAGGCTCTCTGTGATGGATAGTTTTTGAGGAATCAACTTCTCTCACTCAGGGGATGGTTTATGCATAATTAATTGGAGTTTGGTTCACTATGGAGCTATGGAGAAATCTTTCCTAGTGTTTCTTGAATTTTAAAATCAAAATTGAGTTATCACAGAGGAATCCAGAGTGGAAAAATGGTGGGCTTGAGCTTAGAAGTTCTTGGAGTGTGTCTGAGAGCAAATGGACAGAGTTTCCCCAAGGAAATTTGCTAACTCCTCGTTTGGTCATGGAGGAGATGGTTTATATTGAAGGGCTTAGGGTGGAGCTCAGAGCCAACTAATGGGTGCAATCAATAGCTTATGTGGAGGGCTACAAAGTCTCAATGACCAATCAAGTTTGGTCAGCTTGGATGGGTGCAATTGGGTTTGGATTGAGGCATGGAGGCTCTTGATTTTGGCTCCACCGGTGACTAGGGCAGCTGGTCAGGGTAGGGAAGGTGCTTAAGTGGCTCAAGAACCACAGGGGAATCTTTCAAAACAATTAATTTGGGTTGGTAATGGGTTATGGCAAAGATATACTTTGGATTAAGCATTTTAGGATTAAGATCCACCAATTTTGGGGACCTTTGGTCCATGGCTTGATTTAG
>NW_018164490.1:69221-74841 GCF_001263595.1 Phalaenopsis equestris
GAGACATGATGACCGACAAAAATGATGACGTGGTAGACCGGGACCGGCCAGAAGCAGTTCAAAGCCCCATATCTATCTGGACGACATCTGAAGGCCGGGAGGAAGCTAATTCAAAGACGGACATAATTTTTCCTCTCTTAAAACCGGGACCGGCCAGAAGCAGTTCAAGGACCCCTATCTATCTGGACGACATCTGAAGGCCGGGAGGAAACTAATTCAAAGACGGACATAATTTTTCCTCTCTTAAAGTCTACTAGCGCAAAACTTGCGCGGACGAACCTGCTGGCATTCTTCAATCAAGCGGGGCGAACAATGAAAAGCGCCCAGATCTAAAGTACTTGATTTGGGCCTCCCAGTTCGTCCTTCAGTCATAGCCGCAAGGAAAATAGCTCATCCAGTCATTCTCTCAGACTCCCGACACGTGGCCGCTCAGACCAAAATCCGGATGAGTGACATCCCGGGTTCCCGACCACATCCGACAATACGCAGTTTAGGCCCATGGCTCTATAATTATGTATTGACCAAAATGCCCCCGCCGTACCTATTTCTATAGAGATACAAAATGTAAATGAACATCCCCCATTCTTATAAATAAGGGCACATTTCATGAATAAAAGTTACATGATTTTACTGTTCATTTGCAGGCTCTCTGCTCTCTTCCTCTATCTTTCGGGCTCTATTCCTCAGGTATGTCCCTCAGATAGTTTTGGATTCAACATCCTAAAAAGTGTGGTGAGTGTGGAGTCATGTCATCGACAAGAAGAGGTGTGCAACTATCACAAAGAGATAAGAGTCGTCAGAGAGAAGTAAGCAACACAAAACACATTAGAGAAGACATGGAGGAACACTTGCAACGAGGAATGCAGGAGTTAAGGGCCCAGATAATGGATCAAGTGTCGGGTCATATTGCAGAGGTCCTAAGGCCCGTTGCGACCATAGTAGGGGATCAGATCCCATAGGGGTAGAAACCCCTCAGAAGGTGGCACTGGTGCACAATGACAGAAGGTTGAGCAACAAACCTAAGAGGGTCGAAGACTCACAATACCAAAACAACGTTGGATCAGCACAAGTGGAGAGGCATCAATTCAGACGCACTGAGACACCGTGTTAGCCAGAGAATCCATTCTCTTTACATATCTCATGAGCTGAACCCCAGGAGAAGTTGAAACTTTTGTCACTAAGGGCGTATCGAGGTCAGTCAGATCCCAATGACCAGATTGCCTCATCTGAATTCTTGGAGTGCCTACTAAAAGTCTTATATGCATTTAAGTGATGTTTGTTCTTCACTACTCTGAGCTCATCAACTTTGAAGTGGTTCAACTCAGTCACCGCTAGGAGTATTAGTAGTTTTTTGAATTTTAGAAGGCTCTTCTTAGATCGGTTTCCAAGCGCCCGAGTATCGAGAAGACCTCGTAGATCATGTGACAGATGAAATAGGGACCACACATGAGTTTGTGCTCCTACATCCCTGATTCCAAAAGGAGATGTTGGACGTGAGAGATCCTTGAGCCTGCATGGCACAGGGGACTCTAAAGCAAGGTCTGAGGTATGAGAAGTTTTGTTATGACCCCAGCTTACAAGAACACTAGGATTTGGCAAAATTGCTTCGAATGAGCAACAAGCTGGCAAATCACTAGGTCCAAAAGAGAGCCTCACCTAGAAGCGAGTGGAAATCATGAGAGGATCCCAGACTATCCATCCAACCAAGGTATGAAGACAATCTATACTCTTGGAAAAATAGGGGATCTGACCGGTGCAACAATCAAGAAGGACAGAAAAGGAACCTAAAGCGGCAACTGACCCAGTACCATGAGAGACTGGTTCACCATTATGAACAACCCTTTGATGAGTTTGAGAGACCCCAAATCACTCCCTTGAAAGTGTCAATGACAGATATTGTGGATGCCATCCAACATAAGGTGTACTTCAAGCAGGCGACCACGATAAGAGCCAAAGCTTACCTTCATGACACGAGGAAATACTGTAAGTATCATCAGAACCATAACAATGATGCTGATGAATTTAGACACCTCCAAAACCTATTCATGGAGCTCATCATGGCTAAAAAGCTAAAGGAATTCATCGTGCATGGGGGGCCTCAAGTTAGAGACATTCGAAGGCCCGGTAATAGAAGCCCCAAGTGAACCTATCTGGACAAATTTTGGAAGTGTAGAGTCCTCTCACCTAGCCTCCCAAAAGATGTCTAGAATGGGAGTACTATGCAATGTTGCATCCAATAAAATGAGGGTAAGCTCCTCCCATCACATTCACAGATGTTGATATTTCCCCTCGGGGAAACCCCTACAACGACGCTATCATCGTGACGACCATAATAAGCAAATTTCAAGTTGAAAGTATCCTTATAAACACTAAAAATTCAATGAACATCCTATTCAAGTTAGTGTTTAATAAGTTTAACCTCTGGCCCGACCGGCTGGTAGCACCGACTTGCCCACTGTACAATTTTTCAGAAGAGAAGAAGAGTCCCTGAGCATTATGCCACTGGCGGTTACCTGGGGAAAGAAAGATGCAGTTCACAGAGATAGAGGACTTCTTGATAGTGGACTCGCCTCCTACGTACAACACCAATTTTGGCTACCCATTGTTGAACCGCTTCAAGGCTATAGTATCCACCTACCATGTCGCAGTCAAGTTCCCGGGAGATGGGGAGGTGATCATCATCTGAGGAGATATAAAGTAATCTCAGGTTTGCTACCTCCGAGCAGTAGGGAGTGTGGAGGAAGAGCTGCTCTATTGCAGAATCAAAGGGAAGGTGGTCTCGAGACCAGTGAGACAACCTTGGAGATTCCTACTACCGATAAAGAGCCCGATAATTCTTTCTTAATAAGTGAAAACTTTGATGCTGGGCACAGGGAGTTGCTAGTCCAAACACTTCGAGGCCACCGTGATGTCTTTGCTTGGTTCGCTGAGAAGATGTCGATCGACGTCACCTGCCACCAACTGAATGTAAGCACCATCGTTTGTTCAATCAAGCAGAAGATCAGAAACTCATTGATTACACCAACTGAGCCCATCAGGGAGGAGGTGTTGAAGCTAAAGGAGGTGTGATACATTTGAGAAGTGCAACCCCTTGGGTCTCGAACGATGTCATGGTTTAGAAGGAAAATGTGAAGTGGTGGATGTGTGTAGACTTCACAAAGAATGTTACCCGCTCGAAGGACTGCTACCCCTTATCTAAGTGGTGGATGTGTGTAGACTTCACAAACATGAATGTTACCCGCTCGAAGGACTGCTACCCCTTATCAAGCATTGATGCCCTAGTGGATGCAGTAGTGGGTCATTCCATGATAAGTTTCTTTGATGCCTTCTCAAGATACCATCAGATAAAGATGTACCCGGGTGTTGTTGAGAATACCATCTTCATCAATGCTGAAGGTGTTTTTTGTTATACTGTAAAACTATTTGGGCTTAAAAATGTTGGAGAAACATACCAACGCTTGATGGATGCAATTTATTTTTTATCATATTATCTATTATTAGTTGATAATGGTGAATCAAAGTTCTGTGATGATGGCATTCGAGTTGATGACTCAAAAGAGTGGGAGTTTGCTATGCATGATGCCATGTAGTCAAAAATATCAATTCATACATGAAAATGACATAACTATCAAAAGGTAAAAAGGCACCGCATAATATGTGGGTTTACAAACTAAAAGAAGAATTAAATGATAGTAAGTAGTACAAGAAAATGCTGTTGTGAAATGATTCCAGTAAAAAAAAAGGAGTCGACTTAGAAGAAAAACAATACATGATGTAACCACATGGATATAAACTTCCAAAAAGGAAGATATGGTCTTCAGGTTGAAGAAGAGCATTTATGATTTCAAGATGACAACAAGATAATAGCATATTGGTTTGGATAGGCTTATTTCAGACAATGGGTTCACGGGAAGATATGGTCTTTAGGTTGAAGAAGAGCATTTATGATTTCAAGATGGCAACAAGATAATAGCATATGGGTTTGGATAGGCTTATTTCAGACAATGGGTTCACGAAGTGTCAATCAAATCATTAGTATTTTACTAAATATTTTGATAATTAATATATTATACTTCTTTTATATGAGGATGATATATTGATTGCAGGATCATAAATGAGAAATATCAGAAATTTAAAAGAGCAAATTTCAAGAGAGTTTGAAATAAGTATTTATGTCTAACCATAGAAACGCTCAGTATGAGAATCAATATAGACATGAGTGCATGCACTATAAAGTTATCTTACGTAGAATATGCTGAGAAGTCCCTATAAATATTCAACTTGAGTAAGACAAAATCAGTTTACATCACTTTAGGTAGTCATTTTAAATTATATAAGTCACAATCACCTTTGTTTGACAAGCACAAACGACAATAACCATGTATGCTTCAACTGTTGAAGTTTGATGAATGTGTTGATATTTACAATACCATATACTGGACGTTTGGTATATCATTAATACAAGAAAATATCATTGGAAGGTGGTTGGTTGGATTCTCAGATACTGGAGAAGAATAATAAACACAACACTTTGTTTTGAAAAGTGTAATAATTAATCTACAAGAATATGTGGATTCCGATATTACAAGAGAAATTGATGGTAGAAAAAGTTCACCAAATTATATATTCATTTTGGGGAACACAGTAGTGGATGGGGTTCTGAAGTTACAAAAGATTGTAGCTTTATCAACTACAAAAGTTGTGTAAATTGTTATAACCGTGGCTAGCATGAAAATGATCTAGCTATAGAGCTTTATGGCTAAACTTGGAAAGGGAAGAGAATGGAAAGCTTCGCAGTGACAATTGAGTTTCATTCGTATAGAAAAGAACACCATATTTTATGCATGGGCAAAGCATTCGGCTAAAGGTATTATTTAATTCATTCACTCCTAGAAGTTGGTTAATTATTTTTGGAGAAAATAGACACAATGACTATTGTTATAACAATTATAAATTTGAAGCCGTGATTAGCTTCAGTTTGAGTACATAAGGTTGAGATCGGGATGAGTCACACTATAGTTGATAATTATGAAAATGTTGTAAAGTTGGAGGAATTAGGTTGATAGTTGTAATCAGTCTCTAAGTGGAAGATTGTTATTATGTGAAACATGATTGTGCTAACCAAATTATTCACTCAAAACCCTAAATTTTGCCGATCAAAGTTGACGATGAGTTTTACAGGGAGTATGGGGGTTGTCCCTAATCGCTGCCCCAAGAATTTTTTTTGTACTCAATGAGCTGATGCCCAAAAGGCAGCACTGTCACTCCCAATACACGTTAAGAACCCGAGAGCCCAGAAGTAAATGCCTATTCAGGGGCAAAACCAACAATTATTCTTAAAGGGGGCAAACATATTAAAATTAATTAATTAATTAATTACACAAACGTATGCATAAAAATTATTAAATAATTCTACATTTTAAAAGTAATTATAATTTTATTTAATTATTTTTCTGTTCTGCCTCATTTAGATATCTCAATTTTTTATTCAATAAAAAAATAAATTGGAAGGATGCAAACTAATTATTTTTTTTAAAAGCAAATTATGCCCTGACGCCAATGCAAGGAAGGTACTTTTATATGTAGGAAGATTTACATTCATACCACTCAATTCCTATGT
>NW_018164490.1:74941-89703 GCF_001263595.1 Phalaenopsis equestris
ATTCAATTTATATATATATATATATATATATATATTCAGTTTTTAAAAATTACCATTATGAAAGTTTGAAGTGATATAAACAATATGAGTGGTATAAATATAGGAAAAGAATTTTGGCATTAGATATACATAAATACATAGGATTTGGGTGTATTAAATAATTATTACAATTAAATATTAAATATATCTGACTTTATTTTTTTATAAATAAAGTTAATAACACGCACTTAATTCATATAGTTTATTATAAGTAGTTTAAATATAAAGTCCATAATTGCCTCTATAAATTAAAATATTTTTAAGATTAAATAAATATGCCTCCTAAATCATATTTGTTGGTAATTAGTGTGAGGCTCGGGAAAGCTTAGCTTGCGAAGCCGGCCATGCCACTCAATTCCACGTGTCATTTTAATAGCTGGTCTTTGCCAATGATTAAGGGTGGGATGATTTTAAAGTACATATAGTTTGAAAATATGCTTTTTTTTATTTATTTTTATTTTTTTAGCAATGACAAAAATCATAAAAGATATCAAACTTATAATAATAAGGAAAAGAGGTTACATACACACAACATAATAATTTTATATATTTATATATTAATGCATAAAATTTAATATTTATACTTATGACAATGTCATAAACATATGCTTAAAAAGATATATTTCACTTTTAAAAAGACTAATATGTTTTTATTATTGATGTGATGTTAAAACTTTGAGAGGTATGCATGTAAATATAAATATTTAGGAGATAGATATGTAAATACGAAGAAATTTATGTGATATGTATATGGTTAGTTGCCTTTGCTTGCCTTGAATCCTCGAGTATAGATTGTTTGGTTTTAGACAAACAAAAAAGAGGGGGTTGTTATTTGTGGAGATGAAGATATTGATTAATGTTCGAAGGGAATTGTTCATGTGGGATGAAGGAAAATGATAATTTAGACATCAAGGAAAAGGATATTGCTTTGAGTTGGAGAATGAGTGAGAGAATTATGGGGAGTAAGAAAAACTTGGCATGATTTGACAAGGTCTTTTGTGTTTAGAGTAAGAAAAACTTTTGGATGACCATGATATGATGCCCCTAAGACCCCTAGATTAATGTTTTAATTTAGGGTAAGGAACAATTTGGGCCAAAATATTGTTTTTTTATTTTTATATATTTACCCTTGTATTTCCAATTTTTTATTTTAGGGTTTTAAAGGGTGGAAAATATCATTTTAGTGTTTGCTTTTACTGCCCTAAGATTCTTCTTAATTTCCATTCTATTTTTGCATTTGAATAATTTTTGTTTTAATTTTTGTAGTTTATTTTTCAATTTAATTTTACTTTGGGTTGATAATTTGTCATTTTAGGGTTAGGGATTTTCTCTGACTCTGGAAAAATCAGGGAATTTTCCCAAGACTAGAGGGGAATTTCCCTCAAATTTTCTCATTTTTACCTTTATAATTAATTTATAATAATATTATTACTTTATAGAGTATTTAATTAACTAAAAATTAAATTCAAGTATTTTTAATTTGTTTTTATTATTTTTCCCTCTATTTATTGAGTTCAGGGATATTTTTATTTTATTTTTTTGATTTTCCTACACTAAGATATGATTTTGTGAAGTTTATTAGGATTTTATATATTTATTCAATTCAAAAATCCTGAATTATCCAAGGAATGACATTGCGCCTCGTCATTCCTTGGACGCTCCAAATGCTTGCGCAACAATGTTTGATTGGAGGCGCTTTCCACCCTATTGTCTGAGGTGGCACCGATCTGAAGCTCTCCTCCTCCACGATTTCATGATACAAACTAATTGAAACCATCGGTTTCTAATACGCGAAAACAGATGATATACGTTCATCGTCCTCACGGGACGATGAACCAAGCACTGTTCAACATAAAAACCTAATTTCTCCCTCATTTCTTTAGGAAAACTCATGGAATTTGATCCTAAAGCTTCATCTAACTAAGAGAAAGACATCAATACGGTTGATCAAGCATGATGGATTGATTTCTTTCACAAATGACCAATACCTAGTCACAATAGGTGTAACCTCAATTGGGTTTGACAGAGACTATAGTTGTGACCCCACAAAGCTTTCCCTTGGCTCAATTTGGATTGGAATCAACTCTAACTATGATCTAGATGAAATAGTGGCTCGGTTTGGTCTTGGGATGGGTTAGAGGATGCATGAAAACTTGATTTTGATTGGAGGAGCATCGTAGAACTCTAGGAAGCTTTTATGATGCTTGGATTTGAGTTTTGAGGGAGCTTATGTCAAATCCAAAACTTTTCCTAGTTTTGAGGTTAAGGCTTCCTAATGGATTTGAGAGGCTGAAAAAATGGGGGATCAGTTGCCTATGTTATGGAGAGTAACTTTGTTGTTCGGAGAAAGAGATCTTAGGGTTTCTATAGGATGTTTATTCATGTGTTCATGCTCTTGGGTTTGCTCCTTAAGTAGCCAAGGGAAGCAATGTAGGGGTTCAACAGTGATTGCAAAAGGTTTAAGGCTGCTCAGAGAATCTCAGCGGCTCTCATAGAATGTTTGTTTGCTATCGATAGTCAAATTTTGCTTTTCCTATGTTATGTTCATTATGGTGTAGAGCATGGTAAAGAAGAGGATTTGGAGGGGAATTTGAGCCAATCGGCTTGGCGTTGAGGTGGATAATGGGTTCTGAAGTGACATGGCTTGAGCATCCATGCTTGGTCCAAGAGGATAAAATGTGAAGGCCATGTAGGATAACATGTGCCTCCCCCTCATCATGAATTAGACTAGGTCAAAAAATAGTAGGTCCATGGGTTTTTTATTGGTTATTCATGTCATGCTAGGTGTTAATGGGTCATGAATGACTCAATAAGAATGGACCATGGGTGAATTTGGGCTTGGCCTCCATGGGTTGGTTCAAAAATTTTTATTTAGGGTTAGGCTTGGAGTGGGCCCATCATGACATTCTTTTTAATTAATTAATTATTTAATTAATTAACAAAATAAAAGGAATGTATGGAAATTAACCCTATAGTGACCATATGACTATAAAGTTGATAGGGACATGAGGTTAACCCTATGGTCCATGGGTTGATCATATGGTTAAAGGTACAATGGTAAGGGGTAAGATGGTCAATTGGTCAATGATTGTCCAAACTAGAGTTAAACCTAATTTTTTTTACCACTCTAAGGTGCCACTAAATTTTGGGTTAAAATGGGCACATTAGGGTTTTAGTCTAGTTTTTAGTGTTTAGTGGGGTTAGGGAGACCCCTGGTGAGGTTATAGATCAAATTCGGTAGATCCCTTCCTCCATTATGAATTTGGTTATCATGGTGGTCTCTAGGGCTTATGGATAGGTTCCTAGGGTTTTAAGTTGGCTTGGATGACTTAGGGCATTTCTTGCCCATGTAGGTCAATTTGGGTTCTCCACTTAGTCAAAACCCTAAACCACCCCAACCATAGAGTTAAAGGGCTTGGGCTTGCTCTAATAGAGGTCCCAAAAGTCATAGCCTTGATGTAAGGTCATGAAAAAAGTGTGGGGTGTGTCCTCACAAAGCTGAGGTCAACAATCATCAATATTTTCTTATCACCTGGCATGAATCTCGAGATAATTTTTAGCAATAAATATTCAAAATTCAATTAAAAATTATTCAAGACTTTGATTTCAACAAAATATAATCAAACTGTTCGGCTTGACAAGACAGACCCAACCGTGGAAACTTTGGTGCGATCTAAGTCAAGTTAAGCTCAAATGAAGACATTAAACTAGTTTTGGTAGCTTTCAGTGCACATTTAGAAGGTCAAATGGACTCCAAATATGACAAGCTTATAATTGAATCAAGCATCTCAGCGAGACAAATCCAATGAGCCTGTTTGGCTGAATTTCTTAGTGATAAAAGAATGTACGAGCCATAATTAATTCTTATGGCAGCATTTGTTCAATGTGAATATTGTTAAAGGCAGTTGTAGCTCTAGACTATTATGTAGGTCGAAGGTGAAAGTCATGACACTAGTTGGTCATGTGGGACAAAAATGGTTTCCTCATGAAAGTCAGTTGGTCATATAGGTTGTACTAGGAAGTTGTGAGAGTTGTGAGTCACATATGTCATAATTGTTAGGTTGTAGTGTTAAGTTGCAATAATGCCAATAGGTCACGAAGGCCGATGTTGGAAGCTGTATGGGTTGTGGACCACATAGGCCATTTAGGTGACCTGTGATAATGTTCGTAGGCTGCAGTGGCCAGAGTATGAAGATTCACAAGCTGTGGACCAAGTAGGATGTAGTGTTGAGTTTTGATGATGTACGTAGGACGCAGACACTGCAATTGAGAGTTGCTCGAGTTGTGAACAATTTAGGCTGTAATGGTGAGCTGTGATGACGTCTGTAAGGCGCAAAAGCTAGAGTCAAAATTTGCACAAGCTATGAATCATGTAGGTCGTAGTTGGTCACATATGCTATGGAGATGAATTGAGATGACGTCCGTAGATTGTTGTGGTCAGAGTAGAAAGCTGCATGAGCTATACAATCTATGAGTCACGTATGTCATAATAGGTCACATAGTTCAGAGTAGTGAGTTATGATGACATACATAGGTCGTAAAAGCCGAAGTCAGGAGTGTTACAAGCCATGAACTACCTAGGTCGTAGTTGGTCATGTTGGTCATAGTGGTGAACTATGAGTATGTTAGTAAGTTGCGGAGGCTAGAGTCTGGAGCTACATGGGTTGTGTACCACATAGGCTGTAGTTAGTCATATCAACCATAATAGTGAGCTTTCATGACTTTCGTAGGTTGCAAATGTTGAATTTGAGCTCTACACAAGCTGTAGACCATGTAGGTCATAGTTGGTCATGTAGGCTACAGTGGTGAGTTGTGATGACATTCATAGCTACGATGGACAGAGTCGAGAGCTACACGACCTATCACGTAGGTTGCAGTTGCTCATATAAGTTATAATGATGAGCTGTGAAGATATTTGTAGGTTGAAGAGGTTGGAGTCAGGTGTGGCATGAGCTGTGGACCACATAGGCTATAGTGGTTAGCTATGATGACATGTGTTGGCCATAGAGCCCATATTCGAGAGATGAATGAGTTGTGGGTCAAATAGACTTTAGTTAGTCACGTAGGTCATAGTGGTGAGCTATGAAGAGAGAGTTTTAGGAGGTCAGAGAAAGTCACTATTTTCTGGGTGCATCATTACACTATCTGTGGGAGAAGTTATTCATTGTATGTGGGGTTGTGTTGTTACACGGTCATTGGGGTGTGTCATTGCATCATATTCGAGGTAAATTGTTACATGATCTTTGAGAGGCATCATTTTACAATATGCGAGGTGCGTTGTTACACCATCATCAATGTGTATTATTGCACTGTATTCAGGGTGCATTGTTACTATTTTCAGGAGACTTCATTGCATCATATGTGGGGTGCGTTGTTATACCATCATCGTGGTGTGTCGTTGCACCATATTCAGAGTGCATTACTTCATTATCGTCAAGAGACATTATCGCATTGTAGGTAGGGTACGTTGTTACATTGTCATTGAGGTGTGTTGTTGCATCGTATTTGGGGTGCATTTTTACACCGTCTTAGTGAGGAGGCGTTGCACCATATATTGATTTTTTTTGTTCTGCAGACTGCCTCATTACTCTGCAATGTATGTCAGGATTTTGCATCGCACATCATGATTTAAAAAGGGGTTTCATTGCGATGAATCAGAGGTGGCCATGGTGACTGATAATGGTCGATTAGTGGTGGTTGACAGTGGTCGGCGATTGTAGAAGTGGGAGGTATTCGTTGGATCTGTGGTTCAGAAGCGATGTGGGACCTCTGCCCCCCCCTTCAAACTTCGTTCTTCTTCGGACTCAAGGTATCCCCTTCTCAAGAGGGGGGTTGAGCTATATTTATAGAGTATGGGAGAGGCTTCTCTACAATGAAGGAAATCATATCACTTTATTGGACGATCAGTTCAAATTCCTTCGATCAAATGGCTTTCAAATAACATTTGTGTGCCTAAATGATGTTAGAATTGAACGATTATGAATGAACTACTATTGTACATTTACAATAACCATTATTGTAACTCCTTCTTTCTTAATTCACGAGAAGATTGGACATGTGTACTCACTATTCATAGTGAATTATTTCAATTGGGTCATACCCTACGAATTTTTCCACTTTTTAAGATTTTTCACGTAAAAATTAATATTTATACATTCATTAAATGTAAAAAAATTATTATTGTTTAATGTGCCAAGTAAAATAGTATTTAGCTCCCTCATTTACATTGACGATGCGGTTTTTATTTTGTAAATATAAAATTATTCTTGATTTATATAAATTTTAGCGGGAATATTTCTTAAGTCGGTTTATTTCATCCCAAACACCAATTAATAATAAAAGAAAAGTCTAAGCTAAAGATTTTAGTTATAAAAAAATTATTACAGAATATTTTGATACAAATTATATCAGAATTAAAATATAAAAATAAAAAAAATACATTATTAAATAAAAATAAAAACATATTTATTTTATTTAAATTAAACAAATTATATATTTTAATGTAATTATTTTCATCAGGAGAAGCTTAATTAGATTTGGCCTTCTGAAGCGTCAACCTAAGGAAAAATTATTGCATACATACACTGCATGACCGTCTACGGTCAGAATGTATTTCGGTGGACCCCACCTAAAATTTTTAAGAAAAAAAACTGAAATATCCTGACCGTAGATCATCGTGATCTACGGTCACCGGTCAGGATCAGATACCGCATGCATCCCTGCATGCGGTGTATGTATGCAATAATTTCAGTTTAAGTTTAAGTTGGGTAATATTTATTAAATTAATTTTAGTTTTAGTTTAAGTTTATGTTGAGTTTTTTATTTTCTATGAAAGGCAAAGAAAATTATTTTCTGCACAATTTCATATGCATTGCATTATGAATCCTTTACATATATATGGATTTTGCTCTAAATCCTTTCATTTATTAGTTAATGTATGCATGAAGACTGATACTACACCATAATAACAAAATGCTTTATTATTGAATTCTAATATATGAGTGAATGACATCTGAGAAATAGAGTATAAGTAAGGAGTGAGAGACAGAAAGATGAGTGAACAGTAATGAACATTGTTTCATGTATCAATACTCCCATATTCAAAAAATGATTCATCTATTTATACAAAAAGAGTGTACAATGAAAATATTATATCTTTGTCTCTTCTTTAAAAGGGCCCGTGCTAGAGTATTTCTAGTATTTTACTTATATAAGTTTATCGTTAAATTACCTTTTGGCTCGACCGACTAAGTTTAGTAGGTTTCGGGTCAACGAGATTAGCTTGGTCAGCCGAACTGGGTTTGTCATCCATGTCGGGTACGTTGTCAAGGTTGGGTCGGTCATTCATGCAAGGTCAGTCGTCTATGCGAAATTGATCGTCCAAGCTGGGTCGGTCTTCTAGGCGGGGTCGATCGTCCAAACTGGGCCAGTCATTCACATTAGGTCGGTCATCCATGATGGATCAATCATCTAGGCTATGTCGGTCTTTTAGGCTGGGCCATCCACCTTGGGTGATTATGTCTATGTTGGGTGGGTCGTCCAGGCTGTGTCATCTATGCTTGGTCGCCCATATTGGGTCTCCCTCTAAGAGATTTAGTCTGGCATTTCTATTATACACTTATATTTGCGAATGATAAGAAACTATAATCAATTTTCTTTTTTCTCAAGTTGCATGAAGTTAGGGGCTAGGCATATTCCACCAAGGGTTTAATGAGATGATTGTCATTATGGCATATTTTTGTGAACTTCTTATGAGATTGCTTGGTCAACCTAATTTCTATCATCTCAAATTAAAACTTTAATTTTATGCTTCATGATTCTTGTCCCACCAAATGTTGTATATGCACAACATTGCAATTTATATGAAGTTTACCTCCATTTACCTCCATTTGGTGCGAGTTCCACTATGACATTGGGCTTCTTCACCTCTCACATTTGACGGAAAGTAGAACTTAAATTTATAAGAACTTGAACTCCACATGGGACAAAAATCTTGATGTATTTTAGACTAGATGACTTTTCAAATCAAAATTTAAGATAATACAAGGTCCAATTTTATTAAATATATAGTAAAATTAAATATTTTGATAATACGACCCTAATAAAACTTGAAGTAATGCAATCCATCTCTAAGGGTCAATTTGGCATAGCTACAGCTGTGCAGCAGTTTTAGAGGAAGTTGTTGAGGGGGAAACTGTTGATAGTGAAGTCGTGTGTCTTTTTGGTTAGTTCAACTGTGCATCAGTTGTGCTGCAACTATTTTGAAATGAAGACTGTATTTCCTCTTATATACATTTGATATTTGTAACTTCACTATTTCAAAATGAGCTCATATATAAAAATGGAAATTATATTTAGGTATGCTCAAATTGCAATAAATCAAAAATATTGCTTCAAAAGGTTATAACATCATTAGTATAGTAACACAAAACTTAAAATTATAATAGAAAAAAAATAATATTATTATGATATTACTTTAATGTTCAAACCATCAAGTCTACTTGATAACTCTTTTTCCAAGATATTCTCCACACATTGTTATTGTTTGACGTGGATTCCTCGAACTCATCAGTGTATTTAACTAAAGAAGTTGCAGTCCTTTACTTTTTTTTTTTTGGCCTGCCTATAACTTTTTTTCTTCTAAAGAAGTTGCAGTCCTTTTCTTTTTTTTTTTTTTTTGGCCTGCCTATAACTTTTTTTCTTTCTTTAGCTTGCTACTCATCTTGCTGTATATGCACAACATTGCAATTTATAGTTGCAGTTTATGACTCTATAAGCAGTAGAGGTCTTTGAACTCATATTTTCTAACTAGTTTATTAACAAAATGAGCTTCTCATAATTTCAGAATGACACACTTGTTAGAATAAATAAATAAAAAGGACAACAACAATAAAAAAAAGTTAGAGTTAAAGAGAAAGGTGAGGTCTCAGGGAAGAATAACTGAATGAATAGTATGACATTATAAAAAGGTAAATAACCAAAAAATAAGGGGATCATAGTTATTTTTAAGCAATAAACACTAAACTCATAAAAGTTGGAACCATACCAAACACACATATGTTAGAAACCATAGAAACATGAAGGTCATCTAGAAGAACCACAAAGAACATATAAATTAGAGAAAAAGGGGTCTTGGTTTTCTTACTACCTAACTTGTATCTGCCAGAAACCATAGCAACACAAAAGCTATCTAAAATAAACCCCTTATTTAAATGTCATTATAAACCTCCAAACTGATCACATGCACAAAAAAAAAAAAAAACTACATATAACACTCATTGTTGCCCAGGAGGCTACTCAAGTGATATCAAATACAACGTCCTCATAATAACAAATTAGAAAAAAAAAAACATAGCATGATCCATATGTAGAACATTGAAAGAATTACTCAACATAACAAGGCTAGAAAGTTTTAGTCATACGATGGCATGTACTAATCATTTAGTAACTAAAACATTAGCAATTTGTTCTTGCAACTCAACCATATCTCCAACACCCTACTCATCATGTGTGTAAGTGTCACATAAATCCCAATCATTTAGTGAAAGTGACTGCCTCAAATGGTACTCAAATGCTTCAAGAGGACATACAACTATTTTTCATTAGCACAACTAAAATCAATACTATCTGTAGCGGGATGTTGAATGAATTTATGGAGAGTCATTATTGCAGCCACAATCTTCACTTGCTCCTCAAAAGGATATACTAGCACATCCCAAAGAATAACTTTTTTTCAAGCATTAAATGTTCTTTCAATAACGTCATGTAAATGTTGCTTATTAAACATTATTTTCTTTTCTGAACTGATTTGCTACTACTTTCAAAATTCGAGATGAGATACTTCAAAACAGGATATGAATTTAAAAAACCAAGTCTTAAAAGCAAATCAACATTGACAAGAAAATATTCTTCTACATAAAATAAAACTATCAAAAAATGTTTGAAAAGAAGTCAAGAAAAAAAAAATTGAATGCAAGCTAACCTTTAAAAGGGAAGCATAAAAAAAGTTAAGTGTTGCTAAGATGGAAATGCTAAAGTGGATGAGTGGCTTGACACTTCGAGACAAAATGTGAAATGAAAATATTCGTGATATGGTTGGTGTAGTTCTAGTGATAGACAAGATTAGAGAGAGTCATCTTAGATGGTTTGGTCACATTTAACGTTGACTAGCTAATGATTCTGTTAGGAGAGTATATGTTTTAAATTTGAATTATGCTAAGAAAGGCAAATGTAGACCTTAAAAGGCTAGGACATATTTTATATAAAATGTTCTTAATCTTTTAGAAATAAATAAAAATATGACACTCAATAGGTGCAATGGAGAAAAATGATTCATGTAGCCGGCCCAACTTAGCGGGATAAAGGCTTGTTGTTGTTGTATGCAAGCTAACCTCGAGGCAGTTTTGGGAAATTGTATTGAGTGTTTTACACAACAAAATGAAAGATACGACCATCATGTGCTTTGCCCTCCCATCTAGTCATTACATTACATATACGAAACACATATTGCAATCATATGCAGCCATAACATTTTATGTTGGTTGTGTCAATATGTGTTCCGTCAAAGACACCAATTCAATTCTATTTAGTTAACTAAGATGTTCACATTGATTGCTTACATTAAATACATATGATAAAGGATGAATATTGTCATCTACCATAAAATATGACATATATCCGTGATCATGCAACATCTCCTTGGGATTTATTTGAAATGTTGAGTATTTCGGTCTTATAATCAGGAAAGATAGACTAACTAATGCATCCAAACTAACTAAAAGTTACCTATTAATTATTTATGAGGAGTGTTGCAATTGCTCTATTACTAACCTAATTGACTCATTATATCATAAATTACATAGGATTGTAGTTAACACCTCTCTCGAAGTTATTGTCGAGGAGCCATGGATGCCATGACTTTGATATAGCTCCTCCAATAAATCAAGGAAATCTTCTTATTTCACAAAAATTATTTTGTGACATCGCGTTGGTTGGCAAAAAAGTAACTCTCCTCTCCATTTATCTCAGATATATGATGATATCATACTAGGAGTGTGCACAATATGTGAGGTATAATATTCATATATTAAACACACACCTCATGTAACTATTCTTTGCTGACATTGTCTATCACAATTAGTCATCATTGAACTAAAGTAAACCATGAAATATCAATGTCCTCAAGAAATAATAATAAAATGTATGTCTCGCAGCTTAAATATGTCTCATAACAGAAATATGAAAAAGTATCTCTTGAGGCAGTACATCAAAGAATTATAAAAAGATGACTTATATAAAGCAAGGAATATAAAAGAGCCAAGCTTGAGCGAGTACAAGGATTATTCATATTCGAGCCTTTCTATTTTCTTTATTTTTCATGTTCAATTCAAGTTCGAAATAGCTCGTGAATAATATATATATATATATATATATATGTTTGGCTCGATTCAAGCTCATTTATATGAATTGACTCTTCTTATTTATTTAATGAGTCTGCTTAAATCTAAGTTCAATTAATAAAAAAATTATTTAGGATGTGTTTGGAGCAGCTTGTGCGTTTCAGGATAAACACATATCCTGAAGCTCGGCCCGCGGGTCGACCCGCGGCCCGCGTTTAGTGTAAAAGTGAACCGCATTTTAAGATAAGCGGACAAAACATACAAACCAAATAATACCGCCATATTTTTAAAAATGCTCCCACGCTTATAAACCGACTCAATTGAGTCTTTAATTAGTTACAAGCCAGTACAAAGCACAGCTACTTTTCAGCGAATTTATGGAGCTTCAATATTTAGCTAGTTTTCTATGGCGCTATGTAAGATTAAAATACAGGCGGCGGACCACGGTAGGTAGCTGCATGTGATATTTATATACATACCACACAACATAGATGTATTTAATATCTAGAACCTAATGAATCTCCTCGCTTTTAGGACATTTACATAAAGGCCAACCAACTTCTATGTATTTACATATCTAGCTCCTAAACATATATTTCATAGCTATAATGTCCAAATAATTTTTAAAATAATAAAATTTAATATTTTAAATCATTTAAAAAACAATATAAATAAATATAAATAAATATTTTTTAATTATTTCGAGCTAAAACAAGCTGAATATAAACAAATAAACATTTATTTGTGTTCTTCTTATTTATAATCTGAGCTCAAAAACAAAAAAATTGTGTTCGGCTCGCTTACTTAACTGACGAGTCGAACACATGCTATTTAACAAGCTGAACACGAGCTATTGACGGATGACATGTTTTTCTTATAATCATATATAAAGCAATGTGCTCATATATCAAGATTGTTATACATAGAAATATATGTAATTAACCCTATGTTCTGGCACCATTAACATAAAAATACTCTTCGTGAGATCTTCTAACAACTTCATGAAGAAGAGGTGCAACGATATGTCCACATAAGCTTTTAAGTTTCCTCTAGTAATTTCATAAGTTCAGGATTAGATGGTGGTTCAAGTGATGTTCTAGGCCCATATAAAATATGTAGTTACTAGATACAAGATCTAATTTATTAAAAAAAACACACATCTTTTTTCCTATTTCTCACTTATAAGATTCAAGATGCTTTTCATTTAAAATGACTAGAATGAACATGTTTGGTCATGTTAGGAGTGACACTTCACTTGTGCCTTCTTTTAGCTCAGAATTTACATGTTCTGATACATCGATGTTTACTTTTTGGCTTGAGCTCCATGCATGATCACCAGTGGCAACTACTCCACCAAATATTTGATCATACTTCTATTCTAACTTTGGGTCAATGCCCTTAATTTTTAACTTTTATTACATTGGGGATGATCTAAAAGGTGTTAAAATTAAATATTTTGATATACGAAATGGTATAACATAAGTATGTAGAACAATATACCTAGAAAAATGATATTTTAACTTCGATCTCTCATTTCATCGTTCTTCTAATCCATCTACAATTTACTTTATTTGATCCCAATCAGACATGCAACTCGCTTTAATTTTTTCTTTAATTTCTAATTATTTTTTAATTGATCTCATTTATTCTTTAATTTAATTCTATCGTACTCTCTTCAAGCTCTTTCTTAAAAAAATTTACTTCATGTTCTATCAACCCTTTTTGTTGAAATATATTTGGCTTATTTCATAATTCAACATCCTTCAACAAAAAAATCACAAAAAATTAACTTAGAAATCTAATTATTAAAACAATTAAAAAAAATTAAGTCATATGATATAAACATATACAAAACAAGGGGCTATGAGAGAAGAGGTGAAGAATGGTATTATTTGCTACATTTTTTTCCCCTAAATTTCATTATAACAAAGGATGCCACATGTGTGTGTGTGCGCGCGCGCGCGCGTGTGTGTTGTATTAACCACTGCTATTTACAATCTGAAGCAAGAAAAATGTATCATATAACTTCAAGTCTTGCCACCCAAAAGCCAACCGACAATAATAAATCCCACATATGTAGTGATGGATACATTTTTGGTTAAAATCAATAAGAAACATTTAAATTTATTACTTTTTTAAGAACCTAAACAAACGGTAAGAAATTTTGGTGCGAGTTCACATTGTATAGAGGGCACATGACAAATTGTCATAACCCAAATGGGCGACAGCTCATCGGCATCAGACCATCAAAATGAAATCGACGAAGTCAAAAGAGCGACAGGGCTCAACCGGAGTAGTCAAAGGAAGGTAGAGTAATACTAGAAGGTAGAGGTAGGTGGGTCGGGGTACCACGGACCCGTCATCCCAAGCAACTAAAACTCTAAGTCTACCTGGCTGTGAGGATGTTGACCCAACATGTCCTGAGATCCCCGGTCAGTAATTCGTGAATTGCGTCGTCCACGAGAATCTTGGTGGCCCTAAGGTCAAAGAAAGAAGACACTATCCTATGACTATCGACTAGAGCTCCAAGAGGTGTGACTTATTCCTACATAAGTGGCAAAGGTGCCTCAAAAAAGAAGGGAAAGGGAGGTTGAGCTACAACTCTGGAAACGCTCCAAACAAAAGGATTTACACCCCATCTAGGTCGGAGAGCCTTCTAAGACCACATGCACACTAGATAACCACCTATATAAAAAGGTATGTTGGGCCAGAAAGGTTGGACAAGCACGGAGACTTCTCCTCGAGACATGCAAATATGAATGCAATTATTTAGAGTTGTCCTTAAGTATCGTGGAGGCCGTGTTAATATGGCTTGGGTTATAGCCATGCAATGCATCCCGTTTAAAATTCAGCTCGAAGGCTATGCAGGAAGTGAAAGTGTAATTTTTAAAATAGTGAATATTTTAATCCTAAAAATTCATTTACCTTAAATATTTCATTAATACTTTGAAGTAGAAAAACTTTAGAATTTTAAATCCTAAAGAGCCTATATTGCATCGTGATTCCTACACAAACCACAAAAATAAATAAGAAAATATTGACACATATAGGCATATAGGCATACAAGCATGCAATGAAGCAGAAAAATAAGTTGAATAAAAATAATAAGAAAGGTCGGTGGCGCTGGGTCGACAAAAAAACTTAGAAAAGAAAAAGGCTCCTGGACTCCTCATATACATGCTCGGAATTAATTCTATACATCAAAATAAAAATGCAGAATTAAGATAAGGGGCACGAGCATCTGCTTCTAGTCCCCTCCACCTGGTTCCAACGCCAAACACATTGGAACTCATGTTTCTATCTTATTTCTGCTACAAGACTCTC
>NW_018164490.1:95580-102483 GCF_001263595.1 Phalaenopsis equestris
TGCACCAAATAAACTGCCCCAAACGGGCCCTTAATATCACATCACAACTATCACTATATATTAATGTATAAATTTAAGAAACCAAAATATTCTAAAATCATATAAATTCATAAGAATTGTGCATGTAAATTCAAATTGATACTAATTCCAAGTCAATTAAAAATTAAGAGATTTTACAATGAATTTAATGCTTTGAACATAATTATAGGCTCAAATAATTAATTATTAATTTACTCTAGTTGTAAAAGTTTTAGTCTTCTCCAACCCTTAGATTTACAATAAATAATTTGTTTTTTTTCTTTTTATTTTGATTTTCCTTCTTACTAAATTGTTTCTAGAGAAAAATATATGCCTTTGTTTTGGAATATGAATGGTGTATATATAAAATTATGATGAAATTCATTTATTAAGCCTTGTTTCATTCAGAGTTTGAATGAAGTATGTGCTTAAAATCTTATCCCTCATAGTATCCCCTCACTAATCACAACTTGTAAAATTTATCTTTAAATTTTCATGATATTCTCTTATGTGTAATGTAATGTTATATTATTAATAAATATTTATTTTTGTAGTTAAAATTTTAAACTAAACAATCTTGGAAAGCTTTTTACATTCTATTATGTTGTAACTTAATATTTAATCGAAGCAACAAATAATAAAATAAATAAAAGCAAAAAGATTCAAATTTTACGTGAAGAATCCAAGATGGAAAAAACTATGGACAGGGGAGAAGATTTCACTGTATCACATGAGAGATTACAAGTAGAGGGTGTTTTTTGCAAAATAAAGAAGCGATGTATTTATAGTTTAAGCAATATCCCTAAAAGAAATTATTAAAAGATAGTCAATTAAGTAATAGCACGTGAATTGCAATCTAATGGCTATTAGAAGCTTTGATATAATGGTCGAAACATTCAATTCGTACACTCAGAGTTTTCTTCTAAAGTCTCAATTTATATGATCATAATTTTCTAATATAAATCAAAACACAAATTTAGAATATTAAATAATCTTAATGATTAAATCCAATATATATATATGAAAATTGAACAATAACTAAAAATTATTATTTAGTTAGATTAAGAGTAAAGTCATTTTAATTTTGATTCTTTAATGTAGGGTGAAAGTTACATGAAGAAAAATAAATTTAAATTATTTTATGTGAAACCAAACAGTCATAGTTTTTATTTTATGTGATGGATTGGTAAATAAATATTTCATTAAATAGTAAGGCTTTATAAATTCAAAATAATATTATATTATATTCAAAATTCAATCTAATGCACTAGATGATTGAGGTAATTTCTATAGAAATAAGTTTTGAATAGTGATAATAAATAGCAGATAATTACTAATAAAAGTAATAAAGCTCGCTATTTTATCAATACATAGAAAAAAAAGAAGAATAATTTAATGAAGGAAATATTATGTCTTTTTAATATTAAAAAAATGATTGAATGAAAAACCTAAAACAATGAAGAAGTGGGGAGTATTAGGATATTAAAAAAAGCTTAAGCAATATTTTAGTATAAATGGAATGCATAATATGCTTTAAGTAGGATGGACCTTTTGCCTTTTGGTCAAAACAATAGATAAATAATTCAATAACAAAAGAATATATTTAGTATTTTTATCATTTTGTTGAAGATTCTTCTATTCCATTCTTTACAAATTATCCAAATTAATTCGTAGAAGGCATTCTAAGAAGAGCATTGAGGTTGATCATCGATATATGTGTGGTAGTTGCCATGATGGTGCTGCAGCGCTGATTCTGTCTCATTCACTTAGATTGACATGATTTGATAAGGTGCCATGGTACTGATTGGGTGCTAGAACTGGCCATACAATGTTGCTTAGGATATTTGGGATGTAGACTTATGCTTCTTCATTTTATATTTCATCTCGCTTTTAGGATTACTCTTAGTTTAAGCTTTCATTTAAGGGTCCACAATCTTCAAATAGTTTTATTGTCATGGGGAACAACAATGTAGACATTATTCTAATAACAATGGCCTCCACATTCATTGGTTTAATATTTAAGATTATCATTACCATTAAATTTTTGTGATTGATTTTATTGTGAATAACTTCCAAAATTGATCAGTTAAATATTTTCTTCTCTAAAGGTTAGATTTTATCTAAATCCTTTAAAAATTTTCAATACCCCTTGTTGTTTTCAAGTTGATTATAGACTTAACTACTAGCTAAAAATTTTTTTTTTCTTTCTTTAATTAATGCATCTTTTGACTTACCTATTGAGCATCTCACATTTTCAAAAAACTATTGCGTCCGGAGTCCGAACGCAAGCTTATCGTTCGAACAACTGATGTGATACCCTCCACAAATCCGCTATCGTTCGAAGTAATAGCACTCCACAAATCTACGTTCGAACAACTGATGCGATACCCTCCTTTTTTTTTCACCTAGGAAGATTTTTTAACTCTTTCAAATAATGACATTTAGAATTTTTTTGCCATGAGCACATGCCTAAAATGATTTTTTCCAACCTACTGTAAATGGCATTTCCTTGCACTACCAAGACATTGCATATCATCCATTGAAATTATATGACTAAAAGAACACATTGAAACAAATTCAAATTGGACTTCATCAAAATCAATCTTTTTATAATTAACTAGGCTTCAATATTTTGAGGCTTTGATAATTAGAAAAAGATTAACATGAAATGACTTTTGAGGTTCTAAAGAATCTCAAAAAGGCTTGTTTGGGCTTACTTTTATTTTTTTATTTTATTTCTATTTTTCTTACCTATCTTTAAAAATATATTTATTTGGCATGTGTTTTTATATATTTTTATATTTTTATTTTTTAAAAAAAATTAATATATTTTCAAAACCACTCAAAATATTTAAAAGTCAGACTGTAGCCAGAAAGCTGTCACCGCGCTTAGATATGTGCGGTGTGAAAACGCTAGTTTCAGTGTTTTGAAAACGTATAAGCTGTCAAAACGTAGTTTACCCAAACAGATCAGGTGCATTTTCAAAATGCACTGCACCAAATAAACTGCCCCAAACGGGCCCTTAATATCACATCACAACTATCACTATATATTAATGTATACTAATATATAAATTTAAGAAACCACAATATTCTAAAATAAATATGAGAGTTTAGTTGTGACATATAAATACATAAGAATTGTGCATGTAAATTAAAAATTAAGAGATTTTACAATGAATTTAATGCTTTGAACACAATTATAAGCTAAAATAATTAATTATTAATTTACTCTATTTGTAAAAGTTTTAGTCTTCTCCAACCTTTAGATTTACAATAAATAATTTGTTTTTTTTCTTTTTATTTTGATTTTCCTTCTTACTAAATTGTTTCTAGAGAAAAATATATGCCTTTGTTTTGGAATATGAATGGTGTATATATAAAATTATGATGAAATTCATTTATTAAGCCTTGTTTCATTCAGAGTTTGAATGAAGTATGTGCTTAAAATCTTATCCCTCATAGTATCCCCTCACTAATCACAACTTGTAAAATTTATCTTTAAATTTTCATGATATTCTCTTATGTGTAATGTAATGTTATATTATTAATAAATATTTATTTTTGTAGTTAAAATTTTAAACTAAACAATCTTGGAAAGCTTTTTACATTCTATTATGTTGTAACTTAATATTTAATCGAAGCAATAAATAATAAGATAAATAAAAGCAAAAATATTCAAATTTTACGTGAAGAATCCAAGATGGAAGAAAACTATGGACAGGGGAGAAGATTTCACTGTATCACATGAGAGATTACAAGTAGAGGGTGTTTTTTGCAAAATAAAGAAGCGATGTATTTATAGTTTAAGCAATATCCCTAAAAGAAATTATTAAAAGATAGTCAATTAAGTAATAGCACGTGAATTGCAATCTAATGGCTATTAGAAGCTTTGATATAATGGTCGAAACATTCAATTCGTACACTCAGAGTTTTCTTCTAAAGTCTCAATTTATATGATCATAATTTTCTAATATAAATCAAAACACAAATTTAGAATATTAAATAATCTTAATGATTAAATCCAATATATATATATGAAAATTGAACAATAACTAAAAATTATTATTTAGTTAGATTAAGAGTAAAGTCATTTTAATTTTGATTCTTTAATGTAGGGTGAAAGTTACATGAAGAAAAATAAATTTAAATTACTTTTTAAATAAAATAGTCATAGTTTTTATTTTATGTGATGGATTGGTAAATAAATATTTCATTAAATAGTAAGGCTTTATAAATTCAAAATAATATTATATTATATTCAAAATTCAATCTAATGCACTAGATGATTGAGGTAATTTCTATAGAAATAAGTTTTGAATAGTGATAATAAATAGCAGATAATTACTAATAAAAGTAATAAAGCTCGCTATTTTATCAATACATAGAAAAAAAAAGAAGAATAATTTAATGAAGGAAATATTATGTCTTTTTAATATTAAGAAAATGATTGAATGAAAAACCTAAAACAATGAAGAAGTGGGGAGTATTAGGATATTAAAAAAAGCTTAAGCAATATTTTAGTATAAATGGAATGCATAATATGCTTTAAGTAGGATGGACCTTTTGCCTTTTGGTCAAAACAATAGATAAATAATTCAATAACAAAAGAATATATTTAGTATTTTTATCATTTTGTTGAAGATTCTTCTATTCCATTCTTTACAAATTATCCAAATTAATTCCTAGAAGGCATTCTAAGAAGAGCATTGAGGTTGATCATCGATATATGTGTGGTAGTTGCCATGATGGTGCTGCAGCGCTGATTCTGTCTCATTCACTTAGATTGACATGATTTGATAAGGTGCCATGGTACTGATTGGGTGCTAGAACTGGCCATACAATGTTGCTTAGGATATTTGGGATGTAGACTTATGCTTCTTCATTTTATATTTCATCTCGCTTTTAGGATTACTCTTAGTTTAAGCTTTCATTTAAGGGTCCACAATCTTCAAATAGTTTTATTGTCATGGGGAACAACAATGTAGACATTATTCTAATAACAATGGCCTCCACATTCATTGGTTTAATATTTAAGATTATCATTACCATTAAATTTTTGTGATTGATTTTATTGTGAATAACTTCCAAAATTGATCAGTTAAATATTTTCTTCTCTAAAGGTTAGATTTTATCTAAATCCTTTAAAAATTTTCAATACCCCTTTTTGTTTTCAAGTTGATTATAGACTTAACTACTAGCTAAAAATTTTTTTTTTCTTTCTTTAATTAATGCATCTTTTGACTTACCTATTGAGCATCTCACATTTTCAAAAAACTATTGCGTCCGGAGTCCGAACGCAAGCTTATCGTTCGATGTCCGGACAGCGGACGTGATACACCGAGTAGATTTTTTTTCTCCTCCGCTCTGTTCGGTGTATCGCATCAGTTGTCCGAACGTAGCTTTGTATTCGGACTCCGGACGTAATATTTTTTCATACCTCCGAACTCCGAATACAAATTTTTTCCACATTTTCACATAGCCAAACTCTCCCAACATCAACATTTTTTGTGCTATGACCTAATGTTGGTTTTGTAGGAACCTTTTCAATTCAATGTCAAAATATATCAATACAATACATGCTCAAATCAATCAAATTTCGAATATTGTCTTATTTTTTAACTCTCTCAAATAATGACATTTAGAATTTTTTTTGCCATGAGCACATGCCTAAAATGATGTTTCCAACCTACTCTAAATGGCATTTCCATGCACTACCAAGACATTGCATATCATCCATTAAAATTATATGACTAAAAGAACACATTGAAACAAATTCAAATTGGACTTCATCAAAATCAATCTTTTTATAATTAACTAGGCTTCAATATTTTGAGGCTTTGATAATTAGAAAAAGATTAACATGAAATGACTTTTGAGGTTCTAAAGAATCTCTAAAAGGCTTGTTTGGGCTCATTTTTATTTTTTATTTTATTTCTATTTTTTTTTACCTATCTTTAAAAATATATTTATTTGGCATGTTTTTTTATATATTTTTATTTTTTTTATTTTTTAAAAATAATTAATATATTTTCAAAACCACTCAAAATATTTAAAAGATTATTTCGAGTGTTAAATCATACCAAACATATTTTTTAAAAATCAAAATAACAACAAAACAAAATCAAATTTATTGTAAATAACCCCCAACCACTTTGAAATCTTCCAAAGGCATCATCTTTTCCGCCTTTGACAATTTTCTTAGGTCTTTTTTGTAAGTTCAAATGTCTCATGCAGTATGATTGAAAAAGATTTGTAAAAAATGTGTAACACTTGTGACAAGAAATTAAAATAAACTTACTTGCATTCATACAGTATAGACATAAATATTCAGTCCTAGGTTATAAATGTCAGGACATATTTTCCTTTCGTAGTTAGTATTAGGGAAGAAAATCATCAATAAAAAAATGCACCTATTTTTATTTCTAAAATTAATCTAACTCCCAAAGACATAAATGACTGGGCTTTTCTTTTATTTTTATTTTCATAAATAATAGTCATTTATAGTTATCAAATAATTTCTTGAAGGAATATTTTGTTTCCGATTAACTTTTCTAATTTTTTTTGTAAAGAGAATAATAACACTTTAATGACACATTTAACATCCCAAATAGTTTAATAGTATTATTTTACAATATAGTTATACTCTCTTACATTTTTTTTTCTTAATTTTTCTCTAAAGGAATAACTAAAGGCTATTATACGAGTCTCCAGTCACCCCTAATATGTCTAACAATTCAAGCACATCTCTTTAAAGCCTACTGTACCAGAGGGGATTCGAAACCCCGACACGAGGGCTCTGGATGAGGGCTCTTATACTGTGGATGCCAACCAATGAGTCAGGATACACGACACATAGAATGTAATTATATAGAAACAGCACAT
>NW_018164490.1:102583-107935 GCF_001263595.1 Phalaenopsis equestris
GTGAGATCTTCTAACAACTTCATGAAGAAGAGGTGCAACGATATGTCCACATAAGCTTTTAAGTTTCCTCTAGTAATTTCATAAGTTCAGGATTAGACGGTGGTTCAAGTGATGTTCTAGGCCCGTATAAAATATGTAGTTACTAGATACAAGATCTAATTTATTAAAAAAAAACACACATCTTTTTTTCTATTTCTCACTTATAAGATTCAAGATGCTTTTCATTTAAAATGACTAGAATGAACATGTTTGGTCATGTTAGGAGTGACACTTCACTTGTGCCTTCTTTTAGCTCAGAATTTACATGCTCTGATACATCGATGTTTACTTTTTGGCTTGAGCTCCATGCATGATCACCAGTGGCAACTACTCCACCAAATATTTGATCATACTTCTATTCTAACTTTGGGTCAATGCCCCTAATTTTTAACTTTTATTACATTGGGGATGATCTAAAAGGTGTTAAAATTAAATATTTTGATATACGAAATGGTATAACATAAGTATGTAGAACAATATACCCAGAAAAATGATATTTTAACTTCGATCTCTCATTTCATCGTTCTTCTAATCCATCTACAATTTACTTTATTTGATCCCAATCAGACATGCAACTCGCTTTAATTTTTTCTTTAATTTCTAATTATTTTTTAATTGATCTCATTTATTCTTTAATTTAATTCTATCGTACTCTCTTCAAGCTCTTTCTTAAAAAAATTTACTTCATGTTCTATCAACCCTTTTTGTTGAAATATATTTGGCTTATTTCATAATTCAACATCCTTCAACAAAAAAATCACAAAAAATTAACTTAGAAATCTAATTATTAAAACAATTAAAAAAAATTAAGTCATATGATATAAACATATACAAAACAAGGGGCTATGAGAGAAGAGGTGAAGAATGGTATTATTTGCTACATTTTTTTCCCCTAAATTTCATTATAACAAAGGATGCCACATGTGTGTGTGTGCGCGCGCGCGCGCGTGTGTGTTGTATTAACCACTGCTATTTACAATCTGAAGCAAGAAAAATGTATCATATAACTTCAATGTATTAACCACTGCTATTTATAATCTGAAGCAAGAAAAATGTATCATATAACTTCAAGTCTTGCCACCTAAAAGCCAACCGACAATAATAAATCCCACATATGTAGTGATGGATACATTTTTGGTTAAAATCAATAAGAAACATTTAAATTTATTACTTTTTTAAGAACCTAAACAAACGGTAAGAAATTTTGGTGCGAGTTCACATTGTATAGAGGGCACATGACAAATTGTCATAACCCAAATGGGCGACAGCTCATCGGCATCAGACCATCAAAATGAAATCGACGAAGTCAAAAGAGCGACAGGGCTCAACCGGAGTAGTCAAAGGAAGGTAGAGTAATACTAGAAGGTAGAGGTAGGTGGGTCGGGGTACCACGGACCCATCATCCCAAGCAACTAAAACTCTAAGTCTACCTGGCTGTGAGGATGTTGACCCAACATGTCCTGAGATCCCCGGTCAGTAATTCGTGAATTGCGTCGTCCACGAGAATCTTGGTGGCCCTAAGGTCAAAGAAAGAAGACACTATCCTATGACTATCGACTAGAGCTCCAAGAGGTGTGACTTATTCCTACATAAGTGGCAAAGGTGCCTCAAAAAAGAAGGGAAAGGGAGGTTGAGCTACAACTCTGGAAACGCTCCAAACAAAAGGATTTACACCCCATCTAGGTCGGAGAGCCTTCTAAGACCACATGCACACTAGATAACCACCTATATAAAAAGGTATGTTGGGCCAGAAAGGTTGGACAAGCACGGAGACTTCTCCTCGAGACATGCAAATATGAATGCAATTATTTAGAGTTGTCCTTAAGTATCGTGGAGGCCGTGTTAATATGGCTTGGGTTATAGCCATGCAATGCATCCCGTTTAAAATTCAGCTCGAAGGCTATGCAGGAAGTGAAAGTGTAATTTTTAAAATAGTGAATATTTTAATCCTAAAAATTCATTTACCTTAAATATTTCATTAATACTTTGAAGTAGAAAAACTTTAGAATTTTAAATCCTAAAGAGCCTATATTGCATCGTGATTCCTACACAAACCACAAAAATAAATAAGAAAATATTGACACATATAGGCATATAGGCATACAAGCATGCAATGAAGCAGAAAAATAAGTTGAATAAAAATAATAAGAAAGGTCGGTGGCGCTGGGTCGACAAAAAAACTTAGAAAAGAAAAAGGCTCCTGGACTCCTCATATACATGCTCGGAATTAATTCTATACATCAAAA
Organism: Phalaenopsis equestris; assembly: GCF_001263595.1. Taxonomy (NCBI): domain Eukaryota; kingdom Viridiplantae; phylum Streptophyta; class Magnoliopsida; order Asparagales; family Orchidaceae; genus Phalaenopsis; species Phalaenopsis equestris. Next base: position 104,869 of record NW_018164490.1, read on the forward strand.
TAAAAATGCAGAATTAAGATAAGGGGCACGAGCATCTGCTTCTAGTCCCCTCCACCTGGTTCCAACGCCAAACACATTGGAACTCATGTTTCTATCTTATTTCTGCTACAAGACTCTCTTAGACTCTAAAAGTACATAGTTTAATGTAAATAAAAAGGACTCGACTTGCATGAAAACCAACATTAGCGGGAAAGCCAACACATGCAACATATATAACGAGCCGTTCCTTATAAGTGGGGGAGCTGAATAGCACCAGCAAACAAAAGGGTAAAAAAGCATCACATACTCCCCCATAGTGGTACCTGTATGTGTGTGCATATAACTAGGCACGGACCCCCTGCAAAAAAACGACTTAACATACTATCGTACATATGCAGCATGTAGTCACACCAAAGCACAAGCAAAAAAATGTCTGGTTAGGGCAACCAATCCAACAAATAACAATAGTCAAACATAAAAAAAGACTACCTAGCACCCTAGATCCTAACCTAACACACCATCTAAAGAAAAGTGTCATAATCTAGGACCTAAGTGCACGAGATAAGTCTCCGACTATCGTATGATTTTGACAGGGTCGTCACACCGGCCCCATCTTAAGAATCCAAATGATCTAAAGGGTGTCACAGATGAAGGGTGACATTTTAAAACAAGTGGCCTAGCTTATATGGTTTTAAAAGTAAGCAGATAATATTAAGTAGTAAAAAATTTCATTTTATAATTTTAAAATAGCAAACCTACAAGGCGGGTCCGCAACGCATATGACACACGTTAGATCTCTTGGATCCTTAACACAGTTTTACTTGTGTCAATCTCGATGACTTCACTCGCATTGCTCCCTAGGGTCAACCTAACAAGCAATGCTTGTTAAGACATCTCCATCGACACAGAGTCACTCTCATAACTAGCAGGACAAACCATCAAGGAATGGGTGAACAAACAGTCATGCAAGAAGCCTACATTGTGACTGCTCGACCGGAGTATGGGGAAATCACAACGAGCGCCCAAAAGGGCGAACACACATCATGCAAATGAATGCAAGAATGTTATATGCAACATGACACACACAAACGGGATGTACCAGTAAAACATGCTACCTTTAAAGAGTATTACACCTGCTTGGGGATCCGGGGTGCCATGCAACTAGCAAACACCAAATAAAAGTGAGTTTGCATCGAGTAAAAGGATACCTATAGAGAGGACTCACATCTTACTAGAGAAGCACTCACCGAGCACACATGCAAACATGCAAGATATGTAGCAGACATATGACATGTGTATCAAAGTAACGAGGATGAGTATATCATGAAGAAAGTGACTCGGAAATTACGGGCATGCCGTGAAGGCAACGACCTAAAAGATAGGTAGGCCGATAATGTAGTGATCTAGAGGTGTGATGATTCTCACTTGATAGAATCACACAAGTGTGGTGCAAATGAAATTGCAAATACATACGGAATTTAGTGCAACATGCAAACAAGCCAACATGTGCATGCACCTGCACAACATGCAATATGATGCAGAAGTATATAAGCATGAAAGTGATCAATCGACCAGGCACTAGAGGTCGGTTGGAATGAAGAAGCAGACAGATCAATTCAGGGTAATCAATTTGACCAAAAAGAGTGGGTGATCACCTCAGGAAGATCAAAAGAACCCAAGGCAGGTGATCGACACGTAGCTGTTGATCATACCCAACAGATAGGGCAATAGACCTAGGTCGGTCGATCAAACCTAAGAAGAGCAAGGGTCAATCTAGGGTAATCGATTAACTGGAGTGCTCATGCAATCATGCAAAAAAAAACCATAAAAGATCGCATGAAAAAATGCAACAAAACGGTCCATGCACATGCAATGCAACAGAAACGCTCGACGGTGCGTCGAACTAGACATAACAACCCACATAAATCCCTAGGGTTGACGCACTTAGATTTGTGGCATTGTCGCCTCCAGCTTTGGCGTGACAATGTGGAGGGATTTCTCTTCTAATTTCTCGTAGGGGAAACTCTCCATCATTAGTAGAGCGGACTAGCTACAAAGCTTTTCCTGCTCTACAAATGCCCACGATTATATATGATAGACTAGCTACAAAGCTTTTTCCATGCTCTAAGATCAAATTCAACCAACTTCTCGAAGGAAAGCCGGGAGCGCCAAAGCCGTGGGAAATTGGGATTTCGACCCAGCGGGGTTAAGACCTAAGGCTCACAAAATGGAGAATCACTCAGTTTCATATAGGACTTGGCCAACGTATAGGATTTGTAACCTAGCAATTCCTCTAGGTAAATCAATGATCCATCATATAAGTAGCTCGATCGATTAACATATGTCATCTGACACCTCCACCTTACGTGAGTGATCAAATCCACGCACCTAGACTGGACTAAACCTAGATAGGGATATCTCACCACCGTGATGGTTGCAGACACGTTCTCTTTTTGACAAAGAAGAGCCAACATTTCCAGAGAACTCTGGTGGTGCTCCGACAAACTTCCGACGAACTTTCCCTGCCACTCGCTCCAAGAAATCAGTATCCGATCCTCGCGCTGACGTACCTCACAGTGAACCATGCAAACTAGGAAGACAAGAGCTAAGGACAGTATACAAGTATGCAAAGTAGAAATCATATCATATGAAAATACGATCCACACGTTCCTTCACGATAAGAGGTTGAACGAATCTCTATACGTTATGACGTCATCGCCACCCGACGACGAAGGAAAGGCAGCGAGGTCGTTGCACTTCTCGGGTTGCTTGCCACAAGGAGAAGGAAGCTGGCAAGGTTGCAATCAACAAGGGAGGGAGGCAACCGAATAAGATCTAAAGGGGAACCAATTCGGTGGAGGGGTGTTGTCGGCTACTTTGGGAAGAAGAAAGGAGGTCGACAATGAGCTGCAAGGGCGTCTGACGTGGAGGGAGATCCGATAGCGAGGAGAAGGACGTCGATAGCTGGTGAGCTCATCGACAAATGAAGGAGGCCTCTATAGTGCGGCCAGCCGAGAGGAGGAAAGAAAAAAGAAAAAAAGAAAGAGGGAGGTTGGGAGGGGAGTTCACCGGTGGGTGGAGGGGGGGC
>NW_018164490.1:114287-127155 GCF_001263595.1 Phalaenopsis equestris
TGTTGAGGGCTTTATAAGGTTATACTGCATCGCGGAGTATAATTTCGGACCTCATACAGTAAGCAAACTGCCCTTGAATCAATAAATATACTTTATCGAAAATTTAAAAAAAAAAGAATATTCTGAAGGTCCTCAAACATTATAATTTAGAGGTAGAGGCTTCAGAACTTATAAATTACGGGCGACGGTCTCCCAAACGGAACCAGTCTTCCGCCGTGCGGTCATCTCCGACGGTCGCATTCCATGCAAGTGTGCCGTGAACGTGGTTTGGGATTCAGTTACAAACATCTCCAACAGCAGCAAGGGTGGCAGCCCCACCACCCTCTGCATCGGACTCGTCTGTGCTCCGCAGCCTCAAAGACCAGCATCACTGGATGGTAAATCTCTCCTATCAACTTTAAGGCTTTCACAGCCTCCTTAAAGTCTTCACTCGCATCCTCTCCCGATTCGACAATGTCGCCTCCAAATGTTCCAAAGTTGCAATCTTTTTCAACAACAGTTCATCCGCAAGAACCATATTCCACAATACCAAATGCAGGAGCTCGGCCGCACCATTCTCCTTTGCAGTTCAAACGACTGCAATTGCAGCTTCACCGTCGGAAGATATATCTTTTCGACCACCACGTTTCACCTAATTTTACAAGATGACTCATTCAAGTTCCTCTGCCTCAATAACCAAGAAGCCAACCCAATTTGCCGATGCAATCCTTGAATGAAATTGTGGAACGAAGTCCAAGCCGTCAACTCGCTCAACAAGCTCATCAAAACGGACCGTACCTGGTGTTAACATGGGCGGATAGGGTGAAGGGGAGGAGAGGGTTTGAGTTCAGGGTGGCGTCAGAAGTGTGTTATCCAGTGAGCTGAAAGAAAGAGCTGGAAGAAAAAAAGGAGTGTTTAAGAGGCCAGAGGGTAGGAGGTATAAGAAATGAGTGAAGGTGAAGATGGAGAAGAAAAGAAGAGGAGAGTTTCGCCGTGCATTGACGGTGACGAAGAAAAGGGACGGAGATCGTCCCCTGTAATTTATATGTTTTTGAGTTATTTACCTGTAAATTATAATGTTTGGGGACCTCCAAATGTAAAAAACCATAAAATATATGGCATCACAAGAGAGGGAGAGGGAGAGGGAGAGGGAGGGAGGAGGGAGAGAGTTAACAAACATAGATCTCATACAACAAAAAAGGCCTTGTGTATATTATTACATACATAACACTTGAATCACTGTTATTTACAAAATCTAGCACTCAGGTGATATTTTGAACTAAGAAATCGATACGTTGATGCATGCAATGTTCAAATCATTAAGAATTTAATAAAAATGAAAAATATGGGTTGGGCTTTTGTCATGAATTTTGATATTTGTGTGAGAATTTGAAAAGTGGATGAAGGATGATGCTAGATTTGTAAATAGCAATGTTTCGGGTGCTATGTATGTAAATTGTCCCTAGAATATATATACAATGTTGACCAGAGAAAAACTGTCGATGATAATTCTTAAAAAGCATTGTGGAGTGCTATTACTTCATTGCAGATTCATATGCTCCTCTGAAAGATCCACAAAAAAACAAAATAGCGGATACAAGGAAGGCCATGCAGTATACGTGAGCGCTTTGAGTATCTAATCTTCCCAGCCTGCAAATCGTGATTAAATCATAATAAATAAAGTTATTTTAAATAAATGTGGACAACCAAAAAGTAAGGCCGGTTAGGGCATTAATGATTGGAGTTAACATGCTGTAAGAACTCATGTAGAATGTGAAGAAAATTAGGGTGAAAAAGCAGACTCGCAAACTTTATCTCCAAAAGATCCATGATTTATATACGGCTTCAGCTCACAAGTCTTGAAATGGCTTTCAGGTGAGAGAGAGAGAGAGAGAGTCACTCTCTTTCGCATCTACTTTTATCACTCGTTGTTAAATCCCAAATTGTGCACGCTTCGAGAAAGAGTGCGAAAGAAAAGTTATACAACGAGACAATATTAATTTCAGAGAAATGAGTGTGCAACCCTTTATACAGCCCTATTTATAATCATAAATGGCTTAGGTTTATAATTATATTATTATCCTCCTTCTCTCACCGGTTAGAGGGTATTTCTTGTATTTTTCTTACTCTCGGGTGGTTAATATAACTACCCTTCTAAAACAAATAACTGAATGGGCACAACTTTCATAAATAGTTATGACCCTCGGATATAATACTTGGCAAGACATAATTGATTTTTATTTATTACCATAGGTGGCTTAGGTTTACAGTTGCATTATTATCCTCCTCTCATTGGTTAGAAGGTATTTCTTGTCTTTTTCTACTATCAGGTGGTTAATATAACTACCTCTCTAATACGAACAACTGAATGGACGCAACTTTATCGGATATAATACATGGCAAGACCTAACTGATCTTTATTTCTAGCTGTTGCTAGCCTAATCCCTGACTGATTTTGTTGGTCGGCTAATTCCACTGATCGTTTGCGTTCGATGGAATTATCCATTGTTTGGGTGAATCGATTGGCTGGGTGAATGTGTTAAGTCATCCGTCCGCTTGATGATTCCTCGTGTGAACTTCCGATCAAGAATAGTGTTGTTCCTTTGAACCGTTTAATCCCTTTAAGATTCATGCTGATAGTTTCCTGTAAACACTAGTTATGCACAATGATAGCTATTTGTAACACCCACTGAACGTTTAATCGCTGTAACAAGCTTCACACAAGGATTTGCTACAAGTTTCCCGTAATGGTATATAGCAAAACAAAATAGATGAAATAAATATCGCACTGAAAGTCACTGTTGTACACCAACAGTTGTTGGGTCAGATTAACCTGACTTGGTTCAACAAGTCAAAATGATTGTTAAGCAGCTTGAGCCTCCAAAAACTCAGAGCATCCCAAGCTGAACGTCACTAATAATGAAAAATTAAAGTTAGATGAGGTAATATTACTTGAGTTACTTTGGCCCAAAGTTTGCGTGCTAAGATTATAAGTGCACGCTAGAAGGAAAAAACCAAATGGTAGCTATACTCCAAAAACGAATATGCAAACTCTGAAAACTAGTAACTAAATAAAGCAATGATAGCTTTTAAACAAACAATTGAAAGAGATTTATCGAGTCCAAAACAATAAAATAATAATGATAATAAGGCTAGTTAGGGAAAGTCAAGCTTGGACTACAAGTGTTAAACATGTGCTTTTATTTTCTCGAGTCATAATTATACGTGCTCAAACCATAAAGGTTTTAAGTCAACTAGCACAAAAACATGAGAGGATTAATTACAAATAAAATAAAATAAATAGTTAATTCAAATTGATCATAAGTAATTCTATTGTAAAATAATTTAAATTTAAATCAATTATATTGTACGATGAATAGCGCGGTGTACAATTAACTTCATTTCTCAGAATTAAGCGCCCATTTAAATTTTTTTAATTAGATTAATTCATTCCAACTGATCATACAAGACAATTTGAATCGACTATAAGATCAACCAACAATCTATTTTTTAATAGAAACAAATTTTCAACCTATGCCCTTAATATATAATGATCTTTATCAAAACCAAACCATATGTGAGGGCTAGACTCAGTAAGAGAACAGACTTTTTTCTTGAGAGAAAACCTTTAAGCCTCCATTAGGAGATCATAGAACAACAGATTTTCTTGTGCGTGTATACCATTAATTGCCTTCCTTTTCTCCATAACTTGCAATCCTCAACGTTAATAGGTTCAAATATATATAAACAATTAAGAAAACTGCTGCAAGCAGTAACGCTAAAGAAAAAAACATGAGATCACAAAGACTGCAACTTACAAAGTCTAAAATCAACAAATGGGCATATAAAAAAGTAGTTTGAAACCGGAAAATATAAAGAAAATTTTATGAAAATTTAATGTTGACAATCAAAGGAAAGCTCTCATACCTTGCCCTGGAGGCCAACCCTGATCTCTAAAGCCTTGAAAAGATTCCACTGTTGATTTAACATGGCTTAAAAGGATTCTGTTCAACTTGTTTGGTTCAATGGGCTGAAGCAATGAGGCTTTATACTGTAAGCTTGAAATGCACCCAATAGTTTTCTTCGTTAACAAAGACATATATGGAGCAAAATGTTTCAAGCCAATGGTCACAGTATGCATCATCGAGAGAGCATTGGATCTTGCCAATTTCAAAGTCCCACTGCTAGTCATACTGGCTGGAGCATGAACAGTTTCTGTTAATAATTAAAGAAAACATGATTTATAAGAAAAGTGCAGATTATGTCAGATGCATTTTAAACCATATCAACAACGTTTGTCCAAAGATTAAGGTAATTCACTTCAACCTGTGCATCACTGACTTTTATGGCATTTAATTTGGCCTAAATACAGTTTCGTATATGAAATCAGAGCAAATTTGTTTTATGTGAGATCATGTGGGGCATTGCTGATAGTACAAAATGGAATCAATAATGCATTAGAAGCAACAAGCTTGGATTTGAATTTGAACCCAAATGGAATGATTTTGATAAACATGTACAACGATATCATTAAATGCCTTCACAAATCTCTTATAACAAAAAGAGAATTGATCATTGTATGCCCTGTAAAATGGGAAGCAAAGGAAGAACCAATTAGGGAGGCTCCTAAACCATGTCATAGAGCTTCAGAAGATAGGATTGTAATAACCAGTTAATAAAATAAAAATTAAAAAAAAATATGTCGTTCAAAGGAGATGTGATGCTCACGGAAAATCAAAACAAAGAATGTATCCCCTTGTTTTCTCTCATTTAAACTAAAGAGAAGAATCGGAATCGAGAACGAGAAACAGACGCAAGGCGAGGCAACAAAGAAAAAGAAGAAGAAAGAGATCTCACCCCTTGCTGATGACACCGCAGTCGAGTGAAGGAAGGGTAATGATGACGAGCAAAAGTCATGTGCGGGAGGCTCGATCGTATCTAGTGCAAAGGAAAGAAGAAAAAGGAAAAATGAAGCTTTGCATACAAGAAAGAAGAACAATCAAATGCCTCATGTGTCGTTCCAAACAGAAGAGAAAAAGGGTAGTATAGGAGCAGTCATTGTCGTGGATTGTTGGCTTGCGGGAAGGAGGCACTCTCGTATTATGGAATTGAATCAAGTGGTGACCTAAGATGTATAGAGCCGAATTGAAGGTTTTAGGTTTCAAGCGTCCTGTACGTGAAGAGAAGGAGAAGAAGAGGGGAGAAAAGAGGAAGAATCGCTCGAGAGTCCTATGCTCGAGCAGTGGAATAAGGATAGGTAGAAGCCTTGTGCTTGGGAAAAAAATATTACATCAGGAGTCCTGACGCAAAACTGCACCAAGACTTAAATTACAATGCGTCACGTGCACAATCTGACCCTACTTAATACAAAAAATTAAATAGTTTAATGCAAATCAGGGCCGAACCGTACACTTAGACGCATTGTAATAGGAGTCCTGATGCTGTTTTGCAACAGGACTCATGATGTAATATTTTTTCCTTGGAGGTGCATACCGAGCCGAGCAATCCTAGCTTATGGGAGTTTAAGGGCAGCTGCCCCAAACAGACCCTAAGTCGAACCAGGCCAATAAGGTTGTATGTTTTAAATTAATGATTTTGTTTATTCGAACCAGGCCAGTAAGGTTGTATGTTTTAAATTAATGATTTTGTTTATAATTTAAATTATTACGTTAATATTAAAATTTAAAGATAAAATAAGGATTCAAGAATTTCTAATCCAAAAACATAAGTGATTTTGGATAGTGAATTTTTAAATATGAAGAGATAATTGAGGTAAGTGCGAAATTTTATCATTTATTATCAATAGAAAGTAAATTGAAAATATATTATGAAAAATCAGGAAGTAATCGGCTACTTCCTTGGGTGACTATGTCGACCACCTACTTATCATAGATGATTCAATCGAAAGATAACTGTAGAAACAGCTTAATTAGTTTTATTCTTTTCCTTTTTTTTTGTTATTTTTAATTCAAAATTATTTCCTTTACAAATTTAGATTAGATATATTTCGTAAATTTAGAAGGGCTTGGTTTACCTATATATATGTACCCTACATGTGAATAATGAAGTGAAGTAAATTTTTCTTCCCAAATATTTTCTACATGGTATTAAAGAAGTAGCCCTGGATCCTCTTTCATTTTCGTTCCTGATCACAATCCTAGTTGCTGCTCATCTTGGAGGATGAATCGTGTCATGGCCTCTCTGGGTCTCCATCTTCAATCACAGCCGCAACTCGCGAGGGTTGACGCGATCCTCGTTTTTTGCTGCCTTGACGACTTCATCCATCGAGTCACAAAACTTGAAGCAATCCTCCTCGTCTTCTTGCCAACTCGACGACCCCATCTAGTGAAACGTTGAGCCAGAAGAAGACCTCTATGTCTGGTGCGCATCCTCTGTCTCGATTGGTTCTCTTTGCACGATGTTTCCAGTGATGGATTGCGGCGTGCAGAGACCCAAAACTCACAAATTTTTTCTTCTTCCTTTCGTTCAACCTCGCTTCTCCTCAGTCGGATTTCCCCCTGCAGACCCTTTCAAGGCTCATCCTTGCAATAGAAGTTATTCCTACTACACCCTCAACCCGAATTCTCCCTGCAGACCCTCCTTTTTTCTTCTCTACCATCGAAACTCTCCTTGCAACCTGAATCAGTCCTATTGCGGGCCCTCCTCCACCATAATCCATTTAGTTGATATGGAGGCCCGCCTCCGAAGGACCTCCTCTTTTTCCTGGCACCAGAATTCTCCCTATAGGACCTCATCTATTCAAAATATATGTAAATCAATACTAGTAATACCATTCAATATTTACTTATCATATGATAAACTAATGGAAAGTATGACCTGGATCATGGAGCATGGAGAGGGATCCAAAGAAATAATATGAATGGCAAACATGGTTGGCAAGCATATAGATAAAAAAACATGACTTTGGACTCTTATTCCTTCAGAAAAACGCTAAAGAAAATGTGGTTGAGTGGTGGGTAGGAGAAAAGAGGGAGAAGAACAAAGCTAGGGTTCCATTATAGTAAGCTTGTGAAGGCAATTTCTTAGAAATTTCGCTCCAAAAAGTAGGATACCCTTCTCCTTTCGTAAAATCCAATAAATATTCTTCTTGCATGATGTTTAAGAGATGATTTGTGATAGATATTGAGCTCTTATGAAAATTTATATATGATTGACAAAAACTATTTGTAATGATGGAAACAATCTCTTTACATTGAACATTTTATAATTTTTACATGAAATTTCAAATTAAATATCTTTAGCATGGTATTATATTCTTAAAATATGATTTATTTCACATCATATTTCATAAATAGAGATTTATTTTACAAAATCAACAATCTAATACTAACGTATGATATAAATATGTGAAACATTTAGGGCATTACACAAGTATCATATGTAATATTGAACTAGTTAAGAATATATGAAGTGGTTCAAAATATATATTTCCAACATGTTAACATCTCATGAAATATTAATTTAATTTTATCTTATATCTAATGTATTTAAATGTTGTATCTTTTATAATCAGCTATTAATATAGAGTTGAGATTTTATTGCATAAATATATTCATAACGTCAGAAGAATAACTCATGTTAATCAAAATATCTCTTTTATGTTGAACATTTTCTATAATTGTATCTTTAGTAAACTAATATGTAAGTAATCCAACATGACTATAATGTCAATATGATATGTTTATAATGTAAATTTTAATTTAAACAACTATCATCTTTAAGTAGGAAATAAAGAATCATGCAATACTTCATAAATTATAACATTTTTCTAATGAAAGTAATGGTATGCATTAATTTGCATATATACACATTTGTAATAAGTAATATATTATATAAATGGCTGAAGTGTGTGTATAACGAAAGGATGACTAAAAGATTTCCACAGTTAAGTGGATCCAAAAATTGTACACATGAGGGCAAAGTAATGAGTTTCTCTAAAAGATAGAAGTCAACAAGCAGATGGTTCTCTATAAGGTGAAAGGGGGAATTAATGATCATACATGAGTTTGGATAATGTGTAAAAATGATATAAGATGACTATCACGCCGTCGGACAATATTATCATATCCATGATGAAAAAAATCAATTATGCTACTACGACTATGATAATGAAATAATATGATATGTAAGATAACTAATCCAAACTTATTTTTTAATGTATATGATTGTTGCATTTTTATATTATGATAAGAAGTAAAAATTTTCACATGTATATATGTATCTTTTCAATTGGAAAATTTAATGAAACTAAACCATATAATAAGCTTCTAAACAAAAACTATAAAGCACATCATAGAAATTGATAAATAAGAGGTTATTCCTACCTATTATGAACAAGATACATGCATATTACGTTTCACTGCATATTGTACTCTTTTCATGTGAAGAATTCTTGTATAGATTTTGGGTAACCTACTAAGTTATATGCTTAACCTTAGTGTCCATACTATTGTTGTCCATTTCAGGTAAAAGAAATGAATTGATGGAATAAATATGCAAGATCTATAAATAGCATTAGTATATAATATGTTTTTATTTTCGGACAATGATGATGTCATTAAATATGTGAGATGGTGTGAATCTATTATTTTATATAATTATGTTTTGTGCAAACAAAGGACTTCTATATGTACTCCACATTATTGCGGATGTAGTATAGCTTTGTATGATGGATTGATGAATCCCTGCTCTATAAGCCTTAAAAAAATAAGGTATCTAAAAAAAATAATGAACATTGAATCCCTCTCTCTATTCCAGTCTAGCTTATATAAGCTCTTATGCATATGAATTGGTCTATGACACCTTATTTAACATCTCATGTTGGGTAAGAGAAATCTCTAATATATTCAAGTGGCATATATTTTTGTCGTTAGATCTATAGAGTGAATTATATTCTATCCTCAAAAATTGTATGGTCTCCTCTCTACTAAGAATGAAAAAGACAAATATATGTGCAAGTAGTCTATTTTCCAATACTCTCATGCTAAAGCATAAAAGCTTACAATCGTTTCAGTTATTTATGATAGTACAATCAAATATTTTATATGGTCGTAGTCACATAAGTCATTCTTAAAGACCACATGACTTTAATTTGATTATCAAATCATTTCTAGGATTTAGGTGCACGTCATTATTAGTATTACTTGGGATACATAATAGTATTTTGATATTTCATTCTTTATCTCATATTATTTGAATAAATTTTATTAATTTTCCTAAATTATTTGAAGATTTTAAATTTATTGATAAAATTATAATGAATTTAAATTCAAAAAGGTTTCCTATGAGAATCTTTAAGTAATGAATGTGAAAAAGCTTAGGTTATTTATAATGGTGTTGCACATTGGAGAACTAGAAATTCAAAAAAAAAAAATCCTTACCTTAATTCAATTTGCAATGTGTCAAATTTAGTTTTATTTCGTGTGCATGCTTCCAAATCTACAAATTCTTCTCTTTGTTCATCTCCTTCTTGCAAATTTGCATCCAACGCTCAACCAGACAATTCTATCTAGTTTATTTTTTAAGGCTATTTTGGATGATAAGATATTCATTTTATTGACATTTTTCAGAAGTAATATATTTTTATTAATAAAATTTTTCATTTCACCATCAAATCTCCTTATATAAAAAATATGTCAAACCTCTCACAAATCTGTTATGGTAATTACTAAATTCAACAAAAAAATTTATTCCATTAAACCTAAGTTGACTTAAGTTCAAATTTATCAAACTCAAAACTTAACTTGGAAGATTTAACTTATTAACTTCCAACTTCCATCATTCAAATACAATTATTACTGTTTATTCTTACTTATACAACAACAACAACAAAGCATTAATCCCACTACGTGGGGTCGGCTACATGAATCCTTTTCTCCATTGCGTCCTATTTAGTGTCATATTTTCATTTAGTTCTAGTAAATTAAGATCATTTTTAATACAATAAGCCCAAGTCTTCCTAGGTCTACCCCTGCCTTTCTTAACACAAGTCGAATTTAAAACATCTACTCTCCTAATCGGATCATCTAATGGTCGACGTTTAATATGACCAAACCATCTAAGACGACTTTATTCTTACATATACTTCTAAATAAATATCCATAACTACTATTATATATAAATTGCACCCCATCTATCCATAACTACTATTATATATAAATTGCACCCCAAACTTTTATGTAAAATTACACTACAAAACTTGCAAAAATAATTTATTTCCTTCAAAAAGTTCAAAAAGAAAACTACTTGTGATTTAGTAGCTCAACCTTTCTATTCTTATTGTCCATATTTTTAGTCTATCTAATTTGTGCTTCAAGTATATCATTCATCTTTTCAGTTTAAAATTAAAACCACTTCCACTGAATGGAATGCATATGATATCTTTAGAAATTTAAGAATTCAAATGAATCTGATATAATCCTGAGCTTCGTAAGAGAAAAAGATTAGCAGAAGGATGCAAGATAAACCAAGAAAACATAAGAAATCACTTCTCAATGTATGAATTTCATTCTAAAGAGATGAAACATAAAGCAACCCTTTCATAAACAGAGACTAAAAAGAGCAAATTAATCTCTCTAGCTCAAGTTTCTTCTCAGAATAAAAAACTCAACAAATAATATCAAGTGTTTAAACGTGGACAAAATCAGAGAAAATTCAAGGGCATCTAAGTCAATGCATAATCTCTCATGATTTAAAGCATGAACAAATAAAGCAAAAATTTACCATTGTGTGGGATTTGCTCAACTCCATTCACTGGAAGGCCAATCCCAATCCCAGCAACAGTGACACCAACACTAAAGCCTATACCACAGCCAGCACCAACGTAGCCAATAACCTCAGGACCAAACCCAGGACCCCATCCAATGCCACAGCCAATGCCAACCCCCACGCCCCAAAACAAACCTATTGTTGGGTGCACAGGATTCCATCTTTCATACCTTCTGAATATCCCCTTTATGATCATGAGAAACTGCTATAAGAGTTTACTAAACAATCAGTATCATACATCATAGGTGGTAAAATGATAAGAAATGCAGATGAAAATAAGACTATAATAACAAAAATGGAGTCGTTTAGTTGCCCTGCTACTATCAAAACCCAGATCTTCCCCTAGATTTTCAATCAGAAAATAAGCAAACTAATAGATATTGCACCACATATACCAACAAATCATAATATTGGTAAAAATATATTTCCAGTAAACACATTTCTTTATATTCCCGATTGAATTGTTTTCATATTAAAACGAAAAGAAAACGTTCGGAATATGGTTTTCTACAGTGAGGATATCTCATTAAAGATGCCGTTGCCGATAGAATCCTTAAACTAGAATCACATAGCCAAATCTCCCTAAATAATCAACTCAAATCTCCAGAAACCTATTATGTTTATGTATTTTTTGAGATATTGACAGAAAAGAGAGATTAGGTTAGGAACGGATTCTTCTACAGATTTAAAACAAACAAAAATAAACCAAGAAGAAGAAAAAAGCAGTATCAGACAATTTACCAGACGGCCATTACCATCAACTACTCTGCGCTGAAGGTAAGAGTTGGGAAGACGCGGAAGTGGATTCCTGGAAGCAAACTATCCAGAGCCCCCGTATTTTTGTGTAGAATTGCCCCTTGCTAACTGGATATTTACTAAAGTGTACCTAGCCGGTTTTAGGAGAAAATTTTGTGCTTAAAGATGTATGCAGCGTACGTAAGAAAGGTTATTTAAAAGGTATTGGGTGGTTATATCTAAATTATACCTCCTGTAAACTCTCTGTAACTTATAAATATATGAAAACAAAAGTGCGACACTTACTAGAAGGTACATATAAGTTACATAGAGCTTACAGGGGGTATAACACAGATATAACCCCTCAATACCCTCTGAATAACCTCCATGACATATGTTGCACTGCGTACGTCTTACGTACACAAAATTTCTCAAGTTTTAGAGCTTGCATGACAATTTGTTTTTTAATTTGAGGATCATGCCTAATTTTATTCAATAAAAATAAAATATAAAAAATAAAAATATTTATAATTCAAAATTATAACCTAAGGCAAGTTGAACCAAGTCTAAGTTAGGTTAGACTTAGAATGGTTCATGTTTAGAGCTAGTGTAGGTTAGACCTAAGAATGACCCAAGAAAACTTTAGGTCTAAGTCGACCTACAGAGATTTGTGATGTGTTTTAGGTCTAGGTTGATTTAGACCTAAGCTTAACTAAGCCTTTGTTGGTATATCATGTGCTTTCTCTATATAACTAAATTATTAAACAATATTGTTAAGTTATTAAATAATACAAATAAATCACTGGGAATTCACTATACATTTTTATAATTATTATACTTATGGATGTTTTATCATTTAATTATATTATGATAGTTTAGACAGATTTATCTAATAGCTTAGTTGTATTATTTAATGATCTAATTATATTAAGGTCTAATAATTTATAAAGACAAAAAATAGCCCTATTTTGATTCAAAATGTATCAGGATATCCTCGCATAACGTTTTATCTTTATTTTAAATTTTAAATATGTATGCACTTATATATATAGAAAAAAAGACATTAGACATGTAATTATCTCATCAAATTAAAATTGAAATCAAACTTCGGTCATACTTGTCAAATTTGTTTTTGAAATTTCGAATTGTTGAATCTTCTCCAGGGTTCCTCTTGCAGCGTACTCTAGTCTGTTAGTTGGCATCCACGGTATAAGACCCCTTAAATCGGGGGGCTCGAATTTCCTCTGGCATAGTTGGCCTTAAGAAGGAGGTACTCAAATTGTTAGACACATTAGACTATGGCTATAAGCTCGTATGATATCCTCTGACTATTTTTTTAATATATATATATATATATATATATATA
>NW_018164490.1:127309-131063 GCF_001263595.1 Phalaenopsis equestris
GATTAATAGTTTTGAGTTTTGTTGTCTTTTATTTGTTTTTCAATAGAAGCAAAAAATCTCACAATATTTTATAATTTAAAAAAAATGCAGATTTTCTCATAAAATTAAAATAACATATAATCATTTATGTTTTCTAATTTAAACAGCTATTTCTTAACATAAAAGTAATTACAAAAATAATAAATATATTATTTTTTTGCAGTTCTTGACGAAAGATTAAACTAAAGCGTATGACATTTGATATTTATCTACTAAATGATTTAGTTGTCACTTGTTATGTCATATACTTTCATGCCATTCAATGTCATTCACAACTAAGGTTTGAATATATCAATGTTAATAAATTTATTTAGATTTATTGTCTAAAGTGTTACAACCTTTACAAATCTTTTCAATAATATTGTATGTGACATTTGAGTATATAAAAAACATCAAAATTATTTATTCATGATGTTATTGCATGTCATCATAACATTTGTCAATTCATAATATAGCAATATATTGAAAAAATCAGCACCTAACTCGCCTGACATATTGTCGTCTACAATGCTTTTCTTCCATGAAATTTACGTCAACAATAGCAACAATAGAAATTAAAAAAAAAAAAAGTATTGTTATAATAATATTTGAGAAATTGTTTGGTCGCAGATGTGGAAAAGTCGATCATGTCCTTGAAACTTTCTCAGGCCTGAAAATTTATAACATTTGTTTAGAATGTAAAACTATTTATGTTATGTTAATCTCTGCCTAAATCAAGTCCACATGGAAGCTTAAGAATATTGAGGCATATTTAATTTTGAAAAGATTGAAGTAGATGGAATGTTTGTTTTTTTTTTAGTGATAAGATTACAATTGATGATGTGCAATGTGTTTGGTAGTGGAAGGAAATTCCACTTAGACTAGGGAGGAAGAATCATTTTAGGCATGTGATTCAAATAAATAAATAAATAAATAAAAAGGAAAAAAAAAACTTTTAACCTCCGAATTATTTGAATGAGTAAAAACAATAATGTAGGGTTTTGAACTTGATTTAGAGATTAAATATCGATTGAAACATTTTGATTTTTTTGGCATATATTTAACTTGGATCAAAATAAGGAAGTTAACTAATGAGCTAATATTCAAATTTTAATTTATTTTTTAGTACGTTTTAAATTGGTATAGTTTAAAATTGAATTGAAACATGTACATGTATAAAAAAAGTTCTGCCAATGAGCATTATTTTATGGGCCAACTAACATTCACTGATGAGAGATTTCAACTATCCAAAAGCGTTGAAGGCATTAGGGCATGAAACCTAAGAGGTGCCTCCTAAGATTTATTGCTAATAATTCTCGCAAAATATCATTAGAAAACATTAAAATCCTTTACAAGTAGGTTGACACCCTATAAATTCATTTTGAAAATAGAAGGATGGATTGTCTTCTCAAAAGGGACCAAGATAGGACTTAAACTCAGAGAAAAAAAAATTAATCTTCAATCTTCACGACCTATTCAAAATCAAGTCACTTGCAAAAATTTAGTAGTGATTATAATCGAATAAACCCAATTAAGATAAACAATGACTTAGAGGGCATGATGATAGCAAATAATGCCTACATGGTTGTTCTTCCTAACAAAAAGGTATGTGTTGGTCATGGACTCACATAGAAGGAGCTTAAACACAAGGAATCCTTTGAGAAAGTTGAAGTATAAATGAAGAAGAAAATGTTGACTTCTCAAATATTTCTACAACAACAACAACAACAACAACAACAAAGCCTTAATCCCACTAATATTTCTCAAATATTTCTACGCCCCAGATAAATAGAAAGTCAATGAAGAAGAATATATTGACACCCCAAATATCTCTACAAGTAATATATTTTGCAAAAAAAAAAACTCATTTGCTTATGATAGTCAACTTAAAATGCATTTCATTGATAAAACTAATAGAATGATAATCATGATAGCTCATGCTTGGTAGAGTGTAACTTTGCTAACCCCCAAATATAGTACTGGCCATTTCTCTACCATCAACTGAGATTTCATATGTTGTAAAGGTGAACAAATCCTTGCAACCCCAAAATTGCTTGCAATGTCTTAAAGCATTAACCTAAAGTGATACAACCTATTCCCTTGGACAATCATACAATAGCAAAGTCAATTAAAAAGGCTTAATTAGAAGACCACATTAATATAATCAAGTTTTTCCTTGGAGCACCAAACATCAAAGAGATGAAAATATTGGAGTGACAAAAATCTCATTAAAAATGTTTTCCCTTCTACAATTAAATATTTTGTTGTACAAAATCTCAATAGGTGTAAGGTAACAAAGTTATAAATCATGGATAGCAATAGCAATCCCAAGTTGTGCTAGATTCATTCTAAGGAAACTTTGGTAATATTGAAAGGAACGATCCACAATCTTCACCAATATATTAGTAATCTCTCAAGAATGTCTTTCAAATGACATGTAAAGTACTCAGTAACTTAAATAAAAGCATTTTAAATCATGCTGATTTGATTGTGAAATAATTCAAGAGTTTAACGATGAATATCATGATTAAAAAGGGTAAATTGAATGTTCCTCGCACCTATGAATTTTAAATAGGAAAATAGAATGAGTTCCTCGTCTTGAGTAACTAGTGGTAGTTTATGGTTGAAATGACCTTATATTATCATCCTCTCTCTATTGACAATTCAGGAAGAAATATTCCTTTTTATGAAGTTAAATACATATAATTTTTTATACAAACATTAAATAAAAGTTCATAGCTTTAATTCTAAAAAGTCTTCACATGACTATAGTTATCCTAATTATTATCCTTATCATCAAGTAGCCATTCATATTTTTCAGTATTTCCGACTCATTTAAGTCTAGGTTGAGAGACAAAAAAAACTAACAAGTTCATAGTCTTTATATAAGTATTGGTCGATCCAAAAGTTAATCATAATTTTAGTATAACACCAAAGGAGGGTTATAATCCTTCATTTGCAATAATGTTAAGGAAGTGCTATAAAATTTGAGATTATATCAACCATCACTAGATTAAGAAAACAAATAATTATTATATTATTACAATGTTGTAATAATCAAACAAGAAAACAATATTAATTAAGTAATAAAGAGTGATAATAGCACTATCTCAAAAGAAAATAAAGAACCAAGTTTTGAAAGTTGATTTATTGGTTATTATTTGGGTGTTCAAAACAAAGTTTGATTTGAATGTTTGATTTGAAAGATTTGATTTGAAAATTATGTATTAAAAGGTTTGAGTTGAGCCTTTTCAATAATCACAAGTTACTCTGTCCAAAGGTACCTAAATGGTCAAAGGTGCTTATAGGCTTAAAGTTTCATATATTTTATTCCTTAGCACTAACTAGGGGTACCAAGTAATCTAACACAGGATTCTGGACTTAAACTATTATAGGGGTGTGTATGGACCTAGGTTTCATTTCTAAGTTGGCTAATCTAGGGTTTAAAGTTGATTTATCTAGGTGCGGTTTCCATTAGTTAAGTTAGTGAAATCTTAATTTGTTTTGGTGCATTTGATATTTGAATTTTGATTTGGTTAAATTTTCTAGTACTTTGGTCAACAAGAGAATGAGAGAGTCTAAGTTTGCCATTTTGTTTTTTCATAAATTCATTCTCTTACTCTCCATGAATGAGACTAGATTTTTATGTATTCATATATTTAACACATGAAATATTTGTTTTTACATACATCAAATTCCAAACATCACACACACACACACACACACACACACACAC
>NW_018164490.1:131154-132253 GCF_001263595.1 Phalaenopsis equestris
TATATATATATATATATATATATATTAAACATATTTTTCCATGAATAAATTCATCACAAAAAAATGTTGGAGATGAAATTATGAAAGCTTAGGCATCACCTATATGAATGAATAAAAGATGTATATACACACCACTCAATTCTTAAATCTATTTACATGCCTAGCACTTACCCTTCATACATGTCATTTAACTTTTCATATTTGCACATATAATGTTCAAATCTTATAAACTTCCATCTATAAAATTTAAAATTTTATATTGACACACATAAATTACTTAATTCGAATGGATTTAAATGCATATGAATTATTGGAGAAAGTAATTGTCATGTAAACACATGAGACATTGAAGTTTAACCCTGAATTCTTGTGCATTTACCTAAACTTTAAAGTTTTATGTGTGTTAATGCATAAGAGTTTATATAATTTTATGTACGATAGAGGAATCCTGTCCATATCCGATGATCATTTTTATGTTGATTATCAATTGAAAACCACCACTTATATTTCCTACATCTTTTCTTTATGTGTTGTGAAGTTTTCTATACATTTTATTATTTACTATATTTATTTTTCATGGGTAATAATAAGTTTTAGGATGTGCTAACTCTATTTTGCAGGCAATGTGATAAACCAAGCACTACGGGGAAAATGCGATAACCGATGGCAAAATCGTCGGCTTCAATTTTCGTCGATAAAAATGTCATATTTTCCTATGATTTTACGATGACTTATGTATTGAATTATTTCTGACGACATAACATTAGAAAATACCGTCTCTTATGAACAGTAAATTATTTTTTGTTGGTTTTTATTATAACTGGAGCATTTCATCATCGTTTATAAGCACATAATAGTTGACAACCATATGTCATCGATTATTTACGAACCCACTATTTAGCGGGGTGTTATACTACGAGCCTTTTTAGTAACCGAAGGTCGATGCCATTGGTATTAATGTTAATAGCTTACAAATGTGAAGTCGTTTGTAAACTGTCGGAAACAATCATTTATACCGCTGAAATTTACTACGCCCTCGAACTTGTTGCAATCACGATCTCCCTCAGTCGCTCCCTTTTTGTCGTGCCCTAACCCTCCC
>NW_018164490.1:132277-157440 GCF_001263595.1 Phalaenopsis equestris
CCCCCCTCTCTTCTGGTGACTCTAACGCCCCGACAACCGCAACTCCGACAACCCTAACTATGGCGACTCACCCTAGCTCTGATGCTCCAGGAGTTAGTCCAATGCTCAAAGTTATGGTTTATGGTGATGCAGAAGGGGATGTTAGTAAAATTCAATTTGGTTGGTTGAAGTGGAGGAATGCTTTGGGTCTAATGTGTGATAGAAAAGTACCACTTAGACTGAAAGGAAAGTTTTATAAGATAGTGGTGAGACCTGCAATACTCTATGGAACGAAAGGTTGGCCTTTAAAAGAGAAGCATAATATTAACATAACTGTTGCTGAGATGAGAATGCTTATGTGGATGAGTGGCATTACACTTAGAGATAAAATGTGAAATGAATATATCTGTAAAAATGTTAGTGTAGCTCCTGTGGTGAATGAAATTAGAAAGAGTCGTATGTCAGCCACCTTAATGGTTTGATGGTGGAAAATAGCGTTTAGTTTAATGTATGTATAGTTTTAATTTTTGAAAGTTGTATTTTAATTTTGAAAATGAGACTGAAAAGACCTCACATATTTAATAGTTTAAAATAACCAAGCACTACATCACATGCAATGCACCTACCTCTAGGAATAGACATATTTCTTGTTAGAGAGACTTGATTATCTAAACTAAAGAATTTATGACATATGTCTGGTCTGAGAATCATTTTTCATATGTTGGTTGACAAGTTTCTCTATCTAATATAAGAATTAGATAAGTTTTATTTACCTGAGTTCTTAAGTTGTCTATATGGGCAAACCTGTATAGTTAATTACATCCAAACCTGAGTTCTTAAGTTGCCTATATGGGCAAACCTGTATAGTTAATTACATCCAAAGCAACCAAAGTCACTTAAAAAAATCTCCATAATGACCAGAGTTATTTGTCTTTAAGATTGCAAAGTTTAGCGTTCAAGGTCTGACATAAGAAAATCAAATGAGAGTGGATCAAGTAGGAGCAATTATTTTTGGAGTTAAAAGGAAAGAGAAATATTTGATGTCATAGAATTCGAGGCGAACCTCGATGAATTCCCTACTATCCTACAGTTGGGCTTCTATTTGAAGATGATATTACTTTTTTGCTTCATCCAGCCAATTCATTTATTTAAGGCTTACATTATTCAAATAGTCTAAAGATAGGAGGATTTATATCATACCTAATGATGACATCGGGGCGTAAGGCGAGTTAGGCCTTAGATTGCACAACATGATTGTGCAAAGGCGTAGAGATAAATTCAAGATTTATATTGTGCTAGACGAGCAACCTCAAAGTCCTATGGATTGTTGTCTAAAGTAAGGAAAGTTTTGTTGTTGAAGATCTTATCGTGACATCCTTGAAGTCTGCTCCAAGCTCCTTGTCATAGTGGCAGCTCCAATATTTGCAATTTGTTTTATTAATGAACTTTATTTTAATTTAAATTGAGCAACGCAGGCTAAGATCCCACAGTTCTATCATCCTGGCCTCACCATTTTCTTTTGAGTTTACTCAGTGTAAACAAGTTGTTAAACTCATTTAAATTGGAGAACCCTCGTTAGCAGCCATATGTTACCTCATTTGAAAAATTCTCGTAAACCCACAAGAGGTGGATCAAGTGCATTCAAAAGGTTTAAAAGTCTGTTAATATTTTTTAGGGCATAATTTTTATTATCTTTTTTTTGCAAGTAATGAGTACGTGAAAAAAGTAAGGAAACAATAAAGTCAAGTAGTAAAGACTGTATTGAATGAACTGTAAATACGTATCTGGGCTTTTGCTGCCGCTGCATGGACAATGCTATAAAACATAACATAGCTGTAGGAAATTTGAGTAAATTGTGAGAAAATAAAGCGAGAAAAGCAAGAAAGTCTAGTATGAAGAAGTCAAAAAGCAAATCGTAGAATGGTACGAGTAAATAAAGTGAAACTCGTAGTCGCATTTGAAAGACCGAGACTGAGTGTAAAACTTTAGTAAAGGTGGGCGCTCAGAGCTAGAGTGTATACTTTAAAACTCCAACTTTGATGAAAGTCGCCAATCTCACAACCTGAGGAGGGAAATGTTTAACCTCAATCCAAGCAACTAACCCATGGACTTTTATAACTTTAATTTTTCATGCATTTAGAATTTACTTTAGTAAGAAAAAAGTAATGATGTTAAAAAAGGAATTTTTGTTAAATATTTTGAAAAGTAATATCATCCACAGGCTAATTACTCTAACCAGACTATAATTGTTGACAGCCTAAGAGTGTCGGGGCAACTCCCATAAAAATTTGGTGAATAGTTCAATCGATCCTACTCTATCTCTTTATTGAGGATCCTTGAGGTAGGAGATACTATTCCAAATCCCACTCTGCATCCCTCATTTAATACACATAAGCAATATCGTCATCGCCCTAGCCACCTAGACCTTAGACTTACACAAGTCTGATGATCCATATATGGCCAAATATCCTCAATTTCACATAAGGATTTATATACCTTATCCAAGCCTTAAACCCTTGAACATTGGGTATAAATGTGGGATAAGTAGTTTGGGGGTAATCCTATTGATTTGTCAATTGTCGGGTCCTGAATTATAACTTGGTTGGTCCTTAAGAATTTTATGTCAATTTAGTTGTTGTTATATTTTATAGATGACTTTCTTCAACAAATCATAGTAGACTTAGAGGTTCTCTAAAATATCCAGAACTTTCGAAGAATGTCCAGAGGATAACTCTAAACAAGTTTGGGGGCTCCCATATCACTTTAAGTTCATTCTGGTCTTGCTAGACTGTTTATCAGATCATGCAAATTATATTTATGTTTTCAAGTTGTGCTTAGTATATATCTTAATTACTATATGAGTAGGCTAGGAGATATTTGTCTTATTATGTTTGAGGTTTTGAAGGGATGGTCCTCAAAAGGGGAGCCCAAACATCGAAGTGAGTTAGTAGTGTTTAAGATAAGTTATTTTTTTTCTAATCACTTTAGATGGTTTTAAATCAATCCTAGCTCACTACCAAGCTCTTGGATCCTTAATGGGTAGGTTTGTAATTTTAACAGGTTAAGGTGAAGCGAAATTGATTCTTATTGAACAATTGAATTATGCACTTCAAATTAATTAACTATTGTCTTCCTATCTCATGCCCCTCACATTAGAATCATCCAATGTGCTTATCTTCCAAACTATAACGATTCGATTAATTACAATTTTATCATTTTGTAGAGAATAGTGCGAATTGGTTTCTACCTCTTATCCCTTCATATGTCAATCATCTTAGGGAATCTATTATGATTAGTATTACTCTTTTACCCATTGGTTTGACCTAAAATTTTAATTAGGGCTCAAAATTTCATAATTATCATTTTACCTCTAGGTCTCTTTGCTTCATAACTCCTTTAATTTAATTCAAATGACTTTGAATCTTTGTTGCATTACTATACATGGATTAATTAAGAGACAATAGAAGACTTTGTATTTTGTTAATTTTCATTATATTTTCTCATATTATATAAGCTCAAAAATATGGATTTTCAAAGATAATTCATTTACTTATTAAATATAGTCTTAAGAAAAATTTAGGAGGTTCACATAGGTTGAAGACCACTCAATCTAATTATCATGATTTTTTAAATTATATTTAAAATATTATAATTTTTTGTCAATTTCAATGAATAAATAAGTATAAAATATATTTCACTTTGAAAGTGTCCTTTTATAATTTTCTTAATCTCTCTAACTTCAGAAAATCTAGACAATTTAATTTTATATTTTTCTAAATTTTACTTTATTTTAATAATTTTTGAAGTAAAAAAATATAGAAAAACACATTTAATTACTTAAAATATATTTTTATAGTCTCAAAATTTTATGGCAAAGTTCTAAAGTTATTTTTCTCAATTAGGAAGTGATTTATGATATTTTAAACACTTTAGCGTTTTTGTGATTTTCTGGTATTTTTAATTAATATTTAAATAAGAAAATAGGCTAAAAATAAAATTTTTTATTTTGACTTCCATTTTATTTTTCTTAGGTAGCTCTAATCATAAGGAACAATTGAAACTATTTTTCAAATTTTTTTATTTATTTTTTATTTATTATAATTATTAAAATCAAAATCTATATACTTAGAAAATACATTTTTATAATAAAAACTATTTTTATGGCTCTAAGATTTTTACAGAGACTTCCTAAGTTCATTCCATTCAATTTGGAACATTTTTATGATTTTTTAGTTATTTTGTATTTTTCTTATTTTTGATAATTTTCTTGATTTTAAAATATAAAAAAATGCTTTAAGCTTTTGAATTTTGATTTTTATTTTTTGTAAGCTCCTCTGATCATAGTGAACCTATCAAATAATTTTTGTATTTTTGTGACTTATATTTTAATTTTTATAATTATTTTAAGCAAAATGAGGGTGATTTACCTTGAAAATTAGAGTTTCCAGTGTTAAAGATGTTTGGAAAAATTAGAGAACATTTTTAAGCATGTGAGGAATGAACCCTCAAAATTTCACATTTTTATAATCAATATTTAATTATTATGATTTAAAGAAGTTTTAGAGTATTCAATTAATTTAAAAATAAATATAAAAGAAATATTTTTTATTTTTGGTCCACATTGTTCTTTTCTACTCACTTAGCATAGGGGTATTTTTTAATTTATTTTAATCATTTTTTACACCATATTATGAATTTTTGAAGTGTCTATAATTATCTAAATCAGAAATATTTGTAATTTCCTACTTATCCACGTTGGCATTGACTAGATCCTTGGCATATCCGAAAGCACACGCGGTGTGCTACCATTCGTGACACTTTATGCGTCAGCTGCCACATGGTCCGCGGTTCATGCACCATCTCCTCGTCTGACCACAGCCAAGCCCCCCATTCAATACTGGTGAAAATAGTTGACATTCGTTCATTGTCCACAATCGTCCTAACATGAGAACCGCTCATTTTCTAACCTTAAGATCTCGCTTGATACTTAAACAAATTAAGTGAGATTTATTCCTACAACTTCATCTATATGAGACAAACATATCTATATGATTACATGCATATAAAATAGAAGTTTTCTTCATAAATTTCCAAACTAAGCAGGATATTAGTCCATACCTTTACTCAAGAGGTGAGGCTTCAATTGGGTTTTTTCTTGAGCTTCATCTTGGTCCAACGAAAGTCCTCGAAGCATTGGTGGGAGTTTTGGTTGGGTCTATGTAGGATTTTGAACAAAGGGTGACACGGGTTTGGTCAATGGCTAGGATAGAGTGCTCAGGAGAGGGGGCTTTTGATTGGGGACGTGTTCTTAAGCTCTGGTGAAGCTTAAGAGCAAGTCAATTTGGAGTTTTGGTGGACTTGATGGTATGGCCGTGAAATGCCCTCAATTTTAGTGGTGAAATTGGGCTATAGTTGGTAAGGATAAGTGGCTAAAGATGGTTGGATTGTGCTGAAGAAGGCTAGCAGAGGTTCTGGGAGCAATTGGGCAAAGTTTCAACTAGGTTTTAGATGGTCTCCAAGTTTAGACGTAGAGGGAAATTTATAATTGAGGCCAAGAGGGAGGCCTCAAGCTATCATTGGTCGGTGCCAATAAGGTTAGGTGGAGGGTTGAGCGGCACAATTGTCAAATGGAAGAAAGCCACAAGGGATGGGCTCAAATTTGGGTCTAAGACAAGGTGCAAGCTCTCGATTTTGGGTTTTCCGGCCACTAGAGTGGCCGAACAAGCCAAAGGTTGTGTCTAGCTGGCTCAGGTAGGTCAGGGGAAGGTTTAATTGTGACTAGCCTTGGGTTTGATTGTTGATGGCGTAGGTAAGATAGTTAACTAAAGTTAGGGGAGGGGTTTCCATGATTCAAGGCACCCTTGATCAATGGCTCAAAAATCGGTTCATGCTAGGATTAAGGTGGCTAAATCACATGCTTAGGATGGGCTGGCATGATTAGAGTTTATACAAATAAAATGGTAAGGGAAAAGCTTGGTTTTAGGCTTTAAATGGGTTTTGAGCTTGGACATGAACTCTGGGCTTAGATTGGGCTTGGATCTAACCCCATTGATGGTTCAATTTAGCCTAGGAAGATGTCATGAGGAATTTGAGAATAGTTTTGGTGGAATTGAAATGATTAAATGGCCCAATTTGGTAGAATTTAGAGTTGGGTTCAATTTTGGGGTAGTTGACTTGGACTTGGTTTTTGGGCTTAGAATTAAATTGAATTGAGCTTGAATTTAGTCCTAATTGGGATTGCATGGGATGAAATTTGGTTTGGATTTGAAATTGGCTGAGTTTGGAAAGAATTTGGTAGAAATTAGGGATCATTTAAGGACTTTAGCATTTTGCAAATTTTGGTGGATTGGGGTGCAATTGGAGTCATTGAGTGGTCAGAATTGAATTTAGGGAGGTTTAAATTGAATTTTGGAATTTTTGCAAGTTTTGGATACCAGGAGAATGTTGGTAATTTTGATTGGATTAGGGGTGTTTTGGTAATTTTGAGGAATTTGGATGTATTTGGGCAATTAAGGTGATTTGAGATGGTTCAATATGATTTTTTGTGGAGAATTGAGAGATTGGGTGGTTTTGAAGATTTTAGGGTTTCAAGCGTATTTTGGTAATTTTGGGGAAAAGTGAGGGTAAGAGGCCAAAATGGGATGCCTTAATGGAATTGGGATTGATGGCCATGCAAATTGTGTAAACCCCTCCCCTAAATTCATAATGCCCGTGGGGAAGTTCATTTTAGGTCATCCACATGATTATCCTAGCCAACCTAGCAAAAGACTAGGGGCTTGGTGCTACCCATATGAGTCCCTAAAAAGAACTTGGAGTAGGTTAGATGTAAGTGATTTTAGGGTTTGAGTGTGTGTGAGAGGCTATGACCAAGACCAACTCACCCAGGGTTGCCCTAAGTTCTCACTGATCCTATTGGAACTCAATCTTAGGTCTTTACATGTGAGACTATGAGCAAGACCAAGTAACCAAGTCACCCAAGGTTAACCATCCTAAATGACATTTGGGGGCTTGTGACCACCCAGGTGGGACTTCACAAAAAGAGTAAAAAAGTGTTTGGAATATCTATGTGGAAGGGTTCTATTCAGTAGTCATCTAGCATAGCCAATGGGAAAGTCTTATGGCTAGATTTAGGCTTCTAAAGAGGAATACTGTTCCTCATAAAAAATGAGGTCAACATCATCCTAGATGGGTTGGTGAGGGTTCTATTCAGTAGTCATCTAGGATAGCCAATGGGAAAGTCTTATGACTAGATTTAGGCTTCTAAAGAGGAAGACTGTTCCTCATAAAAAAATGAGGTCAACATCATCCTAGATGGGTTGGTCACATTAAACGTTAACCATCTAATGATCCGACTAGTAGAGTAGATTTCTTAGATTTGATTTATGTTAAGAAATTTTGAGGTAGACCACCTACAAAGATTTGTGCATACTGAAAAAAGATTATCTTAATTTATTAGAATTAAATGAAAATATGACACTCAATAGAACAAAATGCATAAAAGAATTCATGTAGCCGACCCCACTTAGTGGGTTAAAGGCTTTTTATTGTTGGTGATGAGACTTGTAATGCTCTATGGCACAAAATGTTGGCCTTTAAAAAAGAAGCATAAAGTTAAGTGTTGTCACGATGAGAATGCTCAGATGGATGAATGCCACACTTAGAGATAAAATGTGAAATGATTATATCCGTGAAAGGGTTAGTGTATCTTCTGTGGCGGACAAAATCAGAGAGAGTCGGCTTAGATGGTTTGGTCACATTAAACGTCAACCATATAATGATCCAGTTAGAAGAGTAGATGTTTTGGTTTTGATTTATGTTAAAAAAGGCAGAGGTAGACTACCTACAAAGAATTGAGCATATAGTATAAAAAATGATCTTTTTTTATTAGAATTAAATGAAAATATGACACTCATTAGGACACAATGGAGAAAAAGGAATCATGTAGACAACCCCAATTGGTGGGATAAAGGCTTGTTTTTGTTTTTCTCATCGGCATACAAGAATTTAGGCAACATCCAATTTCTACTCTAAAGAACACTACAAGAGAAGATAAAATGACAAATTCAAAAATTGCTCAGCAACCATGATGGAAACAATTCCAGAATTACTATCGAGCATTGAGCATGGGAGCCAACTACTGCAAGTTAAACTAGCGCACCCACAAGCGGCAATCGGATCAGTCCTGGGCAGACTGTAGATCAAAGCCACCCAGGTAATTAAAAAGATTAATTAGTACAAAATTAAATTATATATTAAAATTTATTTATTATCTCCCTTTCATTAATCATATATTTTGTAGGAGGCCTTCCTGAGGCTTAAGGAGAACCGATCTCATCAGCGATCTATGGTTCAAGGACATCGCATGATCCTTCCGAGTACGACCTTTGGTGGGAGGTTGTTGGCAGCAAGAAGAAGGGCAAAGTCTACAGATTGGGGTCCCGGGTACTGTCTATGATGCTTTCTAGGCCTCTGGCACATTTGATGTATCCACTTCCACTTCACAAGAGGAGTTGTGTCCCTAGGTTGTTGCTGAGATTTTTGCCCAGGTAGACACCCTGAGGTTGGAGATGAGGGTTGTGTCCCTAGGTTGTTGCTGAGATTGTTGCCCAGGTAGACACCCTGAGGTTGGAGATGAGGGAAAGAAAAAAACGGTATTGAGTTTGGAACTGCAGAAAGGGAAGGAGCTGGTGCAGAACAAGGGTGGGGATGATGATTATAAGCAGAGGACACAAGATGAGGATGAAGATGAGCAAGGGGTTATTTTTTGTGTGGTTATGTATTGAAAAAAAATTATTTTTAACAAACATTAGTTTTATTGTGTAGTTGTACATTTCGTTTTTTTTTAATTCAATTATTTTTCTTTTATTTGTATATATGATCTATGTGTTAATTAGTTTGTTACTAAGTTGTGATGTGTTTTGATTAATATGTTATGATTGTAGGTGTGTATATTGTAGCATTGAATGAGGGCTTTATATTTTTTTTATTTGATACTATAGGTTTTTGACGGTTTATCGATAATTTTACATCTTTTATCAAGCCATCGACGTTTTTCCAACAGTCTATTGAACAAGCGAGTCTAGGTAAAGTCTTGCACTTTTGCTATAGACGTAGCTGTCAATAAATTTTCATGGTTAACCAACGGTTTGGTGATAGTCACCGATAGAACTGCGACACTTTTTCGACGTAACTGCAACACTTTTTCGACGGAGGTTTCCATCATTATATAATCGAATGACAAGCTACAGTTAAACTTGACATGTTTTAAAATTTATAGCGACGATTATAGTTTGTCGGTTTCGTCGGTTAATATAAACCATCATTAAATCTAACTGTAAATTAATTAATGACAAGTGCTTTTGCTACACCAACTTTGTCGTAGTTAAACCATCGATAAATAAATTACCTACGGTTTATCTGTTATTACTGACGGTATTTGACCGCCGATAATAAACTAAATTCCTGTTTGTAGGCTGTTGTAGTAAATGTAGGATTATTTTTCTATAGTATTTTTTATAAGTTAGGGTGTCTGTCATTTTTGGTAAATTATTGGCATCCAAACTATCAAAGGGAAGATGAGCAAAATAAAGGATGAACATCATGGATGACTAAACCAACAATGATATTCAGATGGCATAGTTGATCTAAGAGTTTGTCATAGGTCTGGGGTTGGATAGTCTCTTATTCTCTTATTGTTTTGTTGTCATTTTATTGTGTTTATGCTCCATAGGTCCACCCACTTTGCAAGTTGTTATTATATTTTCTTTTTGCATAAATTATTGGCAGGCTCATTAAAGACTAATTTTTCTGCTCAAATTAAATAATCTCAACGTAATTATTCAAAATAAATAAACTATTTACAAAAACCAACAAAAAAGCATACATTCACACCTTAAAATATAATGCATTTAAACAAAAAAAAAATGAGTAGAAACCTTAATTCAATTTAAGAATAGCAATGGAAAGATTATTTTAAGTATGTGCATTCATATTTGTTCAATTCCTTGCATTCAGGCTCTTATTTATTGCATTAAAGTAGTGGTTTGTCTTTTGAGGATCACAACCTTATAGAGCAAGTCTGTCTCAACATATCGATTAAACTTTTAAATAAATCATCTAAGTATTTAACATCAAGAACATGCATATCTATACATAGCTTGTATTTTCACTCAGAGTTACTAAAAATAATTAAATATTTGGTTGTGGTGAGCTATAAAATTTTAAATTTTAAATTATAAAAATGAATTCACATTAGTCGTAAGACATTTTGCATACCACTCATACTTAAGCACCTTGATTTTTTATAAACAAGTTTTAAATCTACTTTTCTTAATAAATAAAAGCCTATCCATCCCATCCTGCAGTTCATGAGACTGTCTATGCATGGTTGTACCACGTAAATCCTCATCTCTTAGGCATTTGCATGATTATATATCGTGTAGTATAAATCCTAACATTCTAATAAAATGTCAATTGAAACATCAAATAAATACTTCTCAAAATTAATAAAGCCAAATAATAGAAATCTGAGACGGCACTGAGTTTCTCAGTTTCTTCATCTCTACTTTTCCTCCTTCAGGTTCCATAAGTAAAGCTCTCACTTTTAATCTTTCCACTTTGATATTCTTAATAATAAATCATGAATATTTAACTTAGAAATTTATTGAAGATATATAACCAACCTTAATGGTGAGTTTTCTTAACAAACTTTTTTTCTTAAGATATAATAAAGTATATATCCTATATTGTATTTGGATGAGGTAGGAGAAAGATTTGTTGATTAAATGCAGACCATATGAAACCTAAATTCCTCTCTTTTCAAATCTCATAATGTTTATATACTAACAAAATTTAATAATTTTTTTAAAAATTTTTATTCACATTAGATTGGGAGCAAAATCTAAGAAAAATTATTCTTGGTTGCACCTTTTATTGAGAAGAATTGGTTTTTAAGTCTTCTCCAAGACCATATTTATGGAATTAGGCATTCCATAAAAAAAATGTTATTTATCCCATATTTATTTTCTTGTGGTGATAAATTGATTGAATCTTAGGAGATGGCTCCACTCAAACATTGCATGTCTCTTTAAAAGATTATAGCAAAATTTCAATGTTGTAGCCAAATTGATCTCATTATTGGAAAATCCATGATGAAATTTTTTTCCGTATTGTACCTCCTTTATCATAGTGATTAACAGAAAATACGTACATCATTGCCAAAAAAATTTTCAAATAACAAATTTAAATAATCTTATCTTTATTTTTATAGAAGTAGTTTATTCATTTTTTACTATTGTATGTGTCCTTATTCCTTGCTTGTCTAGCTCATTTCAATTGTCTTGACTTTCCAAATTTTTAATGGGATAAAAAATTTCTATAATGCTTAATTTAGAAATCCTTCATTTGGATAGACATTAGTACCTATATATCTTTCCATAAGCATTCAAGGGGAACTAACTTCATCAATTTTAACATTAACTTTGATTATGTTTGCTATAATTAGCTTAACATAATAAGACTTGCTAGGACAAATCATTGAAGTCATATAAGAAAGATTCTTCCTCCATTTCATACTTTAATGGATTATTTTGCTTGGAGAATAAACATCTTTTTGAAATATTGTTTTTGATACACTATATTATACTTTTAACAATAAATAAATAAATAAATAATTTTTGAGTAAATCATGGAAGCATAAAAGTGCAAATAATTTTTCAAGTTTTCAAAAATGAAAGTATTAGAGTGAATGTCAGGGTAAAAATTGAGAATTGATGCGTGCCAGAAAATTCACGGAAGTAGTAATGGATTATCGCCTTAGCATTGTACGAGAATTCTGTACCCACTCAGATGAAAAAGAAAAAAAAGTAGTGACTACTCCAGAAGTTTTTACGTGGAAAGCCAGTAAAGGGAAAAACCACGGGGTCTGGCCCAGTTGCGAAAATCAACTATTGATTGATAATTACAGAAATCTCTTATCTCACAGACGGGAAAGGGTAACTATTGTTTTCAAACTATGACGTTGATTGACAGCTTTTGGTTGGCGGTGATTGATGACGGTTGGCGGAGGTTGACGGTGATCAATGATGGTCTTCGGCGGTCGGCGATGGTCGACTGCGATCGGCGGTGGTCGGCGGCGGGGGGCAGGGGGTGACCGTGATGCTGAACTACAGCTTCTCATCAAGGTCTCAGACTCTCACTCCAGACTTCAGCCCCCCTCATGAGAGGGATGAGGCTCTATTTATAATGTTTTGGGTGCAATTAATGTTGGAATATGAATCATTTTGATTAGATGATTCATGATCATACGGCGTTTATTGGACATTTGTGTGCCTTAATGATGTCAGAATTGAGTGATCCTTGACTTGTTGGATTCGTCTTGTCGAGCCGCTCGATTCGAGTATAAACTTGTCATATTCGACAACCCTTTGATCTTTCAAATGTGTTATGTCCGGAAATCATTTAAGTGTAGTTCAATAACTTGATTTGGGCTTGATTTTACTCAGATTGTGCTAGTTTTCGTATAATTAGGTCCGTCTCATCAAGCCGGTCAGTTTTAACTATAAGTTTTCTGAAATCGGAGCTATGGATGACCTTTTTATCAAGATTTGAATGTTTCATGCTTAAAATATTGTCTCGAGATTCGTACCGGATGATGAAGTTTTGTTGGTGGCGTATTAAGAATAAAGAATAAAAACTTTTTAAATACAAGACAAGTTTAGGTGAATCATGCAAAACAAATAATATATAAGTTGTGCTGTAAAATAGATTAATAGAATAATATGAAATGATTTAAAAGAAATAATAAAAAATGCAGAAACATAAAGGAAACTCCATCGAATAAAACAATTAATCCTTCTATATTCCAACTGTTTAATAAATAATTATTTTTATTTTTATTTTTCTCTCCACAAGAAAATCGACCACAAAAATCACATCTTTGAATATTTCAATATAATATGCTTTAATACAACGAAGAGAATGGCAATGTTGTCGTATATATGTCAGGCACAGTATATAGATCGTGCAGCACTTCTAATATCTAATTTAAGCAACTCCTTCATCCAGGCTAAAAAAATTGGAATAAATAATATTTAGATATATTGCAGGATGAAGTATTTGTAACAACTAGGTATTAAGTTAAAATGGGGAGTAGGGTCACTAGGGGTGATCCAAGGCATTTTGTACCTAATATGTAGAATAATAGCAAGAGTGAAATTGCTTGAAGGGTCCAATAAGTGGTTTGGAGGAGTGTTGAGATTTCTATTTTGTTTAGGGTGCTGATTGTAAATAGGGAATGTAGAAGAAGTGTAGGAGTTATTTATTAGGATGTTGTAAGGCTCTCTGCAAGGCCCAAGTTATTAATGAATAGAATAGGTCTTTGATTAGTTATTTCCTTATGAAATCAAAGTCAAACACTTGATGTCACTACGATACCGCTTGATCTGGGATGGAAACAATTGTGGCACAAGGAAACTCACAAGGAAGTTGCGAGGGCTTTCGATCTATGGCTCTGTCGTGTTGGTTTCGTGCGTGAAGGGTTGGGTGGATAAGGAGGGAATGACAAAGCAGAGGACGACATGGAAGAATGGAGATTGAAGCCAGAGGCTTCGACTCCTAGGTCGCGTGCACACCAGGATAATAGTGATGAGCTTGATTGAAAGGGAGGTCAAGCGTTTATGATTAAAGGAGATGGAAAAAATCATGGTCCCCGAAGAGCCATAATTCTCATCCTTCTGGTTCAAGGAGAGTGAAAGAAGGATCGCAGCTCTGGCCTAAAACAGTTGTAGCTAATATGGCTCCTAGATTGGCACCAAGGTGTGTTATATTGCTATCAGTTAGCTCACTTGAAGGGGATCTCATAAATATTCTTAGGGAATACAACATAATGAAGAAGAATCAGAAAATGAAGGATCAAATTTGCATGTGAGCTAGACTTGAATACTTGTATTTGAGGATGTCAGGAGATGGTCATGGTCGAGCTCATACAGGGAGTTAGTGTTTCAACGGGATCCACTTCCTCAGCACGTGCTCCGATGCAAGTGAAGATAGACCTAACTTTTGTAGATCTAAAACTTAATGGACTAGCCACGTATCATAGTTGGTCCCAATAGAACAAGGTTTCTCTAGTAGGGAAAAGATTAGAGGGAGATATGATGGTGGTCAAGCCAAAGAGTGATAGTGCTGATGGGGATGAGAGGAGGACCACACACACCTTTCTTTAAATGTTCTTACTCAACTCGGTGATCTATCAATTGCCTCATTTGAAATGTGAGGGACATATGGGAAAAGCTGAAGACGATTCATATTGGGGCCAAGAATAACATGTGGGTGTTTCAAATTTGGCATAAAATAGAGGCAGTGGTACATGGTTATCGATCAATTTAGGAGTACTACATAGATCTGAAGTGATTGTGGGAAGACCTTGAACACTTCTCATCGATGTCGAACTGTGGTGATCTGGGGTGCTAGAAAGAGGAGATCTTTATATAAATAAAGAATATGAAGTTGTTGGCCCATTTGAACACATCTTTTGATCAGAGATGATTGGTCATCCTAGCCTAAGTGAAGGTTCCTTCACTAGATGAGACTAGCGCTATGATGATAGAGGAGGAAAGTTCCATGAGGCTACACTTTAAGCCGAGTGGACTTCCAAATACATGATTAGCTTTAGTTACCTCGAGCTTAGGTATGACAAATATCTAGGTATAGACTTGCAAGTGCCACAACTATAGTTAAGTAGGCCATTTGAGCAAGATCTGTCCCAGGCCATCTTAGGAGAGAGAGACAAGTGAACATAGACAATTTGGATGTTGTCCTTGCGGTCATGGTGGTAGAAGAGGTGGAAGAGGAGGCTATCGGGCAAACTTGATGGCAGCAGAGGATGGGTGAGACGGGTCTTGTATTTACTAATTAGGATCATGAGTTTCTGAATGATGTTAAGGAAGAAGAAAACAACAACAAGTGATGGGACTGAGGATGTTTCCACCTCATCTTCATTAAGGGATTATATTGTTACTTATGCTCACTTTGACAAATGTACTTGTGATACAAATGCCTTTGCCTCTATTCTTACCAAAAGTTCATTAGAATGGATAGAACATTTTGATGCATCTCATAATGTGATTGGTATGTTGACCTCACTTTGTGTTGATGTCTAGTCTTTCTTCATTAGAAGCCTATGATCTAGCCATAGGAATTTTCTGCTGACTATCTTATAGGAATGGTGATGGAACCTTACTCCATTAGAAATTCTAGACACTTCTTTACTTTTCTTGGAGTTCCACATGTTGGTTTTTCTATCTATCACTTAGAAGGTTGGAACCAACATGGGGGAACTCAAGAAGAGTCCCCATATAACTGTTTGACGCTATGGTTAGCCCTGGATGGTGTCGTTTTGGTCTTGCACACACACACTTGCACCTCTCACTTTCACTTACAACCCAAAATCCTAAACCAAGTATGTTTAGCCCGATTCCCCACTCTTTTGGAAACTCATACGGGCGATCCCCCAAACCCTTAGCCTCTAGTTAGGATGGCTAGGACCAACACATGAAGGATCCAAAATGAGGATTCCTTTGGTCTTATGGCTCAAAGGGGGTGATTTTATGATTGGCACCCTTAAGTGATATCAATTCCACCAAATTCCCAATTTTGGCCTTTTAGCCCTGAACTTTTTAATAATTACCAAAATGACCCAAAAACAGTAATTTTCCCAAAATTGCCCAAATTATCAAATTCTCTCCAAAAAGCATCTCAAACCATTCAAAACCACTCAAATTGCCAAAAACACCACAAAATTCTCAAAATCCCCAATATTTAAAATTGCAAAAATTACCTAAATACCCTTCATGTCCAAAAATTTGTTAAAACTTCCAAAATCATTCCAAACATCCCCAAAATCAACCTTAACCACCAATGGGGCCCAATTTGACCAAATTGACAAATTTTGATCAAAATCCCTATTTTGCCCCTAAAGGCCATATCCATCCAAATTTCAACCAAATTTACTTCAATCTCACTCAATTTCAAACCTAAATCAAGCATCAACATGTCTAATCCTAATCTACATCAATTTGGAGCCCAATTGAACCAATCTCCAAACCATAATTTTAATTTTGGGCCAAAATACTCAATTTAACTACACCTTCAAATTCCATCAAATTGAATCTCATAAACAACTCAATGTTCCCAATTTTGAATGTCAAACTCTTCATAACATTCTCATAGACTATTTTAAACCTTCAATTGGCCTAAATCCAAGCCCAAACCTAACCTAAACCTAAGTCCAAACCAAATGACCCAAATTGGCCCAACTTCAAAATTCCATCCAATTGAACCATGTGATCAATTTAATTGCCCGAATTTCATCTACTAAACTCTTCATGACATCCTCATGAACCATTTGAGCACTTCAAATAATTTTTAAAGCTAGCAAAAGACAAGGTCAAATCCAATCTTTTGCATTGACCAAGCTTATCCCTCGCCTGCGATGATTAGCCGCCTATGATGCTAATCAAATCACCCAAGACCAAAAAATTGAGCCATGGACCAAGGGTCCCACAAATCAAGGAGGCTTGCCCCCCAAATTTAGAAAAGCTCTTTATCCAATGCCATCAGCCATCAAACCTTTAAGCTAATCACAATTAAACCTCCCCTAAGCCAGCTAGCCACCTCCCCTAGCTTGACCGACTGGCTTAGTCACCGGAAAACCCAAAACTGAGAAGTTCATGCTTGGCTCAAATCCAATTTCTCACCCATCCAATGTGGCACACTCCCATTGGTGAATTGCATCTTTCAGCCTTCCACTTAAGCTTCCTTTACCACCCCCTGAATTGGTCAATTCAGCCCTAATTCCTCCTCTTTTTAAGCTACCCCTCTCTCAGTCAATTTTTTAGGGAGACCCTCTCAAATTGCTCATAGAGCTCCCTCTAGCCTTCTTGAGTTCAACCCCACCATTTTCATCCATTCAAATCCACTATCGAAGCCCAATTTAAACACCCAAATCCAAGGTCTTTTTTTGTCACCCCACCAAACTTCAAATTGATTTGTCCTAAAGCTTACCCTGACCAAACGAGGAAGTTCCCCATTGAAGCCCCATCATTTCAAGTACTCTAACCCACTCATAGACCAAACACGAATCAACACTCGATCGAACTCTTGTTTAGACTCAACCTAAGTTCGAATTTGGTGCTTGGAGGAGCTTCGCGAGGTCACAATGAACGTCTACAACCAACACAATGTAGGGCTCACTTCTTGGGCAAAGGTATAGCTCACTAACACTAACAATGCTCTCGGTTTCATTACTTGAGAAGATAAGTTCATTTTCAAATGCATGTAACCGTATGAATATGTTTTTCTTGACTAGATGAAGCTATAAGAACAAACCGCGAGTGATTTGGTTGAGTATCAAGCAAGATTGAAGCATTTTAGTGTGAACGACTCTCAGTTTAGTTTAGATGGGGACAATGAATGAATGTCATCCATTCACACATGTATTGATCCAACGACGGAGGATGAGTTAGACGAGAGATCTGTTCATAAAGCGCGGGACGCGAGGCAGCTAACGAAGATGGGGGCGTCAAATTGAAGCGTGCCATGGGCGCTTTCGGAGTCGTTGAGGATGACGAGGCTGCACATGGATAAGTAGGAAATTAGGGTATTTTTATTTCAATAAATTCAGAAATTTAAAAAATTCTTAACTGTGTAGAAAAATTGTAAAAATAAAATAAAAATATTTTGTTGCTTAGTGAATAGAGGAAAAAATTATGAATAAAAAATAAAAATTATTTGTTATATATTTTATTTTTAATTAATTAAATACTCCATAACATGTTTTAATTATATTTAATTAAATGTTGGTCACCTTGGCATGAAATTTGGAGAGTTTATTTTGTATGTGGTTAGAAGTGTTCTATGATTTTTCCAAAGCCAGAGAACATTTCTAACCCTAAAAGCCCTAATTTTCAATATTAGTTGTCCATTTTTGCTTAAAATAATTATATAAATTAAAATATAAATAAAAAAAAATATGGGACTTACTTTGGTAAGTTCATTGTTATTAGGGGACCCTATAAAAAATATATGATGAGCTTAAATAATTTTATGTATTACCTTAGCTAATTAAGTAATAAAACCCATAAAAAACTAAATAAATAAAATATAATTAAAAAATTATAAAACTTAATCCACAGTGAAGATAATGAGTATATTAAGTTTATGTAAAAAATTTGAAATCAATTTTAAGTGTATTTCATATCAAAATTTATTTTTTTTAAAAAAAGGATTTTTGCACTAAAATAATTATAATAAATAAAATCTAATTATGAAGATTATGAATATGGTTTTGGAAGTTCCTTGTGATTAGGGGCACCTAAGAAAATGAAATTGATGTTAAAATAAATACTACATTTTTTTAGCTAATTTTTAATTAAAAAAATAATTAAAAATCACAAAAATACGAAAAATATACAAAAATGTCCCAAATTATTCCCTGATCACTTGGTTTCTTTTAAAATATTTCCCCTAATTTTTCTAAAATATATATGTATTTTTTAAATGCTAAAATGTATTTTTCCTTAATTTTTCACTAAAATAATTACCGTAAATAAACTAAAAATCAGCTTTTATAAGTTTCTTGAACTCAGAGAGACTAAGGAAAAATTTAAAAAGTAATTTTTGAAATTAAATTATATTTTCTATTTAATTAATCATTAAAATAAATAAATAAATATAATAATTAAAGTATAACTCAAAATTATGAAATTTGGTCCAGGTGGTCATCTAACCTAGGTGAACCTCCAATAATTTTCTTAAGGACAAAAACTTTACCTTGATTAATTAAATTAATTAACATTGAAAATTTCTATTTTTGGGTTAAAATAATTATTAAAAACTAAATAAAAATAAAAAATTTCATCTTTTATATTTTATTTGTCTCATAAGTGGGGTTTCATTAAAATTTCAAAGTCATTTGAGTTTAATTTAATGAGTTATGAGGTGGAAAACCTTAAGGGAAAATAGTAATTTTGGATTTTTGATGTCCTAATTAAATTTTAGGATTAATCAGAGGGTAAATGGGTAATTTTGATCATAATGAATCGTCTTGGATGATTGAAACATAAGGATTAAGAGGTAGAAACCAATTTTTCACTATTTTGCAATAAGGTAAAATTATATTTTTACAATAAGGTAAAATTATATTTTTTGTAAATTATTGTGACTTGGAAGTTAACCTAGTTAGATGATCCTAAGGAAGTGGTCTTGAGTTAGGAAGACAGTAACTTACATTAGAAGCCCCTAATTGGTGATTAGATGATAAACTTGATTGTTAATCAGAATTAAATTCTCTTAATCTAACAATTTGATTATTGCAAATTTACCACGAAAATTGGACTTAAGGGCTTAGTGGTGAGCTAGGCTTGATTTGAATTTGTTTAATAAGAATTAGAAAAGAGAAACATAATTAATCATGAATACCTTTAAAATACTGCATGCCCAACTTTAATTATGTGTCCAAGATTCTTAATGACTTGAGTTTTTTCCTTGAGGGCATCCATCTACATAACTCTTGAATAAAATATCAAGTGAATGTCTAAGTACACCGTTTATAGGATAATTAAAATATTAAGGTTCATTGAGCACATGGTAGTTTAATTCATTGAATTTAAATTTAACTTTGGATGATTGATTGAACAATTTAATAAGTTCAAATGAACTCAAAACAATTCAAAAGGCTTTAAATTTGTTTAGGGTTATGCTCCGAACACTTTTGTGATCTTTTGAATATTTTGAAGGAAAACTGAACATATTGTGCTTTGTTCCAAAAAATCATCCATTAAAATTTTTAGATACCCACCAAGTTATGCCTCAGGACCCGATAATTCACCCAAATCAATAAATAGCCTACACTACTTATCCTACATTTAATTGACTCAATGCTCAAGGATTTAAGTCTTCTCTAAGGTATTTAAACCCTTGTGAGCAACTGGGGATATTTATTTTTTCCACATAGGTATCATCGGGCTTGTGTAAGTTTGAGGTCTAGGTGGCTATGAAAATGACGATAATGGTAATGTGTGCTAAAACAAGGGATACAACGTGGGATTTAGAATAGTATATCCTACCTTAAGGACTTTTAATAAAAGAAGAGGAGAAGATCCGATGATACTATTCGATGACACTTGAGGAGATGATTTCCTTTGATACTCTTAGGTTGCTTGTAGTCCTAGCTCGATCATATTAATTATCCTATGGGCTGCACCACTCTAAAAAATGTTTTAAATAAAAATCCCATTTGCAACAAAATCTATTTTACATGATTAAGTAAATTTTATATGCATGAAAATTAAATTTAAAAGAATGAAAATTTATAAAGGTCTACCGTTAATCATTTTGATCGAGGTTATGACTGCCCTCCATAGATTATCGGGTTGGTAGCTCTCACTCAAGGTCGGGAAGCACACCGTCCAGCTCTAATCCCCCACCTTTACCAATGTCTTACACTTAGTCCTGATCTTCTATATGTGACTACGATTCTTGTTTTCCTATGACATGTTTTCTGACTTTTTCCTTATCGGATGCTCCCGTTTACTTTCCTGTAATTTGTTTAAATTTCTTGCAAAGATATTATTCTTTATGATAATGACCATGCAGCGGTAGAGAGGCCCAGGTATGCATTTATATTTTATGCATTGCAATTTTCTTTATTTATCTTATATCATTTCTTTTTCCGGCATTTATTTACTTTTCCTTGCAAATCTAACCCAAAATTGAAAAATATAAAACACATTTTCAAAATTAACTCTACAGTTTCAAAACAACGAAAAAACATAATACGTCATTTTGAATATGTGGGAGTCCCTCGGATGAGGTAACCTATGATTGCGAACGAGTTCTCCCCAGTTTAAATGAGAATAATAACTCGTTTAGATTCAAAAAAAAATTGTGGCGCCAAAATGAGGGAACCGTGGGATCATAATCGGTGTCGCTCTAATCAACTTTAACCCCCTCATAATACTTGAACAACAACAAAACTTGTCACTTAAACTGTAAAACCTTAAACTTTGAATCTGAAGCTGTCACTTCGACGAAGAGCTTGGAGCTAACTCTGTGGGCAGCAGAACAAACATGTGCAGAAGAACAAATTCAAGAGAGCAAGTGGATCTACAACAACAACCTTTCTTAGAATTAAATAATAAGTCATAGGACTTCAAGACAGCTCGTTTGGTACGACATAAATCCTCACTCCATCTTTAAGCCTTTGAACAACCATATTATGCAATTTAAGCTCTAACTCATTTTAGGTTCTGAGGTTGTCATTCGTCACGACATAAACCCTCCTATCTTCCAAGCTATTTGTATGATTGTGTCATGCAAATGTAAGCCCTAAATGATAAAATTTGCAGGATCAAATATTTAATAATATTTTCTCGAAATTGAAGCCAAACCATATAATAGCTTGGGAAGTCATCGAGGTTCTCCTCAGGATCCATGGTCTCCTAGTTTTCTCCCTTTGGATTCCATAATAAATGTTTTAAACTTGATCTTTTCCTTTTTGATGCTCCTTCATCGACCTTAAAAGTCCTAAACTTTAAAATTTTAGAAGACAATACCTTCTGATCTAAATCGAGAGTTTTTATAGGTGATTTTGATTATATAATATGTAATTAAATATAGGGGTTTGCCCTTATAGGAAACTTTAGAACCCTGCTTAATATAAACCCTACCTAATCTTTTATATATGATAGGAGAAATTTGTCGGTCAACATAATGGTTTCAAAAACCAAAATGGATATCATAAATTTTTTAGTTTACTTAATCGAGTCTCACAAGCAAATAATGTGTTTATTCCTCAGGATAGATCATCACTTGCGGTGTTATGCTCGTTTATTTAAACTATGACATATATGAGATCGGTCTGGTCTTATATTCTCAAAACTAAAATAAATTTTCCAAAAATTTTATATATATCTATCTCAATATTCTTCATGGATCAGATTACCCTTTCTTCATTGGCATGTTTTGTCTATTTCTTCATCGGGCAAGTACGATCAAATCTTTTGGATTCCAGAACCGTCCGTTTAACCATCCTTAAATAGAGGGGTTCAGGAATCTTTAAGACTTCTTTTTCTGTGGGTTCGGACTCCCGATAGGTGTGT
The DNA here is from genome assembly GCF_001263595.1 of Phalaenopsis equestris. NCBI lineage: Eukaryota > Viridiplantae > Streptophyta > Magnoliopsida > Asparagales > Orchidaceae > Phalaenopsis > Phalaenopsis equestris. The sequence goes on from NW_018164490.1 coordinate 154,414, forward strand.
TGGTGAGCTTATTTCACGTGGGCAATGCACGTTGTGGAGTTGGTCCCAAACTGAGTCCTGAACTTCACCCTTTCTTCTGGTTCAGTTTGTTATCCACAAAATGAACCAAGTCTTCACGTTTCTTAATGCTCGTTTAACTCTCAAGATTAAATTAAAACCTGGCATGGGAAGATTGCTGCAATTGAATACAAATTAAAAATATATTTTCCCATAGGTAGGGGTAAGCCAAATGGCTGTAGTTGAATCCAAATTGAGGACATAGAGTAGGATTGTTGAAGAAAGGATTGATTAGAGTATCTTTGCTAGGTTCTGATCAATCAACTGTAATGTATGAAAATTTTGGTTAGGTTCTGGTTGGTCATTTGAATCGAAGATATATTTAGAATGGTGTATGGAAGAACCGTAAGAAAAACATTCAAAATCATTGGACTTGAATAATTTATATATCTATGAGCTCTATATGGGGTAGTTTTCAGTAGTGAGAGTGGTCATGAGAAATTTTAAAGAATAAGGTATAGAAATATCACTAGTTGGTGAGGCTAGAGGAATATTAATATGAGAAGAAGAAGAATAAACCATTTTATGTTGAATATAAAGATGAAGAAGAAGTAAGGGAGGTACCTTCAGTTAAGTTGGAACAAATGGCTTCAGGATATTGACTCAGTGCACTGATACTATGAAGAACTAAAGAAATTGAATATATGAAGAGAATCATTGAAGACGAGTATTGCTCATAATGGAAACAAAGCATGCCTAGTATGTATATATAAAATAGAGATAGTATAAGTAGTTATAGTAGATCAATTAGAGTAGTTGTACAGAGGTATTAGCTGCTCTTTTTGATATACAGGTAAGTAGATGCTGCTCCTATAGCATGTGGTTGTTACCCACATCCTAGTGGCATTCACCAATTCTCTCCATGCTTAGAGACACAAGCTCAAGTTTGAAGAACTCGCCAGCTCTGTTGAATTCATTCCTTTCCAGGGCACGAGCCCGGATTACAGAAGGAGCCCATTGAGATCTGATTAGCCAAATAATGATGTCAACTAATTGACAACTCCATCCATCAATTCAAAGGAGTTTCTGAAGCACGCAACTTCAGAAGGTCACCCATTTGTGTTTATCATCAGTCTTATTTGTAGAGTTAATGTATCAATACAGTTAAAAAAGATTTATTCATTTGTTTATGTTACCTAAATATACAGCTATTCCTATGATGACCTAAATACACGAAAACTAGAACTTAAAGAGTGTATAAAGAGACATCCCAAAATTTTATAACTTAGTATAGAGCAAATAAAGTACTCAAAACATCTCTCTCTCTCTCTATTTCACTATTTCAATCTTGTCATGGTCTCATGGTCCCATTTGGTGTAATAAAATTTGACTCACCAACAAAAAATTTGAATCCAACTGAATCTTAAGGTCTGTTTGGGGCAGCTTATAAGTGCGGGAGGCGTTTTCAAAAAACGTCGTTGTACCATTTGGTTCGCACGTTTCGCTTTATCAGCTTATCCGAAACTGCGTTTGAGTTTTTATACTAAACGCAGACCGGGGGTCGACTCACACGGCCGGCCCGCGGGCCGCGTTTCAGGGTCCGTTTGGGGCAGCTTGTGTGTTTCAGGATAAGTTGTTTATCCTGAAACGCGGCCCGCGGGCCGGCCGTGTGAGTCGACCCCCGGTCTGCGTTTAGTATAAAAACTCAAACGCAGTTTCGGATAAGCTGATGAAGCGCGCGAACCAAACGGTATGACGGCGTTTTGAAAACGCCGCCCGCACTTATAAGCTGCCCCAAACAGACCTTAAGATTCAGTTGTCATTCATGCAAAGATTCAAATCCAATAAGAAAGACATCACAAGTCATAAACTTTTTGTCTATCAATAACATTGAATCTACTGAAATTTTTGTTCCTAGTTCTAAAACATCATTTCAATTTGCTAGCTTGTTTTATATTTTAATGAGACTCTTCATTTTTCTTAATTATTCCAAATCCTTTTTAAAATATATCATCTAAATAATTTGAAACATTTTGCATCAGATTTCAACACTTCATTTTTTTTATTATTTAATTTTATTAATTCCAAAATATTGAATTATTTTTTAAAGTTCTTCATATTTTTGTTTTTGTTTGGACACTTAATTCTTTCCAAACGACAAACATTCATGAAAATGCCTCCTTGCAATTACTTTATAGAGAAACTATTATTTGAATCATTTGAAAAATCGAGGTTATTTATTTATTTATTTATTTATTTATTATTCCACACAACCGGCGTTCCAAGTATGAGACATATTATAAAATAGGATAATTTGAATCTTTCAAGACATTACATTAAGATTTCATTCAAGACATTACATTAAGATTTCATTAAAACTAAGAAAAGCCCACCGCATCGTCTCTACTAATAAAATGATCCCCAATTTATATATAAGATGTTACAATATGTGAAGTTACGTGTTCGTCTCTACTTTAATGTGGGTACTAAATAATATTTATGGTATTTTACATGTATGAGCTTGTGGTTGGATCTTTCTGACTTTACTGACTAAACTTAATTGGCTTCGAGTCGGTAGTGCCAGCACAGTCGGCTGAATTAGGTCAGTTATTCAGGCTTGGTCGGTCGTCCAGGCTGGTAGTCATCTAGGTTGCTGGTCGTTCAGACAGCTGGTCGTCCAGGCTGCGTGTTGTCTCTCTGAGAAACTCAATATGACATATTTCTGTTACACAATTATAATATTTTCTTTCTAAGAAGGATAATAATTTGATTATAGCTACCACACTTGAGCTATTTGATCAATAAAAAGTTGCATCCTACTAATAAAAATTTTAATTGTATAAAATAGTACCTAAAGAATATATTTAAACATTCTGAAAGATAAAGCAACAAAAAACTAAGTTACTGCTAAAATATTAGAAATATATATTTAAAGGTTGATCGTCGATCAAACCCATAGTCTGACCGAGGGGCGGACTCCCTTCCAGAAAATGTGTGCAATTCGATCCTACGCAAGGATCGAACCGCCGA
>NW_018164490.1:157560-160286 GCF_001263595.1 Phalaenopsis equestris
TATATATATATATATTAAAAGAAATGACCGAAGGCTATTAGACAATCCCCAACCACCTATAATGCACCTAACCACTAGAGTACCAACCCCATATGCAAATAACATATTCGAACTGATAACTTGCAAAGGACAAAGCTGATGTTCTTCCAACTGATCTAAGAATGTGGCATCATAACCCGTCAATCAATGATTAAATTACGTATAATTCCAATAAAGAAAACTTTTAAATATCTACTATAATTTAAAACAAATAAAAGAAAAAAGATAGAATTTATAAGTAAATCCAAGGAACAGAACCCCTTGCCAAAGAAAATGCACCCGCAGTGGCTCAATCCAAACAAAATCCACCAAACATTCCAAACCACAATAATAGAAATATGCAAAGGAAATAATTATACTATATTATACACATGTTAACCATATGAAAAAGATAATGTTAGACGAATGATGTTTACAGCAAAGAGGTGGATTTAGAATGGCCATGGGAGCCACAAGCAAGCAAACCAACAAGATAGAATTAACTTACACTAAGAAGCTTTATGAGAAAAAAAGCTTATAGCAAGCCACCACCTAATCATAAAGAAACATAAAGAAAGGAAAATATCAATCCACTTGCTAACAATACATCATTAGTCATTCCAAGGCAACAAAATTAGTCAAATGACCACCTACTGCCATGGGACAAGTTGTCAAATAGTTTGCATCTCGAAGATATTGAGATTGGAGAAAATAGACAAAGAGAGTAAAGTAAAATCTATGCATATATAAGACCAAAAACTAACAAAGCAACATCCCAACAACCATGGAATAATTACACAAGCATCATTGAGGAGTAGAAATACACTCAAATATAACCATCATGTATTATTAGCATCATCCTATTAACTATAATAAAACATTAGAATCAGTATACATAAAAACCAACAACAAAACGTTAATGTTTAGTGTAAGCCGTGTTAATATTATCAAGCACAATAAGACACCTAAGTATGCCAACTGGATGGTCCTATAGAAATGTATGTATCTCAGAGCTTAATACATAAAATAGCAGTTGTATACATAGTTTTGTGATAGATAAGTTTTATAAATAAATTTAGCAACACCATTTACTTTTTTGGATTAAAAATTGAACAAACCTTAGTTTGCCTGATGAAATAGTTTTGATAACAGTCTTATTATGTCTATTTATATTAAGACTTCATAATCCACCATAATATAACATTCAATCCCAAAATAAAAATCCCAAAAATCAATTTCAAATTTGTTACCTTTTCAATAAATTTATGTGAGATAAATGCTTAAAAGAATTATTGAGGGCGAGTTCTTTTTTACATGATCTAATGTCAACTTACCTTTGCCAGAATCTTTAATATTTAACTTAAATTTCTCCATTTAAGGCATGATGCAAGATAATAACACAACATGTTTGTTGTTTTATCATAAATAGGGAGGTTCATATGATTAACAAAAATAGTCATAAATTAATTAAGATTTCATGTAAGTTAATAATAGGTAAAGAAAATAAATAAAAGTGACATAAATACTCATTAAGCATTGAAATTAATTATTAACTCAATAGCAAATATTAAGGTTCTTAAGTACTTAGATTAAATTTAATAAAAATAAAATTAATTCATCAAATTTATAACGTTTAATAATTGTCAATCAAAATAATTTAAATACAATTAGTAGATTTTGAGCTATAATACTTTGAATTAAGTTAAGAAGTGATTGAGTATTTTACTTGAAAAAAGAATTGTCATTCAAATTTATTATGAGAAAAGTTTCGTTAGATATAGCAATCCTCGGTAAAAGTAAAGAAAAAATAAGACTTAAAAGAAAAAAAAAAGAAAGGACTTGACTTTCTAATGATAAAATTTCAATAGCTCGAGAGTAGAAACTTGAAGTTAAGCTAACATAGACTTGACTTTCTAATGATAAAAATTCAAGAGCTCGAGAGTAGAAACTTGAAGTTAAGCTAACATAAAAATTATCATCAAACACCCTTTCTAAGAGTCCAAAGAATAAAAGGTTTCATTAACTTAAATTAAGAATAATATATTTAAGAAGATGATAAAATATACATACATACATACATATTTGAGAATTAATGCTAATTTAATCAATCAAACACAAGTGATTTAAGGATAATCATGTAAAAGGGTATTAATATAAGTAAAATTGAGATATTAGAGGTTCTTAATAAAAATTGAAACTTGAAAGGATATTGTGTACATTGTAGTGTTGCATGGTGTGTTTATTGCATTATTTGTGTCACTTTTATACTTTTTTGTGGGTATATGCGGTTGATATGCAATATAAAGGGTGAACATGAGTTTTTGGAGTATTTGTCATAAAACGGGCTTGGGTGCCTAGAGAGAGCTCACCAGCCTCAAGTCCAAATTTATTCAAAAAGGATAATGAAGATGACACCCCGAGGTCATGCCTTAATTGTTGCTGCACCCCAACTTAGTGCCATCGTGCCATCCAGCACTAGCGCATCAGTGCTACAATGCCCTAATTTGATGATCTAGAGTCACAAACCCAACGCCAACCCAGTGAAACCAAGCCAATATACAACACACCGATGCCAAGATTTCGACATCATCACGTCCCCACTAAGTTAAGCAAATTTTGGTGTTTTTTGCTTATGATTCCAATGCATAAAAGCTTATATTAGCAAATTCTCTTCATATGGGAGATCAGGACATATTTTCCTCCCTCTC
>NW_018164491.1:0-204 GCF_001263595.1 Phalaenopsis equestris
AAATTGACCAAATTGGACCATAGTGTAGTTGGACATAATGACAATAGGAATATTTTGGATTTATTTGGATTTATTGGAAATTTTTGGAATTTTTAGATTTTTGGGCCATGGAGGGGCATTTTGGTAATTTGGCCATTTTTGGAAATTTTTGTCAGTTTTGGAAAATTTGGATGTATTCAAAGTGTTTGGAATAAGTTTTGATCA
>NW_018164491.1:254-1687 GCF_001263595.1 Phalaenopsis equestris
TTAGGTAATTTGGAGGTGCCTATGGGCAAAAGGCCAAGTTGGGCATTTCAAGTGCAATTGGGTAGAGAACCATTTTGAATGAGTCATGGACCAATGAAATCTCCATTTTGGGTCCCCATATATTGGTCTTAGCCAGGGTATTGTGAGGGCATTGTATACCTTAGCTCCAAACCAACACCCAGGGTCAATCCTAAGGTCAAGTAGCCCTATAGGAACTCTCCTTGAGTTCCCTCATAATGATCTTACCTACTTAGTGCTAGAGGTTAGGACCAATATGTGGAACTTCAAGTTGAGTAAAGAGAAGAGTTTTGAGTTTCTAATAGTGAGGGTACCTTTTCCAGTTTTCTAAGACTAGTCAGTAGGAAAGTCCTATGACTAAACCTAGGCTACTAAAGAAATTTCTAGACCTCAACCAAAAGTGAGGTCAACAATTCCAAACCAAAAGAAAGGATCTCCAATATATATTTGAATAAGAGCAGCAAGAGGAGCAAAAACTGTAGATCCAAATTAAATTCCAATCCAAAGAAAGGATCTCAAATATATATTCAAATAAGAGCAACATAAAACATAGAAACCAGCCCCCACAATAGGTGTTCAAAACTCAAGATATTCTCCCACACTCTTATAAAGGTCAGTAAGAAGAGCAGAAACCGAACACCAAAACATATATTCAAAACCAAAATATAATTTCCCATATATGTTCGAATAAGGGGCCGCAAGAAACATAGTAACCGGCTCCCAAAACGGGTATTCAAAGCTATAAAAAATGATCTCCAATATGTGTTCGAACAAGGGGGCAGCAAGAAGAACAAAAATGAGCCCCAAATAGGTATAAAAAATGATCTCCAACATGTGTTTGAATAAGGGGCAACAGAAAGAACAAAATCGAGCCCCCAATAAGTATTCAAAGCTATAAAAAAGATCTCTATTATGTGTTCGAAAGAGGGGGCAACTGATTAAAGGAAAATATGTTGAGATTTCATACCTATTTTACACTGATTTTGATGATATTGCACTTTAAGGAAATGTATTTTTGATGTTTTGTTGCAGATATGTTGAATTATGGTCATTGGAGCAAAAGGATGCAAGAAGGAGCGAATTTGGAGCAAAAAGGACCAAAATATGAAGATTTGATCTTGGGGGTTTTTTCCCCGAGAGTCCAAAATTAAATTTTCTAGAGGCCCGCCGACGGCGCCATCGAGGCCGCCGATGGCGAACACGTCGATTCTCTCAACAGATGCATTGAATGTGGATGATTCTTGAAGGGACGCTTGGGCAACTCTTGAAAACTCTTCTACAACTTTAAAAGAAACATTTGGAAGCCGAAAAAGGGGTGTCCACTGAGTCTTTGTTATTTTTGGTGCCCATTAAAGTATAGAGAGTGTTTAGTATTGTAAACAATTCTTCGAGAGATTGTAAGAGTGAAAGGAAAG
>NW_018164491.1:1787-2047 GCF_001263595.1 Phalaenopsis equestris
TCACTTAAAATTATGTTTTTAATGATTGAACGGGTGTAGTTAAGGCTTAAAATTGATCAAAATCACAAAAATCTGGAAATTGAACCAAAATCAATAGAGCCCGCCGACGACGGATTTTTACCGAGGGTCATGTTTAAAAATTCAATAAAGCGCGCCGACGGCGCCATCGACCCCGCCGACGGCAAGCTCGCAAAAAAACACCTTTAACCATGATTTTGACCAGTCAACCATCACTATTCATCATCCCCTTATTCATCATC
>NW_018164491.1:2109-2907 GCF_001263595.1 Phalaenopsis equestris
TTTAAGGTTTTTTGACACCGGATTTGATCATCTCTAGGTAAGAGCTTCACTCCAAGTTAAAAATACTTGATTTTCACCATGGATTTCTTCCACATTGAGGAGATCCAAAAAAAATTGAGAATGTGAAGAAAATATTGAGAAGAAATTCATGGAACTTAGTGTTAAACTCTTAGAATTACTTTTGAAAGCCTTTATTTGAATATTTGAAGTATATTTTGGAGTTTTTCTATAGTTTGATTAGATTGAAATGGCTCCACTTCAATAAAGAAGAATTGAGTTCAATGACTCTCTCTTTGTCAATGCTATAGCTCAATCAAGATTTACTTCAGTATTTAAAGGAAAGAAGTGTATACAAGATCGAGTTTTTGAGAGTCCGGGAGGAGAAATTGAAAGAGTTATTGCTAAGTGGAGGTGGGAAAACTTTTGTTACACCACCAATAAAGCTGATGCAAATGTTGTGAAGGAATTCTACGCCAATGTAATCTATCCTAAAGATGGAATTGTTCAATTGTGGGGAGTTCCTATTGAATTTAATGTCGCCCGCATCAACACCTTTTACAAAGTCCCATACTCTTATAGTTGTCGTTATGAATCCTTTAGTACGACGAAAGGCCCCCTGAATAATGTGATCAACTTTCTCACTGATGGGAAAGGAACGTGGAAGACTAAACAACGAGAACGAGTAAATTTTTCTGCTTCCATGTTGAATGTCACCTCTAAGGCGTGACACTATTTTATTTCCTCTACTCTGTTACCGACTTATCACCATAGTGAGGTAACTAGAGATAGAGCTATTCT
>NW_018164491.1:5917-9458 GCF_001263595.1 Phalaenopsis equestris
GTGGGAGCTCAAAAGTGAGAGCCGGTATCCTCCCAGCCTAGCTACAGATTCAATAAGCAAGCGTAGGATTAGTCAATGTTCTTTATGCCTGGAAGAAAGGGTAAAGAATAGGTATGCTTCTATTTGGCACAATATAATTTGAACTAATTCACTTTATCCATTCACTATAATTTCTTGACAAAGAGAATGATGCTTTCTTATATATTGATAATCACATTAAAAACCTCATTAGTATATTTAGTTATTAATAGTTATTAAATTGCATATTTATTTCAATTTTCTATTAGTGACAGATAAGCAAATTGAATTCCATTGTTGTGATTAAATTATTGCTTTTCTAAAGTCTTAGTTCGTAGTTCTAATACTACTCCCTGTGGGATCGATATCTAGGACTCCATTAGAGCCCTATATTACTTGAGTAATACGTATACTTGCATTGATAAGTGTGACTTTACAATTATTGAATATTTTATACATACACCTTTATCAAAGCTATAATTGTTATTAAGTTTTGGTATAGTTGCTGAGGAATTAAATCTTTTAGCAGCAGTATTAATTACTTATATTTTTAAGCCTATATAAAGTCGTGGTCAAATGTTTTGTGTTATGAATGTTTATTTGTGTTAGTACATCATTTAATAACTTAAATTTATGTCTAGAATAATTGAACGAATGTCGATTGAAATTGATGAAAATTGCAAAAATATAGAAATTGAACCAATTCAATAGAGGACGCTGACGGCGCTGTCGACGCCGCCGACTGCGGATTTTTCCCGAGACTTAGACTATTTAATTCAATAGAGGTCGCCGACGGTGCTGACGACCCCGCCGACGATGAGATACCAAAAAAACACTTTTAACTGTGATTTTGACCAGTCAACTGTCACTATTCATCTTCCCCTTCCTCTTAAAAAACAAAAATTTTGATCTAGGGCTTGAAGATCTTGGATTTGGGGAGATTTCAAAGCGTTTAGACACCAGATTTTATAATCTCTCGGTAAGAGCTTCACTCCAAACTAAAAATATTCTAAAAATACTCCAAACTAAAAATATTTGATTTTCACCTTGAATTTCTTCCACCTTGAGAAAGATCTAAAAAAAATTGAGCATGTAGAGAAAATATTTGGAAGAAATTCATGGAACTTAGTTTTGAATTCTTAGAGTCACTCTTGGAAGCCATTATTTGAGTATTTGAAGTGTATTTTAGATTTTTTTTATAATTTTGATTAAATTGAAATGGCTCTACGACAAAAGAGGCGACTTGAGTTTGACGAGTCTCACTTCATCAATGAGAAGGCTCAGTCGAGATTTACTTCAATATTTTAAGGGAAGAAATGTATACAAGATCGTGTTTTTGAGAGTCTGGGAGGAGAAGTTGAATGAGTTATTACCGAATGGAGTTGGGAAAATTTTTGTTATACCACCAACAAGACTGCTGTGAATGTTGTAAAGGAATTATATGCCAATGCGTTCTATTCTGAGGACGGAACCGTTCGAGTAAGAGGGTTTTCTGTTGAGTTTAATGCCACCCGCATTAACTCATTTTATGAAGTCTTAGACTCCTATATCTGTAATTATGAAACCTTCAGTACAATGGAAGGCCCACTGAATGATTTCATTAACTTTCTCACTGACAGGAAAGGGACATGGAAGATAAAGCAGCGAGAACGACTTCAATGTGCTCTTCTATGGCATCACAGGAGTTCTGTCTAACACTCCATCGGAGACTCCAGCAAAGTTTGGATGACTGTTTCCACAGTCGTAAAATATCTAAGCTAACTGTCCCAAACAACTGCTCCACACCAATTGTTAAAGAGTCCAGCACATCATTATAATGAATCAGCCTCTTCGAGGAGGTGACACTTTATGCTAGGCCCAAGAATGGATCACTTATAACAAGCTCACTGAGAATGAGCTGGAATTTCTCAGTGCCACTTTCCAATGGTTGCAGTCTTCCCAGAAAACTCAAATTGGGGCAACCTTCAATTCTCAAATTTCTCAGTGCTTCAATTCTTACATCCACCAAAAAAGGGATGAGACGTTTGTACACAAAAGGGCCTCATAATGTTTCAAGTGATATGAATTTTGAAATGAGGCAACAATTGTTGGTACCTTCCTTGTATTTTGAGGCATTCTGTCCAAAATTTTGTATCTTCATTTTCTTGAGCTTAGGAGGCAACTCCTGCACATTTTGGGTAGTTAGCGAGGAAGAGTTCAGTCAAGCAAGGATAGAAAACAGTCATCTTCTGGAAGAAATATTACATCAGTACTACGCACCTAGAGTAACATGCGTAGCCAATCAAAACACGCCACGACATCTCGCGCAGCGGAGTAAGAAAAACGGCGCAGTAACATGTGGAATATTCCCTTCTGTGTTATTCATGTGTTATTGTGCGTTATTCATGTGTTATTGCATGTTATTCATGTGTTATTGATGTGTTATTGTGTTATTATAACACCAAGAATATTCTCAGGATACAATAACACATGAATAACACACAAGAATATTCTCCGTGTTATTGTGCCGTTTTTTTCTCTGTCGGGAATATTCCTCGTGTTATTCAAGTGTTATTGTGTGTTATTCTTGTGTTATTGTATCATGAGAATATTCTTAGTGTTATAATAACACAATAACACATCAATAACACATGAATAACACGCAATAACACATGAATAACACGCAATAACACATGAATAACACGGGGAGGAATATTCCCCGTGTTACTGCGCCGTTTTTTTCTCCTATCGCGCGTGGCGTGATTTTATTGGCTACGCACGGTATTTCTAAGTGCGTAGTACTGATGTAATATTTTTTCTTAGAACGTAGACATGATTATGATAGTGAGTACCTACAGAGGCATTCTGACTTCGAGATAGCTTACTACAAAGCTCAGGCCCGACACTACAAAGGTGAGCTTGATGTTACTTTTCCTGAATGTCCCCATTATACTCAGTATCAGCCCAATCCACCTTCTGACCAGGAAGACGAGGATATAATATGGGATTTTGATATATGATAGTGATTGATGTACTTTTGTTTTGTGATTTTGTGATAGAGATAGATGTATGTTTGTTTCTACTTTCATTTAATTCTATATTTTATTTTATGTTTGCAATTAGATAATTTTTAATTATTGTTATAACTATTTAGTGTTGTAGTTTGAAATTTGCATGTGTAGTTATAGTAGACTTTGATTAGTAATTTGTAAAATTGTAATGTGATGTAATTTCTTTTTTGCATTGTGATGTATTTATAATTGTTTTTATTTAGTATTGTGATGTGTTAGTGAAATATAGTGTTTGTATAATGTTTAATTTTGTACTTATTTCAAAATTTCATTACCCAACAAATTCTCTAATGATTTATATGTATAGAAAGCTCCTAATATTGCAGACCAGTTAAAGTAAAAATTTTAAGAAGGAACTGCAAAAATTTCAGAAAGATGAAAATGCCTAAAGTACTGAGGTATGATTTATATTTAGAATTTTTCTTTCCACCTGTATAATTCCATATTGAAAAATTTAAGTTTGGGGGAGGGAA
>NW_018164491.1:9754-9985 GCF_001263595.1 Phalaenopsis equestris
CAGCTTCTTCCGGGCAACTCCCCCCCACCTAATTCAAATGAAAAAAATATATATAAGTAAGGAGAAGCTTGAGGAGATGCCTAATCAAAAATTGGCTTCACTTGGACCTACCTAAAGGGAAAACCTAAATACATTCCTGAACTTATATTTATGGAATAACATCTTTTACTAGTAATGTTCTCATGAAGTTCTTATCATTTGAATATTCTAAGTGACTTGATATTACAACAT
>NW_018164491.1:10482-15469 GCF_001263595.1 Phalaenopsis equestris
CGGTGAGTTTTTCCAGAGAGTCCAGAATTAAATATTCTAGAAGGCCGCCGACGGCGAGCACGTCAGTTCTCTCAACAGATGCATTGAATATGGACGATTTTTGAAGGGACGCTTGGGCAACTCTTGAAAACTCTTCTACAACTTTAAAGAAACATTTGGAAGACGAAAAAGGGGTGTTTGATGGGGGTCCGCTGAGTCTTTGTTGTTTATGGTGCCCATTAGAGTGTAGAGAGTGGTTAGTATTGTGAGGAATTCTTCGAGATATTGTAAGAGTGGAAGGAAAGTGAGAGATTTCTTCCTCCTTTCCGCTTCGAAGGAAAATTCTGTGTGCTGTAAGGCAAGGAAGAGATTCAGAGAAACTTTGAGGAGTTTGCTTGGGGAGGAATTATAGATAAGTTGTATTTCTTATTGAAGTTTGTATGAATTTGCTTTTATATATAAATTTCAAGTTTTGTTGTATCTTCTCCATGAGTTCTGAGTAGTTTTATCTGTCTTTCTCCTTGTCTTGAGATTTTGTGAAGTAGTGATTTGAATTGTTTGTGCCATGAGAAAGTTAAAGAAGTTGTGATGATCTTTTCACTTCAATCTTAATTTACTTTCAATATGGTCAATTGATTTGTTAAAATATGTTGAGTTTTACAACTAAGATGAAGATTACATCCAAGATTTAGGGAGGTCAAAGTCCTTGAAAGTTGGGTGCAAATAAATAGGGAAATAAAAATTATCAGGTGTAGAATTGGAGATTTTAGAGTGACAGACTAAAATCCCCAATTCGGTCCTATCGTTTAGGTATTGAAGTATAAATGTTAGCCCTCAGGCGAGGGGAATGAAAGAGCTCCGAATTGAGAGCCGATATCCTCCTAGCCTAGCCGCAGATTCAGTAACCAAGCGTAGGATTAGTCAATGTTCTTTATGTCTGGTCCAAAGGGTAAAGAATAGGTATGCTCCTATTTGACACAATACAATTTGAACTAATTCAATTTATCCATTCACTTAAATTTATTGACAAGGATAAGGATGTTTTCTTATATATTGAACTTCACATTAGAAACTTTATTAGTAGAATTATTAAGAGTTTATTAAAATTATATTTTTATTTCAATTGCCTATTAGTGACAAATATGCAATTTGAACTATATTATTATGATTAAGTATTGATTTTTTAAATCTTAGTTTGTAGCCTCTAATATTACTCCCTGTGGGATCGATATCTAGGACTCCATTAGAGCCCTGTATTACTTGAGCGATACGTATACTTGCATCGATAAGTGTGACTTTGCAATTATTGAATATTTTATACACATCTTTATCAAATCTATAATCGTTGTCAAGTTTTTGGCGCCGTTGTCGGGGATTTAAATCATCTAGCAGTAGTATCAAATTCTTGTATTTTAAGCATTATAAAGTCGTTGTCAGCAACCAGAAGAACAAAACTGAGCCCTAAATAGGTATAAAAAAATGATCTCCAACATGTGTTTGAATAAGGGGCAGCAAGAAGAACAAAAATTGAGCCCCAGAATAAGTGTTCAAAGCTATAAAAATGATCTCCAACATATGTTCAAATAGGAGCAACAGTAATGGGAGTGATCAAACTGAAGTATAAACTTCTTCTTCTCATGACAATAAATCTTTCCATGCCAGCCCCTAAAATTATTTTCATGCTATTAACAGGTAAAATAAATGGATAATAGCATTTCAAGAACAAGTCAATCTTTTCCAATAAGCATTTTGTATCCATGGATCTAGCTTTTTTTGAAGACAAAGCTATGCTCAATATTCAATATTCATTAACAATGTAAGTCAAAAGAGAATACCTCATTTCTTGATAAATCAAAATTTAAGCATAAAAATTTCTGTAACATATAAGAAGTGAGCCAAAATTAATGAGAGGAAACTCTATGAATAAGAAGGATCATATTGCAGCATATATCCAGCATATATCTCATCCTTCAATTATATCTCATCCTTCAATTAAGATTAAAGCGAAGAGAAGGAAAGATTCTTACTTCTAGGGGACTGTAAAAGAAAAACTGAGAAATAAGAATGCCCAAATCACGAAACAGATTAGCTCACGATCCTTCATCGGAGTAAAAAAAAAAATCCCACCCGTGCCTCCCCACCACAGGGTATCTGTAGCCATCAAGAGGGTAAGGGGCTCACAACAAGGGAAACACACAAACCCAAGAATGAGAGGGCTACCAAATTCGTTGCACTGGAAAAGCCGTTACAAGAAAGTGATCGACAGTTATGACCGGCAGCGAAGGTCGTTCATAACCAGAGAGGAAGAAGGTGACCGGAGAAACTGGAGAAAGGCTCTACTACCTGGCCAAGAAGAGCAAAGGGGCTAGGGTACGGCTCGGTCCGAAAAGGAGAAAGGGGAGGCATGCATGTGAGGGGGAGTAATATTAGGGATTTTTTAAAGCCCTTTTATATAAAAAAAAAAATTTTATTATTTTTATTAAAAAAGTATACCAAATTTTTTGCAACTCATTCTTGTGTGGCGCCGTAACAAAATAGTGCCCTCCATAGCTAAAATTGACATTCCGGACGCACCGGCACAGTCTGTTTTGTCATTCGGGGTCATTTGAACAAATTCGTCAACGATCGCGTCAAATTAACCTCAGTTTGTGCGCTTTCGACAAACAAAATTATTTTGGTCCGATTGGAGACGTTTAAGGAATAAAAATAAGAATGTTGACCGACCCTCGCATAAGTGACAACCAAAGTCAAACACATCGCTCGTGGTGGCAAGTCAAACATCGCACACGTCATGGTGTCCACCTATGTCTTTCAAATTTCTATAGGAGTTCAATTTGAGTTTCGATATGTCGGCTTCTCAATCAACTCAATGGAATGTTGAGGATCTCAAACTGCCCATATGAAACTTCAAAAAGTGAAGAAGTAGCTCGAATCTCTAAGCGGTGTAGATCCCAGTCTAGTCCTCTAAGAGAGTCAAAGTAGAGAAATCCTGAGGCTAGATTCTAGGGTATCAAGGGAAGGGAAAAGAAGACCTCAAAATGGGGTCAACAATAGGATGCAGGAATACGAAGCAAATTAAGCTCAAAATATTGTCGATCAGAGCAAAGTGATGTTTTGATGCCTAAATGCCAGATCCAGTCCAGAATCTTGCACAAACAAATAGCCTCAAAATTAGACACCGCAAAAGTTGCACTTATGCGCTGCTCATGGGCACTTTGGCGCCAAGTGAACATGAATTTTTCATAGGAAAACCAAGAGCTTGGAAAGTTGGTGCTGCATTTGCAGTGCCTGGGCACCACAATATATTGCTTAGACACCGCGACACTAGTGCTAGGCACCACGACACTAACACCTAGGCACCATGACACTAACGCCTATGCACCATGATACAAATGCCTTGATAGTGTAATGGTTTAACTATATATGGTGCATAGATGCCAACCGCTGGCACCAAGGCGCCAACTATGAAAATTGATGATTCCCGCACTTAGATGCAATTTTTCATCGAGAGTCCTATAAAAAAGTTGTACTCAAAGTAATAGGGGCTTGTTTTTTTATTTTTATGAACTTTTAGTGCTAAATGAGGAGTTTTTTTTCCTTGGAGATTTTTTGAGAGAGGGAATTGAGCACGATTGTAAGTGCTTAGTGAGTATTTTGTGAGGGAGTTTGTGAGAAACATTGGAGAAGATCAAGAGCATATCAAAGAGGAGACATAACTGTCTTTTATGGCTATTTTTTTTGAAGTTTTTTCTGTTTTAGTTTGATGTTCCTTAAAGACTTTGTAATTACTTTTCTTTGAATAAATCAAATGATTGATTTGTGTTACAAAGAATGTTTAGGAACTAATTTTCTAGTTTCTCTCTTAAGTTGTTGAATGGAAGTAATGGGTTCTGGTGAATGTTTTGACTTGTTTTTAATTGTAAAATGACGCTAATTTCTGTTTGGTCTTTTTTTACTTCCAAACTGGTCATTTGTGTAGTTAAAACTTCTGTGAACTTTGTGATGCGGAAGCATACTTAGTGGAACATATAGAAGGAATTCACTAAAACATGAGAGTAGGAATATTGCTCATGGATTAGTGCTATCGAATGAGAAATAATTTTCACTGGAAATCTCACTGTTTGTAGAGAACTCTATTAATTTTCTAGACTTTCTTAGTACCACCGAATGGGGGCTTGATACGCCAAAAATATATGTATTTTTTTGGTGTATTGCATTTTAAAGGAGGGTATTTTTCATGTTTTATTGCAGGTTGTTGATTTTTAGGACTTGGAGCAAAAAAAAAGCAAAAAGGATGAAATTTGGAGTCAAAATATAGTTTTTCAAAAAATTGTTCTGCGCCGACAGCACCAGACTGGGCGCCGACGACATCGTTTGACAGAGAACACGGATTTAATTAAATGGCCACTGGCGCCGACTGCGCCATTGTTGGCACAGACTCTGTTTCTAGAAGATTCAATGAATTTGGAAGCCTTTTGAAGAGTTTTTGGATGCACCTATTGGAAAACAAACCTTAGGCTCTATTTAGAGCCGGAATTGATCAGAAAAGACTCTCTTCGCACCCCTCTTCTCACTCTTGGTCTTTCTTCGCCCGCCTTCGTGCCACTTTGCATCCTTCCACGCCATTCCACACCATTAGTGATTTATTTTCTTTATAGTTTTGAGCTTTTGTGGTGAGTTTAAGTGTGAATTATTCTCTGAGAGTGTTGAAGAGGGAGAGGAGTGAGAGATTTCTTCCTAAGTGAGGCTACAAGGGGTTTGCTTTGAGAAAGAGTTTCAGATTAGTGTTCTTTGTTTATTATTGTTGCATGAACTTCCTTTTACATATGAAATTTGTGTTTTGTTGTATCTTTCTCATGAAGTCTGAGTAGTTTCCTTTATCTTTCTCTCTACTCTGAGATATGGTGAAATGAAGAGATAATTTGGATGTGCCAATGTTAAAATATAAAATAAATTGTGATGATTTTTCAACTCCGAACTTAATTTACTTTTTGATATGGCCAATTGA
>NW_018164491.1:15577-18769 GCF_001263595.1 Phalaenopsis equestris
GAATTGAA
The DNA here is from genome assembly GCF_001263595.1 of Phalaenopsis equestris. Taxonomy (NCBI): domain Eukaryota; kingdom Viridiplantae; phylum Streptophyta; class Magnoliopsida; order Asparagales; family Orchidaceae; genus Phalaenopsis; species Phalaenopsis equestris. The sequence continues at coordinate 15,586 of NW_018164491.1, forward strand.
GGAGTATTTTGTTCATGGAATTAAGTGCAAATAAATAGGGAAATATACATTGTTGGGTGTAGAATTGGAGATTTCTAGTGTGATATACTAAAAATTCTCAATTCAGTCTTAGTGTTTAAGAACTAAAGCGAGAGTTAGTCTTCAGGGGAAGGGAAGTGGGAGCTTTGGAGTGGGAGCCAGTATCCTCTTAGCCTAACCACGGATTTAGAGACTAAACCTAAGATTAACCAATAATTTTCTATAACACTGAATTCAAGGTAGAAAATTAAAATTGCTCCTATTTGGCACAATACAAATTTAAACAATTTATCTCATCTCATTTTACCAAAAACTCATTGTAGTGGGAAAGATGTTTTTTTCATATTAGAAAACTTCATCATATAAACATAATTTAGTAGTTATCGTTTTAAGCTTTGCATTTAAATTTTGCTAGTAGTTAATAATTTAGTTCTGATAGTATCTAAAATATTTGAATTTAGTGACATTAATTTCGTTGTATTTCCATGAATTTTCTAGTTGATTTATCATTTCAAATTTAGACTTTCCTCGTGCGATTGATATTTGGGACTTAAATAGAAAGTCTTATATTACTTGATAATGATACGTATACTTGCATAGAATCCCAACATTAAGTGCTTAATGTTATTATTCATAAAATAACACATCAAGTTTTTGGCACTGTTGTAAAGCGGAGTCAAATTTATAAATTTTACACAACTATATTTTCTCAGGAACAAGTTTCTGGAGTCGTTGCCAGAGAAGGTAACAGTAAATTAAATAGATTTGATAAATTATGAAATTTAGAGATAAAAATATAAAAAATAAATATATATAATAAAAAATCCAAAAAACATATAACTATATTTAAGAGTATTTTTAAGAAATTTTTCTTTGATTATTATATTTGTTTATGCAAAATATTGGATCTGAAGGTTTAGTACCTTATGATTCGAAATAAGAATGTACTATTAGAAAAATTCAAAAACAAGAAAAAGAAATTAAAAATTTGAACGAAATAGCGAATAACTTAAATAACCAAATAAATGAAAATTGATAAAGACCTTTAAAAGATAATGCTAATCCGACAGTAGATGAATTTTACTTAATTATTTTTTACTTAGTTATTCAAAATCCTGATGTTGTTGGTAATTCATTTGAGCTTAAACCTATTATTATCCAAATGGTACAAAATAATCAGTTTGGAGGAACACCTACTGAAGATCCTAACTTACATCTTGCTAGTTTTCATGAAATTCATGAAATTTGTGCTACTTTTTGTGATTTGAGCTTAAACTTTTTTTTTCATTAATGGATAAAGCTAAAGCTTGGTTAAATTCATTAGCACTTCGATCTATCAGAACTTGGAGAGAAAAATCATAAAAAATTTTAGCTAAATATTTTCCACCCTAAAAAACTACTAAGCTTAGAAACGATATTACATCTTTTTGTCAGTTTGAAAGACAGTCGATATATGAAGCCTGAGAAAGTTTTAAGGATCTCCTTAGAAAATGTCAACACCATACTTTACCAGATTGGTTAATAATTCAAACTTTTTACAATGGATTAGTAGGATCACTTAGATCTATTATACATGTTGTCATGCTTTATAGATGTTGTTGCAGGTGAATCATTAATTTCAAAACCTTTAGATGAAACATACTCTTTAATATAAGAAATGGCTACTAACAATTTTCATTGGCCCTCTGAACGGGTAAATCCTGAGAGAGTGCTAGTATTCATGACTTAGATGCAATGTCTATTTTAGCATCTCAAATTACTACTATATCAAAAAAGAATGATCAAATTGGAGTGAACTATTCTCAACTGCCACCAGTATTAGAGGAAAATTCACTAGAGTAGATAATTGATACTCAAACTTCTTATGAAACTTTAAATGTTATAAATAATCGAAATAACAATCCCTATTCTAACTATTACAACCCTGGATGGAAAAATCACCCTAATTTTAGTTGGAATAATTATAACAATTCAATGAACCTCTCAGAAAATTTAAACAACCAAGGAAATCCTAATTATCGACCTTATTATCCTCCTGGATTTAACTCTAACCCTAACCCACATGTTAAGGAAAAAAGTTGACGATGGACAAAGTAATGTTGAATATGGGAAATCAAATACAAAATCATGGAGCTGTTATTAGAAATATTGAAAATCAATTAGAACATATTGCTACTGCACTTAGTAACAGACCTTCAGGAAATCTTCCTAGTACTGTAGAAATTAATCCTAAATATCAAAATAAGGAGCAAATTAAAGCTATTCAATTACAAAGTGGAAAAGAAATTGAAACAAGAATCCAGAAAAAGAAATTGAAACAAGAATCCAAAGAGAAACTGAAGTTGATGAGGAGAAGGAAGAGATTGAAAGTGACCCTAATGAACATAAACAAACACAAGTTCCCTTAAAAAATCATTACCTCTGTTTCCTCAACGACTGAAGCAGAAGAATAAAGACAAACAATTTACAAAATTTTTGGAAATGCTTAAAAAGGTAACGATAAAAATTCCTTTCATTGAGGCTTTAGAATAAAGGTCAAGTTCTGTGAAATTTATGAAATATGTACTAAACAAGAAAAGAAAGTTTGCAAATCATGAGACCGTTGCACTTAGTGAAGAGTGTATTGTTATTATTCAAAAAAAAAACTTCCTGAAAAGTTAAATGATCCTGGTATTTTTACTATGCCTTGTGCAATTAGTGAAAAGTTTTTTGGAAAAGTCTTATGTGATTGAGGAGCGAGTTTCAATCTTATTCTGCTATCAATTTTTAAATGTTTTGATTTAGGAGAGATTTCCCCTACTACTGTAACTCTTCAATTAGCTGATTGATCAATAACTTATCCTAAAGGAGTTATAAAAGATGTTGGAAGTATTTTGAGGATCAAATTTTTAGTAATTTGATTGAACATTGAATGGAAGTATTTATGGATGATTTCTCTGTATTCGGGACTTCATTTGAATTATGTTTAAATAATTTAGAAAAAGTTCTGAAATTATGTGAAAAAATCAACTTAGTACTAAATTAGGAAAAATGTCAATTTATGGTTGTAGGATGAATTGTACTTGGGCATAAAATTTCTGAAAATGGCATGGAAGTAGATCTTGCAAAAATTCAAGTTATTGAAAAATTACCACCTCCAACTATGGTTAGAGGGGTAAGAAGTTTT
>NW_018164491.1:18824-23978 GCF_001263595.1 Phalaenopsis equestris
TATTATGCTAACTTTTAGAAAAAGATACAAAATTTGATTTTAATGAGGAATGCATAAAAACATTTGAATTATTGAAAGAAAAATTAATCACTTCACCTATAATAGTCCCACCTGATTGGGAGAAACCATTTGAAAGAATGTGCAATGCGAGTGATTATGTTATTGGAGCTGTTTTTGGACAAAGGCACAACAAAATTTTTAAAGTATAATATTATGCTAGTAAAACTCTAAATGATGCTCAAATTAATTACACTACTATTAAAAGAGAGTTATCATCTATTATCTATGCCTTTGATTAATTTAGACCTTATTTGATTGGAACCAAATATATATTGCATACAGATCATTCTGCTATCAAATACTTGATGCAAAAGAATGATGCTAAACCAAGATTAATTAGATGGATACTTCTATTGCAAGAATTCAATTTTATAGTAGTTGATAGAAAGGGAAATAATAATTAAATAGATGATCATTTGTCTAGAGTAGAAAAAAGAAATATTTACTACTAATTTTAGAAAATTTCCCTCATGAACAATTATATAATATTGATGAAATAAATATATCGTGGTATGCCGATATAGTAAATTATATTGCAAGTCATATTCTACCACCACATTTTAAAAATCAACAATTAAAGAAATATATACATGATTCAAATTTCTATTTTCGGGATGATCCATATTTATATAAACAATGTAAACATCTAATTATTAGAAGGTGTGTGCCTTATGAAAAAAGTCAATAAATAATTGAAAGATGTCATGATTCTGAATTTGAAGGATGTTTTGGAATAAATAGAACTGCATATAAAATTTTGCAAGTAGGATTTTATTGGCCTACTCTTTTTAGAGATGTTAATGAATATATAAAAACATGAGATAGATGTCAGCGGGTAGGAAATATTTTCAGAAGAAATGAAATGCCTCTAAATTACACATTGAAAATTGAAATTTTAGATGTTTGGGGATTAGATTTTATGAGACCATTCATGACTTCATTTGAAAATTTATATATATATATATTACTTGTTGTTGATTATATGTCCAAATGGATTGAAGCTGTTGTTGTACCTACATGTGATGCTCGGAGTGTTTTTAAGTTTTTAAATAAAAATATTTTTATAAGATATGGAACATCGAGAGTAATTATTACTGATGGAAGATCCTATTTTAGGAATAAGAGAATCGAAAAATTAATTAAAAAATATGATATTATGCATTGATTCTCTACTGCTTATCATCTTTAAACCAGCAGTCTAGCAGAAATATCAAATCGTGAAATTAAATGAATTTTAGAAAAAGCTGTAAATCCTTATAAATTGGGTTGGTCTCCTAGATTAGATACGGTACTATGGGCATACAAAATTGCCTATAAGACTCTTATTGGAATGTCCCCATATAGATTTATTTGTGGTAAAACATGTCACTTACCAGTAGAATTAGAACATAAACCATTTTGGGCTATTAAGGAATTTAATTTTAACCTAAAGGATGCTGGAAGAAAAGATTGTTGCAACTCAATGAACTTGAGGAGATTAGAAACAAAGAATATGATAATGCAAAAATCTATAAAGTGGAAGAAGTTTGAAACTGGATAAGAAGTTTTATTATATAATACAAGATTGAGATTATTTTCAGGAAAATTGAAATCCAGATGGATAGGACCATTTAAGGTGATTAAAGTCTATCATTATAGAACTGTTGTTATGAAAAATCATAAAACTGGAAAGATATTTAAAGTTAATTGGCATCGATTGAAACATGATTATGAATGACACATACCACAATTTAAAGAGATTTTGATGTTAAGTCATCCTTATTAAACAATGGTACGTCAGGCTGACGACGTTAAACCAAACACTTTGTGAGAGGTAGCACATCTATAAATCTATATATCTATATATTACTGTTTTGTTTAATAAGTGTTTTTATGTATTAGGAGATAATATTATTTTTGAGTCCTACACAATTTTATATATCATAAATTAAGACAAATATTGGTATTGGAGGAAAATTTGGAATCATGAACAAAAAATAAAAGACGTGATTTTGGCCTCTGGCGCCGATGGTGTCCCGAGAGTTTCACGCGTTCAAAGCAAATGCGGCGGACTTTGGCGGGATTTTACTCCTACATAACCACCAAGAGGTGTTTTAAAAGCCCTAAAAACTGCCTTAGACGACCAGTAACTTCCTAATTTTGAATTCCATGGCTTCCAATTCCAGAAATACTTCAAATATGGAGTTTTCAATAGAAGAAAATTTATCAATTTTGACACGTAGAGATATACGACAAAGTCATTACGAAAAAGAGACTTATCAAGGAGAGAGATTTCTTCAATCATGGATTGAGTAATCCAAGTTCACAGATTGAGAAAATTACTGTACAGAAGCGTTGGGAAGTTCTGTGATATACTACCACTGCAGTTGTTGTACCAGTGATAAAGGAATTCTATACAAACTTACATGGAGTTACCCAAAGAGTCGTCTTCGTTCAAGGTAAGGTTGTACCATTTACTCTGGCTTGAATTAATGATTTGTATATGATAGAAAATGTTCCAATCTGCTATTTTACAAATTTTATCCCAAAGAGAGAGATGATGTAAGATGTATGTAATTTTCTGACGGATGAAAATGATAATTGGGAAATCAGAGATGAGTGATACGTTAGTTTATACGCTTCACCGCTTAATTCAATATCAAAACAATTACATTTCTTCATATCTACAAAATTACTCCCTGCCATGACGATTAGTAGAGTTACAAAAGAAAGTGACATTTTAAAATATTGCATTCAAATGGAAAAGCCCATTGATGTGAGATCGATCATTTTCAAATCTGTTATGGGTATTATTATGAATGGGCCAATTGTTGACCTCACTTTTGATTGAGGTTTAGTTTTTCCTCTTTAATAGCCTAGGGTCTAGCCATAGGACTTTCTTGTTGACTATTCCTAGAAAACTAGAAAAGGAACCCTCACTATTAGAAATTCTACCCTCTTCCTTACTCAACCTGAAGCTCTACATATTGGTCATAACCTCTAGCACTTAGTAGGTGGGGTCATTATGGGGGAGCTCAAGGAGAGTTCCCATAGGACTATTTGACCTTAGGGTTAACCCTAGGTGCTGGTATGGGGCTAATACACTCACTTACACTTACCTACACTCACTTTCACCCACAATCACTCACAACCCTAAATCCAAAATTGTTGAATTTGATCCCTTGATCTTTTGGTAGAGTCATATAGGTAATCCCCTAAACCAGTAGCCCTAGGCTAGGGTTTAGCTAATACCAGTACATAGAGGACCCAGACAAGGATTCCATTGTTCCATAGCTCATGTATGATGGTTGGTACCCCAATTATACCAAAATATTCAACTTGACCTTTTGCCTCAAAATCCCGCAAATTACCTAAATATCCTTGGAGTCCTAAATTTGGCCAAAATTCTCAAATCCACCCAAAATACCTAAATTTGTTCAAAAATAATTTCAAACCTTTTGAAAATGCCCAAGTTACCCAAAACAACCAAAAAATTCCAAATTTACCAAAATACCCCCAAAATGGCCAAAATTATAAAAATACCCTTGGAGACCCAACTTTCCCAAAACCTCCAAAATCACTCCAAATGTCTTCGAAACTAATTTGGACCCTTTAATCAAACCCAATTTGGCCAATTTGACCATTTTGACTAAAGACCCCAAATTTCCTTTTAAAGGCCCAATTTCCCCAAATTCACCTTAAATATCCATCAATTTGGCCCAAATTTCCCTCAATTTAAATTCTAATCTTAAATTCACATTTTAAATGATCAATATAAACCAAATCCAAGCTTAATTAGACAATTCTTTGAGCCTAATTTTGATCTAAGTCAAAACCCAACTTTGGCCCTATGACTTGGTTCCACTAAATTAAACCGCATAGCCTACTCAATTTCCCCCAATTTGAATCCTAAAATCATCATAACAATCCTACACACCAAAATTGACCTTCAATTGGCCTTGGAGAAGCCTCAATTGCATTTAATTTTAACCCAAGTCCAATAAATTCCTAAATTTGCCCCAAATTGGCCATACATCCAAATTCCACCAAATTGATTGCCCTAACCCCAAAATTGACACCCAATTTATATTGGAAACTCTTCATGATGTTCTTATAGACCATTCTCAATAATAAATTTGTACTTATCCAAAGCCTAGCCCAATCTAGACCCAAGTATAGCCCAACATGCCTAAATTGACCCAAAATTCCAAACAAAATTCCAAAATCCTTCAAATTGAACCTCCAATTGAACTCAAAATCATTTCAACCGTTCACCAAAAAATATTCATTACAATCACCTACAAAATTTTTATCAATCAATTGGGCTCAAAGTCATGGCTAGCCTAACTCAAACCCAACTTTTGGCCATTTAGACCCACATTGAACCAATGCACCAAAATTGAGCTAGCCATGTCAAATTGACCAAGGCAAGATTTCTATAGCCAATTTTTGGACCCTAGTGACCAAGCTAGACTCAATTAACCCACCCTAGATGATCCATGGACCAAAGGTCCCCTAAATAAATGGATTTGCTTCTTAAATTGCTTAAGCCAAAGAGATCTTTGTCAAAACCCATCACCATCCCAAATTAATGGTTGTGACAGATTCCTTTAGCTCATCTGACCTCTTAGTCACCTCCTTTGCCATGACCAGCCACCCTAGTAACTGGAGGAGCCAAAATTGAGAGCCCCAAGCCAAACTTTAAACCCAATTTCACTCATCCAACTGATTGGTGTTTAACATTTTGAAGTCCTCTGATACACCTAAAATATATAGTATTTTTAGACACATTTTATACCTATTTTTGAGATATTGCACTTTAATGGAAGGTATTTTTGTGTTTTTCATGCAGATACAAGTAAAAAATGGAAAAAAAATACTTAAAGGAGTGAAAAAGGATCAAATTTGGAACAAAAAGGTGAAAAATTATGCAAAAGAGTTTTGGTGCCTAAGCGCCAGATTCGACACTTAAGCGCCGGTTAAACAGAGAAGGTCATGTCTAAGCATCGAGACCACATGCTTAAGCGCTAGTGGCAGTTACTAGATAGTAAAATAGGTTTTAGTTATTTTGAAGAGGTTTTTGAGGCACTCATTGGCTTAATAGGTGGTTGTAAC
>NW_018164491.1:24064-24580 GCF_001263595.1 Phalaenopsis equestris
CACCTCTTGGAAAACTATAAAAGAAAGAAGAGAGGACTTAGAAAAGAGTTATGAGAATATTGGCATGTTTTGAGTATTCTTTTCAAGGGACTTAGTTCGTAGAGATTTTCAGGAACAACTTTTTATTTACTCTATCCTTTTTGTTATTTTGTTTTGAGTGATTGTAAAAGAGAAGAGATTCAAAGGAACTTCAAGAGTTTGGTGGAGGACTTGAGATAAGTTTTTATCTTTTTGTTTTAGACTACTTTTAGTTTTAATCAAAACTTGTTGTTGGTTTGACAATAATTTCTTCTTTTAAACTAAAGTGTGTTTTTGTTTTCTCCATGGTTTCTAAGTAGTTTTCTTTATCTTTCTTCTTAAAATAATAAGGAGTTAAGTTTCAAATGGAAGTTATGGAGAGTATTGATCTTTAATGTTGGAAGAAGTTGTGAAGATTTAAATTCATGCACTTCATTTACTTCTTAATTTGGCCAATCCAAATGTTAAAATTTGTTGTGAGAACATGTAAGAACCGGG
>NW_018164491.1:24663-25906 GCF_001263595.1 Phalaenopsis equestris
TAAAGCCCCCAACTTGGTTTATTATTTTAGGTTTTGATACGAGAATGTTAGCCCTCAAGTGGAGGGAATCGAGGGAACTATAGAGTGAGAGCTAGTATATTCCATGCCTAACCGGTCTTCAGAACTATTCAAACTTTAAATTAGCCAATGTTCTTTATAGCATCTCTAGTAAGGGTAAAGAATATTATTGCTCCTATTTGACACAACACAATTTTTATACTTCCACAACAAAATTCCTATACTTATTATTGATTCATGATAAGAAGAAAGATATTTTCATATTAAGTATTTTTCTTCTAACAAAACTTTAGTTATCTTTTTTAGTTGTTACTGTTTCGTTAAAATATCAAAAATACCAAAAATATTTTAATTTTAAATTCCTACAAAAATCATTTTTATTTTAAGTAATTATCTTTCTAAAAATAGAAAAACTTTCTAAAAAGTGCATATTGCATAATCTTCTCTATGGGTTCGATATTCAGGTCTTAAACAAAAAGTCATATATTACTTGATAACGATACGTGTACTTGTGTAGTATCCCAATATAAATATATATAAATTAAAAAGTTAAATTCTTATTTTTCTTCAGAATCAAGTTTTTGGTTCTATTGCAAAATAAGGAAATATAAGTGAAAAATATCATCATAACTATTTTTATACTGTGCATAAGCATTAAGTGCGAGATCAGGTTTTTGGCATCGTTGCTGGGAAAGAAAACTAAGTAGATTTCTATATTTAGAAAGTCTTATTTAAACTTTAAATATTGTATCTCATTTTGTATGTTTTATTTTATTTTATTTCATGTTAGTGTATGCGTAGTTCAGTTTCTGAAGGACTAGTGCCTTATGATTCTGAATTAGAAATGATTATTAGAAAAATCAGAAAAACCAAAAAAAATTAAAAATCTTGAAAAGTCCAAAAAATTTACAAAAATTGCAAACTAAAATAATCAAAAAGCTGAAATTCATCAAGAGTTTAGACCTTTAAGAAATTATGTCAACCCTACTGTAGATGAACTTCATTGTAGTATTCAAAAACTTACTGTAGTGGCTAATTCATTTGAGCTTAAACATACTATTATCCAAATGGTATCAAATAATTAGTTTGGGGGATCACCAACTAAAGATCCAAATTTACATCTTACCAATTTTCTAGAAGTATGTGCTACATTTAAATATGATGGTATTTCAGATGATGTCATAAGACTTAGGTTATGTCCTTTCTCACTGAGGGATAAAGCTAA
>NW_018164491.1:27860-28404 GCF_001263595.1 Phalaenopsis equestris
CAGTCCTTCAATTTGTATGCATAGAATTCATATGGAAGAGAACTGTAAACCCAGGGCTGAGCTTCAAAGGAGATTGAATCCTGTTATGATAGAAGTTGTTAAGAAAGAAATTTTAAAGTGGTTAGATGCTAGAATTATCTACCCTATTTCAAATAGTGCATGGGTTAGTCCAATTCACTACGTTCTTAAGAAAGGAGGAGTAACTGTAACTGTGAATGAAAATAATGAGTTAATCCCTACTAGACAAGTTACAGGGTGGCGAATATGCATTGATTATAGAAAATTAAATCTTGCCACTAGGAAAGATCATTTTCCACTACCCTTTCTAGATCAAATGCTGGATAGACTAGCTGGGCATAAATACTTTTATTTTCTGGATGGATATACCAGTTATCACCAGATTTAAATATCTCATGAGGATCAAGAGAAAATAATATTTACCAGTCCTTATGGTACTTTTTCTTTTAGAAGAATGCCCTTTGGTTTATGTAATACACCTGCTACATTTTGAAGATGTATGATGGCAATTTTTTGTGATTTAATT
>NW_018164491.1:28856-32410 GCF_001263595.1 Phalaenopsis equestris
AATTTTTAGTGTTTGGAACTTCATTTGACTCATGTTTAGAACATTTATCTAAAGTTCTTAAGCACTGTGAAGAAACAAATTTAGTCCTTAATTAGGAAAAATGTCAATTTATGGTAGTAGGAGGAATTGCATTAGGTCATCAAATATTAGAAAATGGTATGGAAGTAGATCCTGCTAAAATTCAAGTGATCACTAATTTACCTTATCCAATAAATGTAAGGAAAATTATGAATTTTTTTAAGACATGTTGGATTCTACAAACGATATATTAAGAACATTTTTTAGATTGCTAAGCCTTTATGCCATTTGCTGGAGAAAGATGCAATTTTCAATTTTGATGAGGAATGCCTACAGCTTTTAAATTATTAAAAGAAAAATTAATCACTGCACCAATTATAGTTTCACCAAATTGGGAAAAACCTTTTGAACTTATGTGTGATGCAAGTGATTATGCTATTGGAGCTTTTTTAGGACAAAGATATGATAAAATTTTTAAAGTTATTTACTATGCTAGTAAAACACTCTTAATGAAACTCAAATTAATTATCTAATAACTGAAAAAGAGTTATTAAGAAAAGTATATGCCTTTAATAAATTTAGATCATATTTGATTGGAACTCATTGTATAGTGCATAGAGACCATTCTGCTATTAAGTACTTAACGAAAAATAAGGATACTAATTCGAGACTTATAAGATGGACTCTTCTTTTACAAGAATTAGATTTTGAAATAATAGATCGGAAATGAACTAAAAATAAAATTGCTGATCATTTGTTCAGGCTTGAATTAGAAAAACCACTCTGTTTTGAAAAAGAAATTAATGAACATTTTTTAGATGAAAAATTGTTCCCTGTAAATGAGTGGCGTGTTCCGTGGTAAGCTGACATTGTGAATTATATTCTTAGTGATCTTAAACCATATGGAATGACTATACCAACAAATGAGGAAATTTTTTTTGAAGCTAAGACTTATTTTTGGGATGACCCATATTTATATAAATAAGGAAAGAATCTGATCATTCGAAGATGTGTACCATAAAAAGAAACTTATGAAATTATTCAAAAATATCATGATTCTGATTTTTGGGGACATTTTGGTGTTGATAAAACAACATACAAAATTCTATAATCTAGATTTTATTGGCCTACAATTTTTAGAGATGTTAATGCTTATATCAAAACTTATGATAGTTGTCAAAGAGTAGGCAATATTTCTAGAAGAAATGAGATGCCCCTCAATTATATGCTAGAAGTTGAAATATTTGATGTTTGGGGATTAGATTTCATGGGACCATTTATACCATCTTTCAGAAATTTATATATACTATTAGCAGTGGACTATGTATGCAAATGGATAGAAGTTGTTGCTTTACCTCGATGTGATGCTCAAAGTGTTGCAAAATTTTTGAAAACAAATATATTTTATAGATTTAGGATGCCAAGAAATATCATAACTGATGGGGGAAGTCATTTCAAAAATGCCATAATAAAGAAATTATTAAAGAAATATCATATAAACCATAAGATTGTTACTGCTTATCTTCCTAAGACAAGTGGTTTGGCTGAATTATCCAGTCGGGAAATTAAAAGAATTATAGAAAAATATGTGAATCCAACAAAAATGGATTGGTCAGTCAAACTTGACTATACTTTGTGGGCTTATAGGACTGCATATAGAACTTCTATAGGAATGTCCCCATATAGGCTAATATTTGGGAAAGCTTGTCACTTACCAGTTGAACTTGAGCATAAAGCATATTGGGCTATTAAAAAGTTTAATAATTATAATTTAAAAGATGAATTTGAAAGATGCTGGCGAGAAAATATTATTGCAATTAAATAAGCTTGATGAGATAAGAAATGAATCTAGGAGGAGGGAGGTGTTGCCAAATTGCTTCTACATCTATTCTTATTTTTCTTGTGTGCTCTATACCAAGAGGTAACCTTTCTTCTGTGATCTTGCTAGTCTTGTGATCCCCTCGCATGGTTACTCTATGTTTTGCTTGGCTGCTCGATGTACCTGCTCTACTTCTTGATATTTTTGTTGAATTGCTGGAAGGTTTAATTTCTTAAGCATGAAATGCGGAACATGTAAGTGAATGGACATAAACTGAAACTTTATTATATAGGGGATCAACATAAATATAATGATGGAATGATGTTGGGTCAACCAGAATGAGTACTGGTTATGTCAGGCTGATGACATAAAACCAAGCGCTTTGTGGGAGATAGCCCATAGTTATCAGTGTATTTTTGCTTTGATTGTTGTTTTGAGTCTGATTAAGAAATTTATGGTAGTATTTTTGATTTCATTATGTGCTAGTAATGATTTTTAGACTTTATTTAGTGACATAGACATGTTAGAATAAGAATTTGGACGTTAAGTTGACTGGTGCAAAAATGTGCACTGGCGCTTAAGCGCGGCAGTTTAATCACATGTGCAAATTTTGATTTCTAGAAGGTGTAACTGCAATTTAATTGGAATAAACGTGTCTTGGCAGTTTCTAGTCATGCTTAGAAGTTATGAGGGGGAATGAGGCCTATAAATAGAAGGAGTTTGTGAGGGAGTTTCACCCCAGATTATTTTTAGCCCTAAAAGTCTAAGAAAGAGAGAGATTTAGAGAAAATATCTTCATGGGAGATGTATTTGAAGAAGAAGGAAGAAGCCATGAAGAAGAAGTTCATTAGTCAAAGTGCACAGGAGATGTATAACAGTTTCTTAGCCGTTAAAGTTGAAGAAATATCGGAGAAGATCAACAAGGTGGAGAATACTATATCTATATTAGAGACTGAGGTGCTTGAATTGCATGCTCATCTAGAACATATTAGGTGGAAACTTAAGATGTAATTCAGCCATACCAGTTAACTAGAAGAAGTGGATAAGGCGATGTTCCTTAAACAAAAGTGGATTGAAGATCATAGTATTAGAGCTCGTCACCATCGTCCGTTTTATCAACTCTATATTCCTGGAGAGACTAGAAGAAGCGGATAAGGCGATGTTCCTTAAACAAAAGTGGATTGAAGATCATAGTATTAGAGCTCGTCACCATCGTCCGTTTTATCAACTCTATATTCCTGGAGAGACTACTGAGAGAAGAATTCGTTCCTTCTAATGAAGAGTGGCATTAAGTTAAGTGTTAGGAATTGTGTGTTTGGAGGCATGTTTTTAAGTGTGTTAGTGTTTATGTCTTGTGTTTAGTGTTTGTGTCACTTATGTGTTTAATTTTAAATGTGTGTTAAGTGTTTCTGTGTTAAGTGTTTTATACTTTGGAAAATTTTCTCATCCAAGACTATTTGGAGAGAGAAGTAAGTGTTGGAGAGAGAACTAAGTGTTAAATGTGTTTGTACTTGTTTGTGAATTAATATGAGTCTGTTTTTTGCAAAAATTTGTGTTATTTTTAGCCTCAAATTGAATTAATTATTATGGAGAATTTTGAGAGAGCAGGGAGTTATAGGAAGTAAAAATAGTCATTTAAGTGTTATGAGACCATGTAGGGGTGGTTTACTTAGGCTAATAGTGCATTTTACTTACAATTAAAAATTTCAAAAATTGT
>NW_018164491.1:32449-33639 GCF_001263595.1 Phalaenopsis equestris
ATGTTAGTGTGTTGTTTGCTTTTATACCCACTGTTTAGAAGTCTATTGAATCTCTACATGTTAAACTAAAATAAAATATAGAAAATTTGATCAAAAATTAATTTTACTCCTGTCTTTAGTTTTATACTTGTATAATTAGGATGTAAAAATTCCTGTAGCATGTTATTTCAATTTTCATTTTCTGTCTATATAATTATCTGATGCTAAACTGTTTAATCCGTTAAAAATTTACGTTTAGGGGAGATGAAAAACATTTTCAAAACTGGAATTTTATTTGTTCTCAAATGTACTATAAGTGAATTTGATTTTAAAAGAAAAATTGATTATTTATATGAAGTTATATTAGGGAAGTAAAATTTGATTTTAGAAATGAGTAAGAAAATTTAGTTAAAATTTGAAGTAATGAAGAAAAACTTTAAGTTAAAAATTTTTAGTATAGAAAATGATTAATATAAGTGACTATCTTTAGTAAGAAAAATTATATTTTAGAAAAATTTAGATAATTTACACTTTTATTTTTAATAATTAAATTTCTTTTATTAAAGTGATTTTTAAAACTATTATTATATCTATAAGTAAAAGTTTTATATCAAGAATTTACTTTAGGAAAGGAGAAGTGAAATTCAAAATCATTAAAAGTCTATCCAGATGTAGTAATCCTTGCCTGAAAAAGAGAAAGAAAAAGAAAAAGAAAAAGAAGAAGGAAAAGAAAAATAAAAAAGAAAAGAAAAAGAAAAGAAAAGAAAAAAAAGAAATGTAAGGGAGAAGAAGCTTGAGGATTAGTGCCTAATCAAAATTTGGTTCTATATTTGATCTTTTTAAAGTATAAGACTTGATAAAATCTTAAGCTTATAAATATAAAATAGTAAGTAAAATTATTTTTAATAAAAAATTTTAAGTGGAGAAAATAAAAGAACTAAAATCTAAATTTAGAGAACTTACAATATTTTTGAATTCGATAGGAACTCATATTTTCATAGTTCTTAACATTAAAACTTTAAGTTGGTCTCATTTACTAATTATTTTTTCTAAATTGGACTACTATATTTCTAAATCTAAATTTTAGTAACTCCTAAAGAAACTCATATACATATCATACATATTTGGTTTTTAAAGATTGAAGTGTCATTTGAGGACAAGTAACTTTTTAAGTT
This sequence comes from Phalaenopsis equestris, assembly GCF_001263595.1. NCBI lineage: Eukaryota > Viridiplantae > Streptophyta > Magnoliopsida > Asparagales > Orchidaceae > Phalaenopsis > Phalaenopsis equestris. The sequence goes on from NW_018164491.1 coordinate 33,604, forward strand.
TGGGGGATTTTGATACACCTAAAATATATAGTATTT
>NW_018164491.1:33759-34192 GCF_001263595.1 Phalaenopsis equestris
AATTTGGAGCAAAAAGGTGAAAAATTGTGCAAAAGAGTTTTGGCGCCTAAGCGCCAAATCCGGCGCTTACGCGCCAGTTAAATAGAGAAGGCCGCGCCTAAGCGTCGAGACCCCGCACTTAAGCGCCAGTGGTAGTGAATAGACAAGTAAAATTGGTTTTCACAAAATTTGAAGAGGTTTTTGAGGCACTCATTGGCTTAATAGGTGGTTGTAAACTATAAAAAAAGAAGAAATAAATTAGAAAAGAGTCCTGAAAAAATTGGCAAGTTTTGAAAGTTCTTTTCTGGGGAGTTAGTTCGGAGAGATTTTCGAGAACCATTTTTTATTTACTTTATCCTTTTTGTTATTTTGTTTTGAGTGATTGTAAAAGAGAAGAGATTCAAAGAAACTTCAAGAGTTTGGTGGAGGACTTGAGATAAGTTTTTATCTTTTG
>NW_018164491.1:35212-37732 GCF_001263595.1 Phalaenopsis equestris
AGTTTGGTTGCAAAATAAGGAAACATAAGTGAAAAATACAATCAGAATTATTGTTATAATGTGCATAAGCATTAGGTATCCAGGGATCAAGGACCAGAAGCTGGTCTTAATGAAGTAGTCTTCATGTTCATTTTTCAACAATGTTTCCAAAGAGGATAACAGAGCTCCCCATTTCTATTAATATAGTCCAAATTTGGTAGTTTCCTATCAACAGGATGATCATGATTACATCATTAAAAGGATTCTTTCTGTGAGGTAGGTCAACTTTTGTCAAGATAATTGGCTCGTGAATTAGAGCAACTGACCTGGCTAGATTGGCAGAGTTGACATCCCTAGTTCTTAATTGCTACAAGTTTGACATCGACAAGGCTTGAGATCCGTCTTCACCAAATCTAGTAGGTACAACCCTAAATGACATGCATTATTCTGATAAGGAATGGTTCATTGGAAGCAACTTCGATTGATGCTTGGACCTATCTTTGATTGTTAGCTTTTAGTGCCATAAACTCATTAAGCTTTCAAAGTCAAATCAACTCCTTGCTAAGATTTTAAAGTTGTTGATACTCCTTAGTATCAGTAAGATCAATACTTGTTGGGATAGTGCTGAAAACTTCAGTCTTTTTTCAATAAGGGTCTCTTGAAGAATTTCTTATCTTAAATGGCTTCCAAAACTATAGCCATCGATATTTGTAGTAGCTTCTATCATTGAGAAATGAAATAATATTTGCCTTCTTTTTGGTCTTTTCATGACCATCCTTCGATCAAATTTCTTCAGTTGCTGTTGTCAAAAATTTCTTCTAGGAGGCTCTAATGATATTTACAAATGAATTTCTTTCTTGAATCCCAATGTTCACAAATTAGTCTCCAGTTAGATTTAGCCTCTGACTCTCAGATTCCTAAAGAGATAGGTAAAGAGTTATACTCTTTGGCCAAAATATGGTTGTTGGACAATTCACAAAGTTCATTTAAAGTATTTGGTTTTTGCAAGCTAAGTGCACATATAAATGGAGCCTTGCATAAACCTTGGGCCAAATATGCATGAGAATTAATGGGCTTGATATCTCTAATGTCCATTGTCTCTCACTGAAATCAAGTGATAATTTCTTTTAAGCTTTTTGAGGGTCCTTGTTAAATCTTCAACAAAGCTGGAGAACTCTTTTGTCGCTTATGGGCACCAACAAACTAAGCTATGAATATTCACTTGAATTCATTGAAAAAGTTAGTAACTCACATTGGTAAGTTGTTGAACCAACACAAAGTCGATTCTTTCAGGGTCATAAGGAATAAATGCTATTTAAGGGCATCATCAAACTGCTACTTCCAAAAAAAGCAAAATGATCGTCGAGATCTATTATTTGTTTGTAAGAATCCAAGGAATTTTGAACCTTATGGGTGTTTTATCTTCAACAATTTCTCTTGAGAAGCGTACTCTATTGGCTTTCATCTTCTTTTTCTCTCTCTTACTTCATCATCTGATGTTTTTGAGATATCCTTTTTCATGACATATAACTCATCATCTTCTTTTTATTCTTCTAGCATTTGAGTCAGGGTTCTCCTTGGCTCTGTCCATGGTAGTCTTTCTCTCTGCGGCTGACGTCTTCATGATTTATGCCTCTATACTATTGATCCTGAAGATCTAATGTGGCTTCTATAATGATCTCCAGATTATATTCTTGAGGCCTCCAACCTCATTTCTTCTATTATCTTTTTCATCTGCTCTATTAACTTATTTTTTTTAACATGAAATCTCTAGTGCAATCCATCATTGCCCTTCTTTCTCTTTTAAATAAGAAATTTCCTTGCTAAATTAGAGTATGATTTCCATGCCAACCACATCTTTTATGACGTTTAATACCTTTAGGATGTTGGGTCCCGTATAATCCTTGAGTTTATACAGTCCGAGTGAGACATTGTGAGATGAGTAAGAGGTAAAGAGGAATGAAGTTCCCAGTTGTTCTATATTCCCCTTCGATGATGATCGTGCTCCTCCATTTCCTCTCGCTCTTATACTCCCTAAGGTGTCATTCTTCTTGTAGGGCTACTAAAAAAAGAATAAAGAAATATTACATTGTAGTTTGTACTGTACAAAGGCTATTTAGTTATTTATTTGAAAAAATATATTGCTATAGATGGCAGACAACACATAAATGTGCATGAATAGTGATAGGTTAAAGTATTTTTTCTCCTACCATGTCGATGACTTCAGAGGACTGGTAAATGACCTTGATGGCGAAGCTTGAGAAATGGAGAAGAGCTTAGTGAGCAGGCTTAAAGAGTATGTGAGAGCTAGAGGGAGGATCTTGATAGGTTTAGGCAAGGTCAGCGAAGGAGCTCTCCAGTTCACTAGATCTTTTTGAGAGATAGTTCTTGTGGTCATCACTTCAATGGATGAAGTCGCTAAGTATGATCACTCAAAGAAGTGCAGGCTTCAAGTTCATGATAAGAAGGCCCAATCAATGATCCAAGAGGCCTACTTTATCTACGAGCTTCCTTGATAGCTCCCAACCCCCCCTCCCCCCG
>NW_018164491.1:37742-46556 GCF_001263595.1 Phalaenopsis equestris
CTAACCCCCCCTCCCCCCGCCTACCCAATGCACAAATATACATAAACGTATAAAAAAGGTTATTCACTATATTTGCCACTTCAGCTCTAAATAATAATAAAAATATTTGCATCAATTTGCAAGTGGAGAAAATTAAGAGGCAAAAATATGGATCATAACTGTTTCATTACAAGTTCACAAGGAAGAGTATATTGAGGGTTAAAACTTCAAATATAAATAATGACGATAATGATAACTTCCTGCATATTAGACTTTTACACACCTCCAAAATTAAAATGACACATTAAGAAACCAAAATATAGAAAAACAAATATTACTTAAGCATAACAATAAATATACTATATGTACAATAACGACTCCAACCAAGCTCTTCCAATGAAAGGAGCTGGACTCAAAATTCTTTTGTAACAGCTCGTTACGGCTCGTAGCACGCACAAAATATCATGCACTAATGCTTCAATTTCATCCATTCATTTGAAAAATTGACAATCGGTGTCTGACTAGTTTCAGAGGGCATCAATAAAATTTTTTCGCATTTTTTTCACCCATCTAACAGACATATAAAATACTTTGTGTATTAAATTTATAGTATACTTCAATATTTTGAAAGACATCATTATTTGTGGATGATTTATTCTAATTCATTCTTAAGAAAGTAAAAGATTTTAGTTTCTAAAATCAAAAAGACCAACCAACACATAATAAGAAATAGCTACACTTTTTACTCAACAACAAACAACTTTTAAAGGCGAAAAATTAACGCAAAGATAATGTAGCTCCGGGAAACAAATATTCCTATTGCTAAGCACATAAAAAACTGAGCATCTTAGTGCTCATTTTTCCTTAAATATCAACTTTGAAAGCGATAAAAATGATTATACTAGAGTTAAAAGTAAAATGTATCTAACCTATAAAAAAAAACCCTACCAATTTAGTTAAGATCTTTTGAAATAAACAATAGATGAACAATAACTGTACTTTTCAATATTTGGCATCCATGACCAAGAAAACAACTCAATTCATTATATAGTGCTTGAAATGGAAGCCATACACACACAAGAAAAAAAAAGTAGAAGAAAGAGTGAATTTGTGAGTATACCTAAGGTGGATGAATTGTTGGAGACAATCCAACTTGTTACATAGTAGAAATTGAGACAAAATAGGATACAAAGTAAGAGGTAATGGCCAACAATGACTCCGAGATGTCATTATACTAAGGAGACGAAGGAAGATGATGGCAAGGAAAAATTTTTGCGTGTGAACCCTCAAAAAAATTTGAGTGAGTCCCATTCTAATAAAAAAACAAAAATGTGTATTTCAGTGGCCCAGATTAGACACCGACGCAAGTTTGCATCAGGTATACGCACACAATAATCGCTCTATGGTAAGAGACGAGATTAATGTCCAACGACACGAAGATAATGAAGAGCACCAGAGGCAAGCCCTAAAAAAGAGATTATTTTGATATGGATATAATCCAAATTTTCAGATCATAAACTTTGAAATATAAAATAGCCAAAGACAAGCCCTAAAAAAGAGATCAGATCATAAACTTTGAAATATAAAATAGCCAAAGCACGTCATAGCTACACCAACTTCACTATTTTTTTTTTTAATTTGAAAACTTATTTTTAGTCAAACTTTGACCTTTAACAGCCGAAAGAGACCGCGTCACATCCCGATCACCATCAGCTATCAAAATGCCATATCCCGACCTTCTCGTGCAGTCCTCAACTTCATCTACTTCGGATTTCTCCTCTTCTTCATATGAACCCTACGATCCTTCCTCCACTCCCCTTCCCCAATCTCTTCCTCCTCTTCTCTGTACTCGTCTTCTCTTCTCTTCTTCCCACATCTGAATCCACCGACCACTATTACCTCCAAAACTGCCAGCCCAAGAGCTGCGGAAACCTAATCAATGTCAGCTTCCCTTTCTGGTTCCGAAGCCTTCAGCCTGACTACTGCGGCTACCCGGCTTTCGAGCTCCGGTGCGAAAATGATACAACAAAGCTTTCCATTCCAGAAGAAGACTACCATGTCCTCGACATATCTTATGACAAAAGAACAATTACTGTTTCAATGGCAAGGTTTGCCTCTTCGGATACTTGCCTACTTCCTTACTACAATCTCTCCTTCAGCCTCACTCCTTTCACCATCAGCTCACTTAACCGTGAGCTGGTCTTCGTCTACAACTGCTCTGCGCGGAAAGATGGATTTGTAGCGATCACTTGTCATAACAACAGGAGCTACGCGTATCTCGGAGGAACTTATCGGATTGAGGAGAGCGAGGGTTCTTTTGGTTCTTGCTACACGGTTGTCATGCCCGTGCTGACTTCTCCTGATCCTGATGTTAAGAAATATCCTCAGCTTCTGGCTAATGGGTTTCTGCTGAACTGGACTTCACCGGATTGTTCTGAGTGTTCGCGGAGTAAGGGACAGTGTGGATATAATAATGAAACAAGAAATTTCATGTGCATCTGCCCTGATAGAGCTCATTGGAGGAGTTGCTGTAAGTCTGCTGCTTCAATTGGATTTGTTAGGTTTTTGTTTCTCCCTTAATTATTATAGATAATGCTTCTATTTCTCATATGAGGTTGGATAGGTTGAATTTTCATGAAAAAGATACTATGGGAAATTGAAACTGAAGATCAACAGTTCTTGGTAATAATTTTTTTTATATGGATACACTTTTATTAAAGATTGCAATTTGTTATTTGTAAGAAGAATTTTATGTGAATAAATTACTACTTTTGATCATGACGGCTTGTTCGAATGCGTAAGTTTAATTACTCAAAAAAGCGCACACATCGTTTTCAATTTTTCCATCAGCGTATAAAACCTTCTTTTTTGTGTATCGCCGTACGTTTTTATTCTTATCCTCAAATGTCAATGCAGAACATTTCGGTGCGTTTTTTGTTGAAGTTCAAATTGGAATTTCTTGTGGGATTGAAGTCCGCTTTTGGGCGCTTGGGCGGGTTTGTCTGTTTGATGGGATTGCTCATGCAATGGGGAGGCCTTTTTAAGCTGGACTTGGTCAATGTCATAGAAACTCACAAGTATCTCACGTGCTTCATTTGACTTGATTATTTATGAAGAATAGATAGTCAATAATGGGCTAAATGTACTTTGGGACCAAATTATAGGTGGATTTTATTGATAGAAGTCAAACGAAGAGGACCTTGCTGTTCTTGGCACGTCTTGTAAATGAAATATGGATTCCATGATGTTTTCTGGAGCATATATTTGAGGAATTGATAGAATATAGAGCTCTTTGGTGCATTCAAAACAGAAGAAACAATAGTTATTTTCATTATAAAATTCTTTAAGAAAAAAAATCACTTGGTCTTGCTTAATTCCAAATACTCATTATTTTGAACCTCTTAAACAGCGAGGAAGGGCAGCATTAAGGGCTCCAATGTTAATGCTTATCCATGTTGGCCGTAAATTGTTAGCTTTAAAAATCCAAATCTAGCTCATTTTATAGAATAAATAGAGTTTGAAGTCTGAGAAGGCATATTGTATTCCAAATAAATTATTAGCTATGGATTTAAATGTCCTGTGGACTTTATAATCCAGTTTGAGGTGTTTTCATAAGCACCAGCTCTTATTGTGAATTATCTATCCTGGTCACAAGGGAGCACCTTTGATCAAACTTAGTCTAAACGCTCTAAGATACTATTTCTTAATTTCAAAAGATTTATATTGGGGAGAGAAAAATAAATTGCCGTTGGTTAAGAGTTGATGAGGATAAACTTGATCAAAAGCTCATGATTAATTTGTCATGCATTGCCTTATTTTATTAGCGGAGTTAGTCAAACCATATAAAAGTATTTTGTCAACAATCATGGGCTGTCTTATCTAAGGGAACCTTGTGGACTTAAACATTTGCTAAAAAGGATTCATGGCTCATCAAATGTGCTCATGGCTCATAACTCATAGACAGCCATTAAGAAACATTGATGCTTAATCCTTCATGAGCATATTTTGGGCAACATAACATAGCATAAAGGGATAGTCCCACATCTTTATTGGCTGAAGATTTTTTTAATGTTTTAATGTGAAGAAGCTTATTTTGGCATTCAATTTTTGTATTGGTTTGATCAAAGTTAGAGTTTTCATTCTTAGCAAAATATTATGGGGGACAGATAGATGGTTGTTTGGAGCTTGAAGAGGTCAATTATTGCTTAGGCATTTCATAGTTTTTTAATTTCTTTTTGTATGGTAGCTTTAGATAGAATTTCTTTTATTATGGCCCACTTAATCTTATTCATTTCATTTAGAAAAGAGCTCAAAATTTTTCTTAGTGGTCAAAAGCTTTATTTTGGTGATGAATCCATTGACTTATGATACTCATTAGGTGCACCTTGTAGAAGTATCTAATACCTTACGGTGCAAAAGAAGGAGAATAAATGATATGTAGTAGAAATAATTTTGTGTATTATATGCTTATAGTGAATGATTATAGATATTTATAGATTGTTTGGTTTCATGAGTTTGTTAGAGGTGCACGTGATTCAACGAACAAATTTTGTTGTTTATACACAAATGGTCTAAGATTGTTTTAGTCGGTTATAGTAGCAATTGGATTGTTCATTTTGTTTGGTTTGATTATAATTGTTATTACCGCCCCTCGAGTTGATATTTTATTCCCGGATTGTCAGCTTATTTCAAAAGAGCGGGAACCCACATAGTGACAGTGCTTTAGTGAAGATGGTAGCTATTTGATTGTTGTGGAGATGCGGTGAATGATGATATGCTAATTTTTTATACACCCATGGATGGAGTGAAAGCCCTTCAATGTGTTTTGTGCGAGTGTTGAAGATGAGATTTTTGGTTAGGGCAGACAAAGATGTTATTGCAATAGAGGGGAGTGAGCATGGGAGATGAAATTCAAAAATCTTGGATTGGCCTTCTGATCCATACAATGTATTTCACATCATTGGAGAGGTCACAATTTGGCTTGGAGGAGAGCGCCATTGTTGTTTGCTTTCTGGTACATCATGATATGAGAGTGTGACCTAAGAAGATTAATATCCTATGGTAGATTTTTGATATGTTGTGTTTCTTGCCCAATCAATGTCTGAGTAGACTTGATGAGTGAGCTCTATTTTATTGATTGGTAATCCTTTAGTGAGAGTGACATTGAGGTATCTGAGAAGTCTTTTGAGCTAGGTAAAATGGAGATCTCGAGGTGTAATAACTGAATTAAAAATAAATCAATAATACTATATAAGTAAATGTGTTAAACCGTTAACTGTCGAGATAGTTTGTTTCAGTGAAGTCAAGGGGAGCATATCTTGGCTCTTTTGATTGTAGCATATAGAGAACTAACGAGAACGAGAAAGAGAGCGAGAGCAGAAGGAATCAGAGGAAGAAGGGAGGCGGAATCTTTTCCAACCCTAACTTGTTGCTTCATTGAGGAGCTTCGTATCTGAGGCCACTATTGAGCCGAGTAAAGCGCATCATGTCGAACCCTAGCCATCATCCTTGAGTCGAGCTGCTTGTCTGCGAGTGAGGGAAGACGCGAGGAAGGAGAAGGAAGCAACGATAATGGAAAAGATGAAGAATAATAGGAGTGTTTTGTTTCTTTTCTTACTTGAAATTTGATGCAGAGCCATAGTCGAGGGAGGAAGCGACGCCGTGCTCCCATGTAGAGGAAGAGGAGGAGAAGGCTTGTATGTGCAGGCACGAGTCGAACCTCACGAGCAGAGGAAGAGTAGGTTAAAGCGGATTATGTGTATTGTGTTGGGTTGAGCCGAGAGAAAAGGAAGAGGAGAAAGACGAAGGAGGCGACTCGTGCATAAGGCTCTAGCATGTGACCAAAGAAAAAAGGGTGAGTAATTAGTTTCTGATTAAATTTAAAATGAAAGCTTACAGTTTGTTAAGTAATAAACTACATTTATTTGTTCATTCATGCGTCGCATTTGCATATTAATTTAACACATCATAAGTTTGTAAGTGTTCTCTAAGTTGTGTTAACTTACTGTTTCAATTAATTATTTCTTTCAAATAAAATACGAGGTTGGTATGACTAATTGGAGGGATTTGATTTACATGACTAATAAAATTAGTTAGTAAGTTGTTTATTTTGCTTTAAATTTTTATGTCATTTAAATATAAGAAATGTTTGATTGTAATACTTTTACTCTCAGTCTATGTAGTTACTTTGGATGAATTTGATTTCTGTTTAGTATACTTTATGAATTTTTTTAGTGATTTTTTCATTATTTGAACTTATGATGGATTATTGAATGATATAAATGAATAGTACTATGTGACTGCAATTTCTGACATGGTTAATTCTAAGATATCAGATCATGTCATGACAAAAGTGATATTAGAGCGATTAAGTTGGATCATGAAAAAAAAAGAGCTATTAAGTTTATCAAGTTAATTCATAAATAATATTAATGAAATGTTAAATTGTGTCTAATTATAAACCTTTTTATGTTATTTCATAAATATGAAAAATCAAGAAGAAGAAGTTAGAGATGTTGGGGCGGAAATTGATGCACCTCCAAAGATTATTATGAATGTAGATTCTTTTGCTGAGATAATGATTGTAGTGACTCAGATTCAGATGATTAAGAACGCTTTGAATCGGGCTAGTTTTAGTGGGGGAGGCCAGATGAACAAGTATTTGAAGTTATTTCAGGATTTGAGGCCACCTCTCTTTTTTGGAGGAGAAAGTCTAGTGTATACTAAGAACTAGCTGTTGAGAGAATATAATTTTAGATGAGTTGTCTTGTCCGCTAGTAAGAGAGTTGCACTTGCTACTTTTGCCTTAGAGAGAGAAACAGAGAGGTGGTTGTGAGAATAGTTGTAGGAGAAATTTGGGAGTAGAGTCAGCTACTTCGTATTGTTAGATGGATTTGTGATAACTTTTAAAGACTGATTCGTACCACTGCCTGCAGAAGACAAATGCATGATGATTTTATTAGGTTGTCTTGTTCACTAATAGGAGAGTTGCACTTGCCACTTTTGCCTTAGAGCGAGAAACAAAGAGGTGGTTGTGTGAGAATAGTTGCAGGAGAATTTTGAGAGTAGAGCCAATCACTCTGTATAGTTAGATGGATTTGTGGCAACTTTTAGAGACCGATTCGTACTTCTGTCTGTCAGAAGACATATGCATGATAAATTTATCCGATTGTATAAAGTGATCGGTCATTAATATAGTATGAGACAAAATTTAATATGCTTTCAGGTTATGCACCTCAGTTGATTCCGAATGCAAATGATATGATTAAACAACCACTAATTCCTCTTGGGATCAATGATTATTTTGTTTTGGTGAAAATGACCAGAAGGATTGAGCTAAATTTAGAAGATTCTCAGAAGAGGAGGGTCTTTCAGAAGAGTTGAAATTTAGAGGGATCAAAGTTTTATTGAGGCTCAGAGTTGGCAATCCTTCCAGTCATGAAATATAGGTGCTATGAAAGCTTGATTCAGGAGAGTCGACAGCCGAATTGAAGTGAATAAGTGTGACAAGTGTGGAAGGTCTCACAAAAGTGAGTGTCTTTCTTGATCGAAAATTTCTTTTTGGTGTCACCAACCAGAACATATGACAATGATTATTCTAGATTGGGATAGAGGGATTCAAGAGATCCTAGGGCAGTGCTGGGAAACTGAGGGTAGATGAATTTCCAAGATTAATGCCAAATCCAAGTCAAACTCAATAGAATGTCTACTTCAGAGCTTATGCACTTTTGCAACAGGAAGCTAAGACCTTCCCTGAAGATATTACATGTATGTTTTATATTTATGAATTTTAACCAAGTGCACCTTTAATTATAATTGAATTCATGTCATGTCATTCATAAAACAATGTAAGAACTTATAGATTAATAAGTCAACTCTAACTGTTCAATATAATATTTTTAATGATAGATATCATATATTTTCAGAATAGGTCAATAATGTTATTGTTTGATTCGGGAATATTACATTTTTTTATTACTTAGAAATTTGTTAAAGTGATGCAATTGAATAATACCATATATCTGTGGTATTATAAGTTAGAATGTCAAATTATACTTTTATGGAAGTAGTTATGTGAGGTGAAGATTATTGGAAGAAAGTAATTTGATGCACAATTGATTGTGTTACTGGTACACGTACCCGATGCTTATGCACAGTATAGCAATAGTTCTGATAGTATTTTTCACTTATATTTCCTTATTTTGCAACATAACCAAAAACTTGGTCCTGAAGAAAAATAAGAATTTAACTTTTTTATTTATATATATTTATATTGAGATACTACATAAGTATACGTATTATTATCAAGTAATATAGTACTTTTTGATTAAGACCTGAATATCGAACCCACAGGGAAGATTATGCAATATGCACTTTTTAGAAAGTTTTTCTATTTTTAAAAAGATAATTATTTAAACTAAAAATGATTTTTGCAGGAATTTAAAATTTGAATATTTTTGGTATTTTTGATATTTTAACGAAATAGTAAAAAGATAACTAAAGTTTTTGTAGAAGAAAAGTATTTAATATGAAAATATCTTTCTTCTTATCATGAATTAGTAATAAGTATAGGAATTCTGTTGTGGAAGTATGTAAATTATGTTATGTCAAATAGGAACAATAATATTCTTTACCCTTACTAGATATGCTATAAAAAACATTGGTTAATTTAAAGATTAAATAGTTTTGAAGGCCAGCTAGGCAAGGAAGATACTAGCTCTAACTCTAGAGTTCCCTCGATTCCCTCCACCTGGGGCTAACATTCTCGTATCAGAACCTAAAATAATAAACCAAGTTGGGGGCTTTAACCTGTCACTTTAAAGTCCTCTAACTCTA
>NW_018164491.1:46819-63602 GCF_001263595.1 Phalaenopsis equestris
AAACCAACAACAAGTCTCAATTAAAATCAAAAGTAGTCTAATACAAAAAGATAAAAACTTATCTCAAGTCCTCCACCAAACTCTTGAAGTTCCTTTGAATCTCTTTTCTTTTACAATCACTCAAAACAAAATAACAAAAAGGATAAAATAAATAAAAAGTGGTTCATGAAAATCTCTCCGAACTAACTCCCCAGAAAAGAATTTTCAAAACATGCCAATATTTTCAAGACTCTTTTCTAAGTTCTTTCTTCTTTCTTTTATAGTTTTTCGAGAGGTGCCTTGGAATCTCTTCAAAATGTGTCTTGATTCGATGTATTTGCCCAAGAAACGCATCCTTTCATGATAATTTTCGTCCATGGTGGTTACAACCACCTATTAAGCCAATGTGTGCCTCAAAAATCTCTTCAAAATTCGTAAAAACCGATTTTACTTGTCTAGTAACTGTCACTTGCGCTGAAGCGCTGGGTCTCGGTGCTTAGGCGTGACCTGCTCTGTTTAACTGGCGCGTAAGCGCCGGATCTGGCACTTAGGCGCCAAAACTCTTTTGCACAATTTTTCATCTTTTTGCTCCAAATTTGATCATTTTTCACTTTTTTAAGCATTTTTTTCATTTTTACTTGTATCCGCAAGAAAAATACAAAAATATGTTCCATTAAAGCGTAATATCTCAAAAATAGGTATAAAAATGTGTTTAAAAACACTATTAATTTTAGGTGTATCAATTACCCTGAGAGGAGTTTGAAGTAATTTTAGACATGAATTGATTGTCTAAAAATTTTGTCACAATTGATTTTATTAAAAAAATTATCAAAATAAATATAGCCGAGGAGGCAAAAGATATATTTTTAAGTGATAGATGATTGACATCCATGATTTACTTGTTTGAAAACTTTCAATATGTTAAATCGTGGAAATCAAGGTTTTCTTATTCATGCAATATATATGCCTAAGTCTACAGGTGACACTCGAGTGGTAAAAGAATATCCAAAAGTTTTTTTGATGCTAGTGGTAAAAGAATATCCAAATGTTTTTCTTGATGATTTATTAGGGTTACTACCTTTGTAAGAGATTATTTTTAATTTGAGCTCTTATCAAGTTATGAGAAGAGGTGGCGCGATTTTCTTGTATGAGGGAAGAGGAAGAATCACATGCATGATGTGGAGAGCCGAAGCTTAGCAAAACCCTAATTTGAGAGTTAAGATAATATTTTGTATTAGAATTGTATATTGAAATTTAATATACATTAAATTGATATTTATTTAATATGTAATATGAAATTATGTTAATCGAGGTCAAGGAGGCTAGCACGAAAATTTTCTATGTAAAGGTGGTAATCGATCTGAAAGTCTATAAAGTTAATATTATCTGAGTGCAATTTCTGACTTCGATTAATTCTAAGCTATCATGTCAGGTCCTGACATGAGGGTTTTGGAGATGCTTATATAGCTTGTTGACGGTGAAGGCTATTTCAGGACAAGTGATTGCTAGGTATTGCAACATGGTGGCGATAGAATTGGGAATTGTGGTTGTTGGTGATTACTAGGTGAAGATTAAATTTTTATGTTGGTTGGATTCTAGAAGAATTTGCAAGAGGTCATACTAGCACGGATGAGGATATTTGCAGCATATTTCGACTAATTAAGGTGGCGACTTTTGTTGATGGGGTTAACTCAAATCGCTAGAAATGTATGGATGTTGCCAACTTTCTTTACTTGAAATTTCTATGTGGAGACTTTTGTTGATGGGGTTAACTCGAATCGCTAGAAATGTGTGGATGTTGCCAACGTTCTTTACTTGGAATTTCTATTTTAGCTTATAAGTGAGTGAGAGAGAGCCTTAGTGTTGTTTCCTGTGAGTAGTATGCCGTCTACATAGATGAGAATTAGATTTCCGAATTTGAATTTATGGAAACCATGAGCGAGGGATCAGCTGGACTTTGTTTGAAGCCAAGGATTGTCAGGTTGTGATACATTGCTTGGGTGATTGCTTCAGACCCCACAATACTTTCTTGAGAAGGTAGTGATGGTGTGGTTTGGAGGGATCCTGGAATCCTTGTGGTTGGTTCATGAATTAGAGTACCATGTAGGAATATGTTCGAGTTTTTTACTGGATTTTGTGAATGAGAACTGCAAGAAATGTTCTAATGGTGGGAATTTTGGTGAGTAGGCTAAACGTTTAATTGTAGTCTAACTCGTGTTGCTGTTTGCTGTCCTGTGCTACAAGTCTTGCTTATATCTTACGATGGTGCCATCTTGATTGTACTTTGTTTTGTGAGTTTATTTGCAGCCCAAGACATTTTGGTTTGGTGAGGGTGAGATAAGAAGCCATGTGCCTTGTGATAGGAGAGCTTGAATTGTTTGAACTTGGATAAATGCTGGTCAATATTTTTTTACAGTGGTCGAGTAGCCTGTAGGGTCTGGGCTTGAGATTGTGTTAAGATGATGAAGATCAAATATTCATTTTGGTCTGAATTTACCTGATTTTAGACTAGTTGTCATGTGATGAGATGGGTGGTGGAGGTTGTGATAGTAAGTTTTCTGATGGTTGAGGAGGTGATGGTGGGGTTTCTCTGGTGTGAGGATTGATTTTAGGAAAGTTAGTTTGTGCAAGTTGGGTGTGACATGTGCTATGTGTGGTAGAGACAAGTGTGAGAGGGCGGAGTTTATTATGTTGTAAAGGTGTTGATGTTTTGGTAAGGTAAGGTGGATTTGAGTAATCAAACATGTTGAGAGACATAAATGCCACCTATGGTAAGATCTTGGCATTTGTGGCCTTTATGGCTGAGTGAGTAGCTTGTGAAAATAGACGATGTAGATTGAGGAGAAAGTTTGCTTGGTGCAAGGTGTTTGAGCCAGGGAAAATAGAGGCATAATGTTAATGATGATTGTATTGTGGTTTTCCGTGACAGAGAAATTGGAAGGGTGATTTGTTGTTAGTATTTGATGATGAAAGAACTTAATAAGATATATAAGTGTTTGCAATAGGTCAGACCAGAAGGTTGGGGGAAGGTCGGCTGTTTGCATGAGTGCTCTGAACACATCTAGGGTTTGCCAATGCTTGCATTCAGCGAGGCCATTTTACTATTGCGTCTAAGGACTACTTTATTGGTATAGTGTGCCAATTTTTATAAGTTAGGCAATATGTATGTTTTTAGAGTTTTCACCTTCTCTATGAGTTCTGAAATTTAGACGTGGTGTTCTCTTTCCACCATGATTTTGAATTGTAATCCACAAATTTTATGTAATATATATATTCAAGAGATGAAGGTATATGGAATGGGTGCTATACATCAGAGTGAGTAATTTCTAAAAGCTAGAGATATGTTTGGGTGGAACGGGTAAATTGCTGCTTTTACTAGTGTTCTGATGGATGGATTGGGTTGTAACGATTGAATTTGAAGCTCTGGGTGTCTTTTTTATAGGAGTTGCAATATGGAGAGCTGGGGATGACCTGTGCCACAATGTCGTGTTGGAGCTGACAGTAGCTAGAGTTGTTGATTAAGAGGATGTTGTTAGGGTTTGTAGCTTGAGTTGATAGAGTCTGTTACGAGAGTCCACATAGAATTGTTTGATTGGTTCTATTGTCTTTGCTAGTGCAATCAAATTTGTCAAAATGGAATGAACAAGTGTAATCAGTAGCTAATTTATAACCTGAAAGAAGATTGGAGGGGTTGGGAACATGTAGAAAAGGTCTTAGGTGAATCTTATGAGTTGGGGTGGGTAGGAGACTTTGGCACATGTGTGTGATTGGGAGAGATTGACCATTGCCTATGGAAATTTGCTAAATGCCCAGATATGGTTGGCTTTGATGGAGCAAAGTAAAATTAGGGGTTAGACGTGAATTGGATCTTGTATCTAAGAGCCATTTAGTATCTTGAGAAGTTGGGTTGGCGGCGAGTGTTATGTTTAATGATGTGGGGTTCTGTAGGATAGGTTAGTCCTATAATAGCATTTGATGGCCAAGTGTCCTACTTTGGAGCATATTTGACATATGATTGGAGTGGGTGTTTTTGAAATCCTGTGTATGGAGTTGGAGCTGGTTGTAGGTCCTATAGGAAAAGATCTACCTCTGGAGTAGGAGTAGCTTCCCTTGCCCTTGCCTTTGTTTGTGTAGAGAGCTATTGTCGGTTGAGATTGAAGGACTGAGTGCGGCTCTCTTTGAGTTTCATTGGCAAGATTAATTTCTTCGCTGCAAAGTAACGAATGGAGGTCATTGAGGCTAATTGGTTGCAACTTCATTTGAATCACTGTCTTGAAGGCCTAGTAAGTGGTGGGAAGGTACATAATGGGTGTAGTGTATTATGTATTCTGTTTCTAGGAATGACCCTATAGTTGTTATTGCATCAACTTTGGATTTGATGGGAGACAGGTACTGAACCATCGTTTGATCCTTCATAAAGATGTATAATTCATTTTTGAGTTGAGTTATGAGGGAGCGGTTAGTCTCTTGGAGACGGTGTTTGATGGTTAACCAAAGTTCTTTGTAGGATTCAGATTCAGAACATAGGAATGTAGCAATGGGGAGGAGATGGAGTAGAAAGCTGTGGCTAGATGCTGATTAATGAGAAGCTAGATTGTGTAATGTGGATTAGGCTGAATGAAATCATCTGGCTGCTTGGTATGGGGTGTTGGACACTGTGGTTTTGTCTAAATAGCCATCGAAGCCATTAGTGAGAAACATTTTAAGTTTTTGGGATTTTCAAGTGGGTTGGTTTTAAGAGGTTAGCCGAATGTTGAGGATTTGGACACTGTGTGGTTTTAAGAGCAGAAAGCTGTGGCTAGATGTTGATTAATGAGAAGCTAGATCGTGTAATGTGGATTAGGCTGAATGAAATCATCTGGCTGCTTGGTATGGGGTGTTGGACACTGTGTGGTTTTGTCTAAATAGCCATCGAAGCCATTAGTGAGAAACATTTTAAGTTTTTGGGATTTTCAAGTGGGTTGGTTTTAAGAGGTTAGCCGAATGTTGAGGATGGATTTGACGTTGTTCATGATAAATTTCAGCTACCATGGAATGGTGCTGCTGCCAATTTGGTGGATTGCTGCTGGATTCTATTGTATCTGCAATTATTGAGTGTGTTCTGACATGGTTTCGTCCTCAAGAATACACGATATGTGGTAGAAGTAATTTGTGTGGTAGATACTTTACTGTAAATGATTATAGGTATATATAGTGTTTGGTTACATGAGTTTGTTAGGTGTGTGGTGTTCCAACGGTATAGCATTGGTTGCTTATACATGGATGGTCAGGGTTGTTTTGTTACGATAGCAGCTGGTTTGTTCATTGTCTGATTTGAGTGGGATTATTATTACACCTATCATAGATGTGTAGGCTGAAGGTATTTTCCTTAACTATTTATCTTTTAATTTTGGATGCTTATTTTCAGTGAGGAACCCTCCAAATAAGAGTTGCAATAAATATGCCCATCATGGAGTTAGGTGTTTCAAAATTAAATGAAGCCCTGTTGATTTGATATCTTTGATCAGTTATAAACATTATGAACGCCTTGGCAATCTTCTTTAGCATGTGTTGTGAGCTTATTGAATTAAAAGAGCTTTAGAATACCAACTTCGTCTTTTGGCTTGTTAGTGAGTAAAATTGTCAAAAGCTATATAAACACGTTTAATTTCATAGGCGGCTAGTGATTCGACTGTCTTACTGCTTAGCTCAACTTGTCAAGATAATATGAACTTTTTATTTTACTTTATTTGTTATTTTTTCATGTTTTTTGATTGATTGCAGTGACCAAAATCAAAGGTGTTTCTTTTTTTTTTCTTATAATTTTAAACATTTGAGGTGTGTGTCGATGCTGATCCTTTAAATACGATCTTCCGATAATGTTGTACTTTAAAAGAAAGAGGGCTGAGTAGATTTTGTTTTGGTTTATATACGTTGGATTAGCAACTGCGTAGACTTTAATTTTTAAATGGTTGTTCTGGAGAATTTAGCTTTGAGAGCTAGGCTTAATTATATCAATTTGCTGAGTATTAAGCTCAAGTTTTGAATTTTTTGATCTTAATGGCTAAGCTTGCTGAAATACAAACTTAGATGACAAATGTCTGCACTAGTTCATATGAATGATCTTCGTATACGTTAATTTCTTTTTTTTTCTTGTATTAATAATCTTTCTTGCATTGCCTTATTAAATGTTATCGATAAGGATGATCTGGATCTTTGGTGGCGTACATCATTTTGACTCAAGAAGTCTATGATTGAGAGTTCTTGTATTACCTTATTTGTCTTGGATAAATGCTTTTATTTTCCATAAATCTATTACTTGTGTATAGAGGATGGAGATTTTGAAGTCATTAAGCTGTGGACATTGTCGACTATAACCTTTCTATGTAGTGGATAGTGCCTTGCAAGCTGTTGGACTGCCATCATTGTCCTTTCTACCATTCATATATAGAGGATGACACCCTTAAAGTGTGTCTTACAAGTGTGATAATGGAGAAGCCAAATATTGAGAATAATGCCAACTCTTTTCTTTCTTTTTCTTTTTATTTTTTATTTTCTTGATGATCTTCTCCATAAAAGGACTTGAAGGCAAATGCACAAACAAATATTTTGGTGATATCTAATTATTGATGTCTACTCTACCACAGAAAAGAGCAATTCAACTAGGGGTGAGATGTGAGAGGATTATAATTATTCTTTTGCAATTCTATCGCTTTCACCTTTAGGCTTAACCCCTCGTATAGAATTGAGGAACTCTATATGTCCCCATTATTTATGACTATATATTAATATTATTTAAAATTCTAGCATTTACACTATTTCTTATTTGAGAGATTGGGTAGTGGCAAACTCTGATGGCTTAAGTTTTTGTGCACAAATCATAGCTTTTGTGATTATCCTAGAATTTTCTAAAGCTTCCTGTATCTGTTAGTATTTTCGAGAATTGCTTCTTTGTTTTCTGTTTCCTCGTGATGGTTTTTCTTCCTTTTCAGTGGGGGAGGGGTATTTTGTTTTCTTTCTTTTTTTTTTTTGTCTATGAAGTCTTTATATCATTTTTATTTGTACACTATTTTTTTGTATTTTTGAAATACAATCACTTTATTTCAAATTTCTTAATTAATTTACTGATTAACAACATGGAGTCATAAGGGGAAATTAATGCGAACGAATATTTGTGTTGGAAGGTAGATCCCACCTTTTTGAAAGGTATTCCTTGCAAGCACATTTACAAATATTTTGTTGATTACCTTGTCCAACAAGAAGTTGGTTTCTCTTATTGAGAACTTATCTCACGTTGAAAAGTACTTTTGCTTCTTTTTAACATTACCATATATTAGCAAATTCAACTAGACTAGTTTTCTTTTTTCCCTTAGAAACATTTACTTTGACTTGAGTGAAATTTTCGTTCACATGTTACTAATCTGACATCTAGGCTAGGTTATTTTTCTCTTTTACGTTTTTCTATGATGCTGGACTTATTCTTCTGTACATCTGTTCGAAAATTCCTTAGCTCGTATAGCTAAATACCCTCATGATCTAGAGTAATATTTCCGATAAAAAAAAGAAAATTATTAGATTTATATATAGTTCACAAGCAGAATCATTATCATAATTATCTTCTTTGTCATTAGTATTATTCTAGTTTTTTAGTCATTGCAAGTCTTTTCTTCATTCATTTTGTTTAGTCTTACATGATACAGTAATATTAAGTTATATAAATCTTTAGAATTAAATTCTTAACCACCAAATGAAATATGTATATATATATGTATATGTAGATAGATGGATAGATATGTATTTGTGTGTGCGCGCGCTTGATAAAATATGTCTAAAGTTCCTCAAAAAGGATAAATGAAAGTAGAATACCAAAGCTTGATGAATGATACTGCGTCATATATTTTATAGCATTATGTTGATTTCTCTAATTGAGATTTCTTTGTGGATCTTTTTTTGATTCCTAACCATGTTGATGTTTGCTAATTTAGTGGTTTGAACAGCTCCTACCTTTATTAATGTCGATTTAAGATTTTTCACTACTTTGCGGTAGCCAAAATATTTATATATTTAAATCAAAATATTTTATTTAGTGACACATGAACTCTCTTCGATGTGCATCAATGTGCATGCGGGATGCAAGAT
Source organism: Phalaenopsis equestris (assembly GCF_001263595.1). NCBI lineage: Eukaryota > Viridiplantae > Streptophyta > Magnoliopsida > Asparagales > Orchidaceae > Phalaenopsis > Phalaenopsis equestris. The sequence goes on from NW_018164491.1 coordinate 54,917, forward strand.
AGTTTTATTATTTGAAATATAGGTAAAGTTGTAAATGAATAATTCCACTCGATGACCTTTTAAATTTGGCTCGAGTCATGCTCGATCAAGTTTATTAAACATATTTTAAAACTCAAATGGTAAATAAACCAATTTTAAATAGTCTTTTGTTCATTTATATTCACGAAAAAACTCGTTTGTTATTCAATATGTAATTTATTAAATTTTTAATATTAAGCTCGATGATATTTGTAACATAAATGATTTATTATTCAAATAAAATTTGATTGACTAGAAAATATTTAATTATTATTTAATAGTGATATATTATAATTTAATATCAATAACATTTTAAGATTACTTATTAACTACATATTTATTTTATTCATTTTCTTATCATTTAATCCAATTTATTAATTAATACACCATTATCTATCATTTTCAATTAGAATATTATTTATTTTTTTTTAAATTGTGGAATGTGGTGCTTACGTATCCTTAAGCTCACCATTAGTCCTCTAAATTTCTATGATGACAGTGGAGGATATGCGTTTTAGGAATTGTGAATCAAAAGATAAATTAATTTAGATTTAGCAAATCAATGCTCATATTTATATTTAGCCCAAAATATTAGTGCTCTGATGGAGGGTCAAATCTATGTTTTTAACTCGTGCCTCCATCTAAGAAAGACAAACTTGAAAAGTACAAATTGATTATGTAATATGCATATGCATCCTTCAATTTCTTCGGAATATTTTTATATTGTACATTATGGTTCTTATTTTCATTGAAAAGGAATCGGTATTTAGGGTGGACGTGTCATCCTGTCCCCTAAATACCAATTCCCCATATGTGCTAATTCGTCCCAGTTGGGATTCGAACCCAAGGCAGGGGGACTTACGTCGAAGTTGCCTTCCAGCAGGCCAAGGTTGCTTGCATGCACGCACACACACACAGACACAGACACACAATGTGTGTGTGTGCGTCTTAGCCTGGATTATTGGTTGCGGTCTTTGATGTAAATCCCTCGGGTCGGGGGTTCAATCCCTACGTAGGATCGAATTGCACACCTTCTGGAAGGGGGGTCCGCCCCTCGGTCAGACTATGAGGTTGATCGGCAATCAACTTTTATATATATTGTAATTTTCATAGAAAATTTAATTATTTAGAACCTTTGGTTAGAATTTTAGATTTAGAGGTAAGGAGGTGAATGGTGAGAGCTAGAGGAAGATTGACCCAGACAAACTTTAGTAAGAAAAGTTTAGTTTATATTTTGTAAATTTAATTAATGAATTTTAATTAGGATTACATAAAATAGAATAATGAATTTAATACTTAAATAATAAAAGTTAATAGTTTATTAAAAAATTAAATTAATTAAATTTTATATTATATTAGGCTTTCAATTGAGTTGACGTCAAAAATCAAATAGCAAGTTAATCGACATCAATGTGAGACTTATGTTATTATTCTATGATAATATTTTATTTCTTCTAGATCAAATGTATTCACTAGTAGTATCATTAGTTATATTGAAATTACTGTAAACTCATAATTTTAAATTCTAGTTAATTTTTTTGTTTATATATTGGAATGATATGTGTGCACAGCATTATTAAATGATTTGACTGCTATGCAAATGAGAAATTAATATTTTTTTATTAGAAAGTGATATTTTTGTTGGATGTTTGTATGTACATGATTGACTATGATGAAGTAATCCCTTGATAGTACTAGTGGGGTAACACTAAGGTTATGTTCACGTATGTAAAAATTGATATTGATTTTGATATATCTTAATTTACACAATTTTTAAATGGTGTTCATGTGACGATTGTACATATATAAAATGATAATGATAAGTTATTGTTATAACAATGTTATTTGAATAACATCGAATTTTATCATTAATTTATTAAAATTTTGGTTGGCATGTATATTGCTTCCTTTTCTCTTGTATTACTGTGGTTTATTAGTATGAGTATTCACTGTTTGTTTAGTTCAATATTATTTTAAGCTAAATTTTCAGATTAATCAAGTATTTAATAATGAGTGTTAAAAGAGATAATGTTTATAAAAGACGCGGACAACCAACAACAAGATAAATTTAATTATACTGCTTTAATTTAATTTGCTTAGTGACTCTTTCATCTGTTAAGTTGTAGATTAATGTAGAAAATGTAATTCAGACCGTCCGACTATCTGTACTCGCCTTAGTTACTTTCAAGCATTGGGCCGGCTCGTGACAATGTGTATGTGTGTGTGTGTGTCTCTCTCTCTCTCTCTCTCTCTCTCTAATATAAATTGAATGTACAAAAAGAGGGATATATATATATATATATTTTTTTTTGGGAAAGAGCAACCCGTGGCTCCCTACGCGTTAATATAAATTGAATGTACAAAAAGAGGGATATATATATATATATATTTTTTTTTGGGAAAGAGCAACCCGTGGCTCCCTACGCGTTAATATAAATTGAATGTACAAAAAGAGGGAGGGAAAGAAGATTCCCATCTAAAAGCAAAATAAATACATTAAGGTCCTAGGGGTTTCTCTTTCCACTTTACAACGCCACGCCAAAAAAATAAAGAAAATCAATAAAATGTATTGTATACCCAAAAATACATGAGACCCCATATACTAGAAAGAAAATATATACCCAAAATTGACATGTACACCAAACACAAAAGAGAATCAAAAGCAGTCCAGGAAGGTGAGAACGACATTAAAGGAACCGCAGGACCTGCAACACAATCACAAAGAGGGCAAACACATCCACCTGTAGGAAAACTGTAGCGCAATCCACCTGTACGAAACTCAAAAAGAGAAGAGAAAAGTCATGAAAGCAAAGGGGCCATAGAAGTCTTCCAAAACACAATGAGCAACTAGGGGAATAGAGCAGTGATCGGGTGAGGAAAAAATATAACAGAGCAGGTGAGCAGAGAAAACAGGGATCATAAAAACCATGTTAGCTTCTAATAGAAGGTATAGGAAGATTATCCCCATGCAATAAACGTTTCAGAGGCTAGGGGGGAACTGTCGCAACAGTAAGGAATGTACATCCACTTTTTGTTAGCCAATCCGCAGGTGCATTCCCTTCTCTATAAGTAAAGCTGAAATGAATGTTAAGTTGATGTGCAGTAATTAGATGCCATATACGTTTAAGAAGACAATATATCCCACTCAGGCTTGGCCTGTTTAGTAAGCATCATATAAAGCTGCCATGAATCAATTTCAATAATCAAATTAGAATAGTGAAAAATAACTGCAATTTTGAGACCCATCAAAACAGCCAGGCCTTCACATTCCAGCGAGTTAACAGCCTCATTCGGGGAAGCAAAATGACACAAATAAGTGCCTAAACACTTTCTTAAAACACCACCAATACCAGCAGCTCTTGAGGACCAGTTGCCGTCAGTATTGTGTTTAATCCATCCATCATTAGGGGGTAGCCATTGGACCAGTGACAGCCTCCTACCAAATTAAATCATTTATAATATATATACATATATATATACATACATATACATATATATACATACATAGCTCTTGAGGACCAGCTGTCGTCAGTATTGAGTTTAATCCATCCATCATCAGGGGGCAGCCATTGGACCAGTGACAGCCTCCTACCAAATTAAATCATTTATAATACACACACACACACACACACACATATATATATATTATAAATATATATCTGTATAATTGATTTAATTTTAGAAAATTCTTAAATTTTATTTCTCCAACAATAATTTGCCTAACGTATTATTTTTTTATTTTTTCATAGGATTTTTTTATGAACTTACTGAAGTTTTGAATGTAGTTCAATAATAATGATTTAAGTTTTTCTTTTTTATCCATCTCTGCTCACATGAAACTCCCAATAGTGATTCAAGAAGACGTTTTTTATTTTCCATTATTGAATCATCCCTCTTATTACTTTTTGATTCTTCATGAATTATTTGCACAGAGCAGTCCTCTTCTTTGGGCCAGACCATCCAGACTAGGTTGATTACTGCAGAATTTGTTCAAGTGCTGCCATGCTTGGGAAATTTTATCTATTTTCATTTATGGCTATAAATTACTGGAGGTTTTCTTTGATTTGCTTCCTTAAATTTTAGTCATTTTTTTTAATTCAAGCGACAAATTTTGTCCCGTACATCTTACTTGCAATTTGTGCTGCAATCATCTTTCAATTTTTTCCCATTAGAAATACCTAAAAATGAAAGTTCTTCACGCAGCTTTATATTAATTGAGATTTTGTTTGTATCCTAGGAATCTGTGAGAGGAAATTGATGAGTTCAAACCCCTATTTTCTTCAATTTGATTTCCTGAGCATTTTAGAAAGAAACCAGGATGGCAGTCATTTGTTCTTTCTTAAAAGATTGTTGAAACCAAAAAATTAACACATTAGTTACTGCAGTTTTTTAGGGACTACTAATTTTATTCATCTTGTAAATTAAGGATTTAATGAAATGTAAGTTTTTATGGCTTAAAAGCTCTATCTGTGAATAATTTAAAGGATATTTGGTGTTATTGAATCTATTATTATCTGCAATTTCTTACATAGTATTCTACTTGACACAAATTTTGTTGTTAATGTTTCCTACCAACTCACCCTTCTAATTTTTGTTTGGTTAAACAGATGAGGGAAGTTCGAAGACTGCTCTTACAGTAGGTGAGGGATATATTTCTTTTGTTATTTTTATTTCCCCAGTGATATTTATTATATGAAACTTGGTCGAAAAATTTATGGTTCTGTTTATCTTATTATTCAAACATAATCTCTCTGAATACCTCTGCAATTTCCTTACTACAAATTAACGACTAGAGTTCATTTCCAGGAAAATAAACAGATTTCTGTCTTTTAGAGAAAACAATGCTTGCAATATTTTTATGGAGTATCGGCCCCTCTAATTTGGTGTTTTCATTGCAAATAGTAATAGTTCTAAAATTCTATATAAGGGATAACTTTTTTATTTAATTTTAAACAAAATTACGATTAGGATATTAGGATCCTTGCTAATATTTTTTTGAAACCTTGAATAAATGTCTATATTTATTGAAACTCTAATGTAATTAATAAAGTTTATTACCAAATCGTGATATTTTGATTAGGGTGTACTATGATGTTTCGTGCATACAAACTATGCATTACCAAGATTTTAGAACAAACTATATTAGTAATTATATTAGGGCGGGTTTAAGTAATAAAGGCATGTATGGTAGAATTAGTTTTTCTATTTACAAAATAGCATATCATCATTATGTACAAAATTTAAGAATTATTGAACTTTTCCATTAAAAAATAAACGCAATTCCATACAAATGGTACATTGGTAAATCTGATTCTGGATGAACTTGCTGGTTTTTTCTCAGCAATTTCTCTTTCTATTGCTCAGAATTGGCCTCAGTTGTGGGTTCATTCCACTCTTTTCTGTTTCTGAAATTCTGGCACAGTGATCTTGATTTTTTTTGAAAACTGTAACTAAAGAATGGTATATTGTATCTGCATCTCTTCTTTTGCCTCAGGATCATGAGCAATACATTGCAGTATATCTTCAATTCCATGGGAATAATAGTGACTTAATTTCATACCAAAAACCAAAATTGAACAATAACGCTCGTCAGTTCAAGCTCATCCCGCTTAACATTCCAATGTCAAACAAAAAATTAATGTGAGATGAAAATAGCTTTTTGAACCCAAAAGTGAATTTTCATACTCTGTTAGGTTTTAATTTTGCAATAATAAGAAGTCATATTTATTTATCTAATGACGTGATCTTAACTATAATTTTGCACAAACAGGACTTAGCACAGCAGGAGGTTTGAGCTTCATCATATTTTGCTTGCTCTGCTTTCTTCTCTACAGACGCAAGAAGAAAAAACAGTTTGCGAAATCAAACCTCTTCGACCGAAACACTTCATTAATGATGTCCAAATTTGAATGTGAACAGGGCTCTTCTCTCACATCTCCCATCTTCTCCTATGATGAGCTTCATGAAGCAACCAATGGCTTTGATGCTTCAAATGAACTTGGTGATGGGGGCTTTGGTACAGTCTACAAAGGTAATTTAATTTTTCTAGCATACCTTGAAACTAGCCAACTGTTTTCTCCAAAACGATTTTAAGCAATTATAATTCAAATATCAAATCGAACTCTGGCAGAATTTTTCTTTAAATTCAGATCCTACAGTAAATATTTCTAAGAAAGCCATATTTTTCTTTGTTTGCTTTGACTGATACAAAATTGAATGAGGCCAAAATAGTAAACTGCAATTATGTGAAATAGATTCATGAAATTTCATGCAAATAATTCATATATATTCAACTCATTTAGCATTAATTTATCAATATCTTTTCTATTCTATATGTAATAGAAATATGACAACTTCTTATCAGCTTTTAACAGCCGTGCTCATCAATGCCCAAATGAAATATATAAAAAGGCACGTTGGAACAGTTGATCCCTATTTATTATTGCAATTTATATGATATGAGCGACGAAAGTATAAAAATAGATGTCAAAGATTGAACTTATCTTCTCTTATTAGCATTGTGAAACATTTAATACTTTTTCAATTACTGTAATTGGCCATTGTGACGCCTTCAATAGTCAAATTCATATAACAGGAAACCTGAAAGACGGCAGAGTAGTAGCAGTGAAGCGGCTATATGAGAACAACTACCGTCGGTTGGAGCAATTCATGAATGAAGTTAAGATCCTCTCCCTCCTTCGCCACCAGAATCTCGTAACTCTCTATGGCTGCACTTCCCGCCGCAGCCGCGAGCTCCTCCTCGTCTATGAATTCATCCCAAATGGCACAGTCGCAGACCACCTCCATGGATCCCATGCCTCAGAATCTCTCTTACCATGGAAAGTAAGGCTAAGCATTGCCATCGAAACAGCAGATGCTCTGAACTATCTTCATTCCATTGAGCCACAAATCATCCACAGAGACGTCAAAACAACCAACATTTTACTCGACAATAGCTTCCACGTGAAAGTTGCAGACTTTGGCCTCTCACGTCTCTTGCCACTTGATGCCACTCATGTCTCCACTGCTCCGCAAGGCACTGCGGGCTATGTTGACCCAGAGTACCACCAATGCTATCAGCTCACTGATAAGAGTGATGTGTACAGTTTTGGAGTTGTATTGATGGAGCTCGTATCTTCAATGCCTGCAGTTGATATTAGCAGGGATAGGAATGAGGTGAATCTGTCGAGCTTGGCAATTAGGAAGATTCAGCAGCAGGAGTTGGATGAGTTTGTTGATCGAAGGTTGGGTTATGATTCGGATTACAGAATAAAGGTCATGATTAGCGAGGTAGCAGCACTGGGATTGCGGTGCTTGCATTCGGAAGGGGAGGTGAGGCCTGGAATTAAGGAAGTACTTGAGATTTTGAGGGCGATTGAGAAAAGTGGATGGAAGAGTGATGATTCTCTGTTGGCTGATACACAAATGAAGGAAGAAGCAAGATTGTTGAAGTCTGGTTCTCCTTACTCACCTGATTCCGTGACTGATAGATGGAAGAGCTCATCTTCGTCCATGACTAGTTTTACTACTTGAGTTGACCAGTGGCAACTACATCTTCATTATGGGGTTGTTTGGGTTTATGGGTGATAATTTTGAGGTACGATATTTAGATGCAAAATAAAGCGTAGTTTGATATAAATCTGTAAGTAAATTTTTTTTTCAACTACAAAGTCTAAATGCAAAGCGAATGAAATCAAATTATCTGTAAGCATTTTGTATTAATTATTTTTTTTTCCTATTATTCAATGAAACTTAGAAGATTTCGTCGTAATGCATTTGTTTGCTCAATACAGCACCACACCTCGAAAAATTATTAGATGCTTTCTTATCGAGTTTGTGTGACATCCCTCACCTCACCAAGTAGATCCATGAAAAAAGGAGAAAGAAACTCTTATATCATTTTGTACGTGTTTGCTTGATCAACATGAAACTCTTATATCATTTTGTAAAAATATATTTTCGTAAAATTTATTATCGACCAATCTAATATTTATGCTTATTTTTTTTCATAATCTCAATAACAATATATAGATCAGCACATCCATTACTTAATGAATCCTTACTCAAAAAACATAGTTGACAAATGACTTAAATGCCCTTAGTGTGCCATCCATATATAGTCAATGCATTATCATTAGATTGATTAAACTTTAGTAGTTTGTCAGACATGTTAGATTAGATTAGGATCAGCAATTCAACTATTTAAGTTTTTGAAGTTAATAGTAGCATTCTCTTGTTTGTGATATTTAACTATGTGGCTTAGATTTGACTGAATATGTTTTTTTGTGTTTATAAAATATGATAGCTTTGGTTGTATGAATACAGGTATTGAAATCTTTTGTGTGATTTGATTATTAACTTAAATTTTGCCATGTGAAGGATCTTCAAGTTAAGTTTTAGTTAGCATTTTCAGGTGAATCCCAAATAGTTTGAGTGTCATATCAATGATATGTAGGTTAATAATTGTTTATTATTATAGATAAATATACCCTTCATTGTTAGGGGCATTATTCTTTAATCATACTAGATTTTTTTTTTTTGATTTTGTAGGTTTGTTAGTCATATTGATGTAATTATTTCACTCATTCATCTAGGAGATTTCATTTGTTGTTTTTAATAAACCACATGAGTAGTTTAGTATTGATTTTGTTGAGAATTTTAGGGAAAG
>NW_018164491.1:63668-76182 GCF_001263595.1 Phalaenopsis equestris
GGAAAGAAATGAAAGAATCGACACAAATCCAGAAGAAAATGCATAGATTTAACGAGGTTCGACAAAGATGCCTACGTCATCGGGCGCAAAGCGACGACTTTTCTTTCAATTCCAGAAAGTGTACAGAATCTCTAAGGTCACAAACAAGACATATATATAACCCTGACATACAATATCAACCCAACCCACATAACAAAACTCCCTCTAATTGGACAGATTGTTCTGCTCTACTGCGCTGGCTCGCTCCGTTTCGCTCCAGCATCTGTCTCTTATTTGGTATATGAGTCCTACCTAACAATTTTCCAGCTTGGTGAATATTCAACCCCTTAAGAGAAATACATCATGGAGGTTCTTACACACCAAAGTGGGTTGGGCTACCATACTTGTCTAGCAACTGTGAATATTCAACAAGTTCAATCAATGCAAGAACTTGTTGCTAGTAACTGACTTGGTCAACATATCGGCTGCATTCTTATTAGTATGAACCTTCTGCAACAATATCTCCCCAGAAGCAATCATATTTCACCGGAAGCAATTAAATTCTCTGATTATGTGATACCTGACATCAATGTGCTTAGTTCGCACATGGTACACCTAGTTTTTAGCTAGACAAATGGCAATTTGACTATCACAATGCAACTGAACTCCATTTTGCTCAACACCCAGTTCCTTTACTAGACCAGTAAGCCATAAATCTTCTTTAGCAGCTTCAGCTACTGTCATGTACTCAACTTCAGTTGTAGATAATGTCACAATAAACTAAATTGTTGATTTCCAACAGTTGATTTCCAACATATATTTCCAACATATTAGCCCTCCACCAAAAGTAAACACATACTCAATTTTAGACATTTTGTTATCCAAATCACCTACCTAGTATGAATTCACATACTCCACAACTTAAGAATCATTCTGCTGACTGCCAAAAATAAATTCATGTTCTACAACACCCATTCAGATACCTGAAAATCCACTTGACTGCTCCTAATGTCGCCTTCCAGCTTTAGTCATGAATTTGCAGACTTGACTAACAGTACGAGCCAAATCAGGACAAGTACATACCATTGCATACATCAAGCAGCGAACTGCACATGCATATGGAACATTTGCCATGTCTTCAAGTTTTGTATTTGTCTTAGGACATTGTTCTGAAGAAAGCTTGAAATGATTTGCCAATGGAGTGCTTTGGAGTGTTTACATGCTTTGTTTTGCTCATCCCAAACCTGTCTTAACACTTTCTCAATAGTCTCATTGAAATAAACACAGTCGTCTTGGGCCTCTATCTCGATGAATCTCTATTCCAAAAATTTTTTTGTAGCACCCAAGTCTTTCATGTCAAATTTTTGGTTTTTGGCTTAATAAAGGGTTTAATAAACCTTTCGAAACGAGGACATCATGCATATTCTTTGCAGCAATCAGTATATCGTCAACATACAATAACATAAAAATTAAAAAAAACGATCATCAAGGCTCTTGACATAGACACAACAATCATACTCACATCTCTTGTAGTCAATCTGAATCATGTAGGGGTCAAACCACTTGTACCATTGTCTTGAAGATTGTTTCAACCCATACGACGATTTCTTTAATTTGCAAACCAGATGCTCCTATCTAGGTTGAGTGAATCCTTCTAGTTTCTCCATGTAAATCTACTCCTCCAGATCACCATGCAAGAATGCAGTTAACATCCATATGCTCCAGATGCAAATACCAAATAGCTACTAATGCAAGCACTGCCCGGATTGAAGAATGTTTGATCACAGGAGAAAAATTTCATCATAAACTATCCCCTTTTGCTGTGAAAATCTCTTTGTTACCAATCGAGTCTTGAATTTTCCCCTTTTTTTCTAATACTGTTGTTTTTCTCTTGTACACCTCCCCTTCTTTTCTAATACTGTTGTTTTTCTCTTGTACGCCCATTTGCACCTAATAGTCTAATTTCTCTTAGGAAGCTGAACTAGTTTCTAAGTGTGATTTTTCTGCAAAGACTTCATCTCCTCAACCATTTCCATTTCTCTCTCTCCAAGTTGGTGATAGCTCCTTGAATGGTGAATGGATCATCGCTACTGATGAGAAGTGCAAAAGAGACCAAGTCTTCATAACCTAGTCTGCTTGAAGACCTTATATTGGTGTGTCTGTGTCTGTCTCTGGCTAGATTGTAATTCTTCAAATTATCTGTATTGAAATCACCAAGTGTTGGATTTGAACCTTCAACTCTCTAAGGTGTTGGATTTGAATCTTCATCTCCTCAACCATTGTACCCATCCATTTCTCTCTCTCTCTAAGCTGGTGATAGCTCCTTGAATGGTGACTGAATCATCTCTACTGATGAAAATTGCACAAGAGACCAAGTCTTTATAACACAGTATGCTAGAAAGCCTTATATTGGTGTGTTATGTTTGTCTCTGACTATATTGTAATTCTACAAATTATCTGTATTGGAATCACTAGTTGTTGGATTTGAACATTTAACTCTCTCAGTTATTTTTGAATGGTGTTATAAATCCATTTACACTGTATCTGAAATGGAACTATTTTCTAGCACCTTGTCTTGATTCTACTGTAACATAAACTGCTCATAAAAAATGACATCTTTACTAATCACCAACTTCTTTGCAATCAGATCCTAAAACTTGTATCCTTTGACACTTTTCTTGTAGCCCAGAAAGATGCACTTGGATTTTGGATCAAGTTTTGATCTTTTATCTTCACGTACGTGCACATAGGCAGGACAACAAAAATTCGTAAGTGATCAAACTTAACTGGATTACTTGTTCATACCTATTCTGCAACTTTGTCACCCAATTATGTCCGAGGTGATCTATTGATGAGGTAGCACGCCATACTCACAACCTTCGCCCTGAAACTTTTAGGAAACTCTGCATTCAATGTCAAGCATCTTGCCCTTTCAGTTAATGACATGTTCATCCTTTCTGCAACACCATTCTCTTGTGGTGTCTTGCATACTAAAAAATGCCTCTCAATCCCATGCTCCTCACAAAATTTCTGAAATTGCAAATCTGTATACTGTGTCATTATCAGACCTCAGATACTTGATCTTTCTGCCAGTTTGGTTCTCCACCTCAGCTTTCCACAGCTTTAATTTGGAGAATACTTTGGATTTCTGCATCAAGAAATACACTCAAAAGAAATCATCAATAAAAGTAACATAATACAGAGATCCTCCCAATGACACTTCCCTGGTAGGACCTCATACATTATAATGCACATAATCAAGAATCCATTTAGTTTTGTGTTTTTCAGTCATGAAACTGACTCTAGTCTGTTTTTCAAGAACACAAAACTAACAAAATCGAGCTCCCCTTTTTTTCTAATACTGTTGTTTTTCTCTTGTACACCCATTTGCACCTAATAGTCTAATTTCCCTTAGGAAGCTGAACTAGCTTCTAAGTGTGATTTTTCTGCAAAGACTTCATCTCCTCAACCATTTCCATTTCTCTCTCTCCAAGTTGGTGATAGCTCCTTGAATGGTGAATGGATCATCGCTACTGATGAGAAGTGCAGAAGAGACCAAGTCTTCATAACCTAGTCTGCTTGAAGACCTTATATTGGTGTGTCTGTGTCTGTCTCTGACTAGATTGTAATTCTTCAAATTATCTGTATTGAAATCACCATGTGTTGGATTTGAACCTTCAACTCTCTAAGGTGTTGGATTTGAATCTTCATCTCCTCAACCATTGTACCCATCCATTTCTCTCTCTCTCTAAGCTGGTGATAGCTCCTTGAATGGTGACTGAATCATCTCTACTGATGAAAATTGCACAAGAGACCAAGTCTTTATAACACAGTATGCTAGAAAGCCTTATATTGGTGTGTTATGTTTGTCTCTGACTATATTGTAATTCTACAAATTATCTGTATTGGAATCACTAGTTGTTGGATTTGAACATTTAACTCTCTCAGTTATTTTTGAATGGTGTTATAAATCCATTTACACTGTATCTGAAATGGAACTATTTTCTAGCACCTTGTCTTGATTCTACTGTAACATAAACTGCTCATCAAAAATGACATCTTTACTGATCACCATCTTCTTTGCAATCAGATCCTAAAACTTGTATCCTTTGACACTTTTCTTGTAGCCCAGAAAGATGCACTTGGATTTTGGATCAAGTTTTGATCTTTTATCTTCACGTACGTGCACATAGGCAGGACAACAAAAATTCGTAAGTGATCAAACTTAACTGGATTACTTGTTCATACCTATTCTGCAACTTTGTCACCCAATTATGTCTGAGGTTATCTATTGATGAGGTAGCACGCCATACTCACAACCTTCGCCCAGAAAATTTTAGGAAACTCTGCATTCAATCTCAAGCATCTTGCCCTTTCAGTTAATGACATGTTCATCCTTTCTGCAACACCATTCTCTTGTGGTGTCTTGCATACTAAAAAATGCCTCTCAATCCCATGCTCCTCACAAAATTTCTGAAATTACAAATCTGTATACTGTGTCATTATCAGACCTCAGATACTTGATCTTTCTGCTAGTTTGGTTCTCCACCTTAGCTTTCCACAGCTTTAATGGAGAATACTTTGGATTTCTGCATCAAGAAATACACTCAAACTTTTCTGGAGAAATCATCAATAAAGGTAACATAATACAGAGATCCTCCCAATGACACTTCTCTTGTAGGACCTCATACATCATAATGCACATAATCAAGAAATCATTTAGTTTTGTGTTTTCCAGTCATGAAACTGACTCTAGTATGTTTTTCAAGAACACAAAACTTACAAAAATCGAGTTTGCAGCTTTTCACACCATGCAACAGATTTCTTTTATGCAATTTCGTCATCACACGTTCACTAAGATGACAATGACGCATGTGTCACAGTTTTGTATTGTCATCATCTGACTCCACAGAATGAACTTTACTTACAACTGTACTCCCAACAGTTTGTAGATATTCACTGTAGTTAACTTTCCTTTCATGATTGTCAGCGCACCCTTAACAATTCTGATAGTTTTCATATCCTTATCTGTTTTAGGAATAAAACCATTTGTATGTAAAATGCCCAAGAAAATCAAATTCTTTTTTCAAATTTAGAATATGTTTGACATCACATAATATTCTAACGGTGTCATCATACATTTTAATCCTGATTTCACTAATACCAACAATATTAGATCTATCATTACCTAAAAGACAACAAGAATTAGATAACCTGTATGAAGTAAACCACTCTCTATTAGATGTTATGTGACTAGAACATCCTAAATCAAGAATCAATGCATTCATGAACTGAGTTGATGACACTGAAAACATATCACCATCACTACAATCTGAATTGTCACTCGACACCACATTTACAAACTTCGATTAAGCATCATGTTTCTCATCAGTCTGCTTATTGAGCTTTGAACAATCTCTCTTTATATAACCCGACTCCTTGCACTTGTAGCAATGAATCGTTTTTCTGTCTTTGGACTTTGATCTGGAATTTCATTTTCCAGTACCCTCTTGCTTACTTACACAATCCTGATTACCCTTAACATATAAACTATCACCGTGAGAGTTTTCCCCTGCATTCTGCTTCCGCTAGATGTGAGCTAATAATACTGAAGTAATCTCATCATCTTTGATTTTTTCTTTCTCATATATAAGAATAGTCACCAGATGTTCATAAGAGGGAGAAAATGAATACAACAGAATTATTATTTGGTCTTCATCCTCAACTTACATCTAATCGTGATAAATCTGTGATTATTAGATTGAAGACATTCACATGTTGCGCCAGATCAGAGTCTTCTTGCATCTTCAGCCCATACAACTTTTGTTTTAGATACAATTTATTTGTTAGAGATTTGGATATAAACTGAGTTTTCAATTTCTTCCATATCTCTCATGGAGATTTTAGATTCATTACGTGATACATAACCTCATCTGTCAGACATAAATGTATGGTTGTTGTCGCTCGTTGCAATTCTTCCCGATCTTCATCATCCATGATTTCTAGTTTTGTTGCCCACAAAGCTTTTCAGTTCCCTTGCTGCGCCAACAAATCTTTTACCCTTGCTTGTCACAATCCGAAGTTATCATTTCCATCAAACTTTATAATTTTGAAATTTGCATCGGACATTGCCATTTGAAATTACTCCTGCCACGAACTTTTCCTGCGAATTTCTCTGCCTCAGTTGCTGAATTGCTCGCCCAAATTTCTTCGTACAAAATCCTTCGTCGAACAATCACGTGATCGTCGAACCGAACCTGCGCTGAAAACTCTCGTCCCGGTCATTCCAAGCCCTCGTCTTTGACCTCCTTGCGCCGAACCGATGGAGCCCTCGCCAAACTCCTATGCGAAATTCGCCGAATGCCACGATTCACAGATTCGCTTGCTCCTCCTGCGACAAACAACCCGAACCCTAGCTGAACTTTTCTGCCAAATCGTCGAATCCTTCTTCGTCGCTCCTGCGTCGATCTCTTCTTCCCTAGAACCTCTTAATGAGAATTTTAGGACAAAGAAATGCAAGAATCGACATAAATCCAAAAGAAAACATAGAGATTTAACGAGGTTCAACAAAGAAGTCTATGTCCTCGGGAGCAGAGCGCGGGTTTTTCTTTCAATTTGAGAAAAAAAAGTACAAGTTCCTATTAGGGTCACAATACATCATATATATAGCCCTGACGTACAATATGTAATTATAAAATTACCCTTATACCGTACCGCGGAGTCGTTGCCCCCGCATACCTAACAGATTTATTGCCGCATAGATTCTTGTTAAGTTAATTAAATCTTGTATTGCTATATTTATTATTCATAATGTTGCTTTTATTTTAAATTATACGTAAATACACCCACCATTATGACATCTATATGTTAGCATAAAAAGCATGGTTTTATCTCTCATATTCGTGATCATAACTATTATTTTAAGCTAAATTGTTGGGTTCTCTAGCACTCATTTCTTGTTGCAATACTATTTGTGTTGTGATTGTTAGATGATATTGATTACCCTACTGACTTATATATAACAAATTGTATGTCATCCCAATATCTTGTGGTTTATGTTTTAAAAGATAGTCTTAGGTTTGATTTGTCAAACTTATTCGTTGATGTTTTCTTATAGCAAGTTCTACTAGTGTGTTGACACACTTGCCATCGGAGAATATTATTCAACATTAGACTATATTTGTTATTTTTAATGTATTTATTAGTTATTTTATTTCCTTTTCTTTTACAATCGCTCCTTCAATTTTATTTTACAATTGTCCTTTTAATTTTTTTTCATTATATTTTATTTTATTCTTTTATTAGACTGGGATTGTGACTAATTTTTATTTAATAAAATAAAATTTATCCATCCTTGCACACTTTTATATTTGTACAAAAATGTTTATTTTTGTGGGTACAAAATATGCTCATATTACATCATGGCTCGTGTCATTCAAGTGCAATGTTTTTCAAACCTAGGATGTGATAGTGTGGTATCAAAGCATTTCTTTTGTATTCAATAATCCTTGCCTCTTTAGACTTTGGTATTAGGATAGATTATTTTTTGGGTTTTCTTAATAATAATTTTTATAATATTTTATTATAAAATTTTTATTATTGTTTACTTATTTATTATGTTTTGATTTTGTGTATTTTTTTAGTACATAGAATGAATCTTAAGAGAAATGATGCTACCACTGCTCGCATAATTGATAATTTGTGAGCTACTACAAAAGTCATAGCTGTCTTGAGGGGTCCCTTCTCCCCTAGCCACCATCAGGGCTGTCAAAAAAGCTCGTTGTTCGCGAACAAGATTGTTCTGCTCCACTCCGCTAGCTCGCTTCGTTCTGCTCCAACATCTGTCTCTTATTTGGCATATAAGCCATACCTAACAGATTTATTGCCGCATAGATTCTTGTTAAGTTAATTCGCCAGTGTTCGTGTTCGATTCGTTCGATAAGCAAACGAGACGAACACAAACAAGTTTTTTCGTTCGATTTGTTAAACGAACCAAACACGAACAGTGATGTGTTCGTTCGTGTTTGAATCGTTATTGTTCGAAAAAAAAAATAATATATATATATAAATTATGATATTTTAAAAATAATGAATATTTATCGCCCCTAAAATTGTGGCATGCATCTACCCAACTTTGTCTTCATTTCTGTACTTTCTGCTAAAATCCCGTTTTCTATGGGGATCAAAAACGCATGATAGCAAATCATTGGTGGGCCATCGTGCCGGCCCAAGTCATCAATCCACGTGGCAAAACTACAATTGCTATTGCTTGAAAAGGATGGGGCCGTCGGTGCCTGGGTCCCATGTCCACCAATTAAACAAGTGGCGTGTGAATTGTAAAGATGGTATTTTTTTTTTGGGTTTAATTAAGAGATAATTAAGTAATTATAAAAGGTCGGGTGTGTCCCCCACTAAGTTATGTTTTATTTTGGTGCTGATTAAATAAATCTTTTTGTTATCTATTTTTTTAATAATTTACTTTTTCTGTTTCTAATGATGTAATTATTTCCTAATCATGGATGCTTGCACATAATTAAGCTAATGGGCTGTGGAGTGGAATCGAAGTCAATGCATATCTAAACAAAGTTCCACGCAAGTTGCTGGAATTTCTTTTACACGTGCTGACGCTCAGCTGCCCGCCCCTCATTGGTTCCTCCATTAATTATATACAGGTCCACCATGACTTATAATTAATCAATATTATTTACTCCTCATGAAATTAATCAATTATTTATTAAATCACTGTGCGAAACCATCGATTTTAAAGAACTAATAATAATAATAATAATTGTTTTTTTCTTAAATAATTATTCACACGCTTGATGTGCACAAAAAGCATAGGTCCTATTTTCAGTTCCTTCCACATTAGTCCTTCTTCAGTCCGAGGAAGCCGGTCTTCTCTTTGGTTTTTGTCAACCTTGGCAACCTCATCCATGTCATTCAGGTATATATTCCCAACCCTCACCATTACTCATTCCCCCCCTCCTCATTCCTTCCCCTTCTTTCCTCAATAATATATCTGCAAAGCTACTTTTCTTTCTTTATCTTTCTCTCTCCCTTCATCCATCTCCTCCCTCCAACAAGAACTATAGCAAGAAGGCACTTATTTTTGATGGAGAGGGGAGATAGTTGTGATACAGACCTTTCTCTTGGCCTGGGCTTGCCGACTATTATCCGCCAACAGCAACTGAACCCCCCGCCACCGCCGCTAGAGCCATCCCTGACTCTTAGCCTCTCCGAAGAAATCTATGGCTCGACGACAACGCCGAAGGAGGCCAGACTATCTTCTCCCCATAGCACAATCTCTTCTTTCTCAACCTCTAATATCAAGAAGGAGAAACTTGATGTTGGTGGTGAGGAGACAGAGGTTGAGAGAGGCTCTGCTTCACGAGCAAGGGAAAGGGAAAGGGAAAGGGAAGAGGAAGATGAAGCTTCAGCCGCCGCCAGAAAGAAGCTGAGGCTCACCAAGGAACAGTCTGCCCTTTTAGAGGACAGGTTCAAGGAGCATAGTACTCTTAATCCTGTAAATCCCGTTTCTTTTTTTATCTATTCCTACTTTTATTATTGAAATAAATGAAGGAGTTTCTTTTGATCTATATATGATAAATGTAAATCTCATGTTACCTGACTCAGTATATATATTTCTTCTATTTTGTACTATGTATGATAATCAGAAACAGAAGCAAACGTTGGCCAAGCAACTGAATCTAAGAGCAAGGCAGATTGAAGTTTGGTTCCAGAACAGAAGAGCAAGGTATGACCAATTAATTAATCTCCTTCTCCACCTCCTATTATAATCAATTCATTTGATATGGTTTGGGTTGCTTACTATGCGTAGCTAATAATCATGTTAGGAGAGTTAATTAAATATTGAGATCATGTCAAGTACAAATTAATATACAATTAGTAGATAAACATGCGCCAAGTGCCCAGAACAAATTAATATATTAAGCTATCTGATCATCATACTATGAACACTTTAATCATATAAAACTAAACAAATCAACTAACATCTAGTTCTTCCTCAATAATAAATGTATTACAGGACCAAATTAAAGCAGACAGAGGTGGACTGCGAGTTCCTGAGAAGGTGTTGTGAAACCCTAACTGAAGAGAACAGAAGGCTACTGAAGGAGCTTCAGGAGCTAAAGGCTATCAAGTTCTCAACCCCTCCACCACCTCTCTTCATGCAGCTTCCGGCCGCCACTCTCATGGTTTGCCCGTCATGCGAGAGGGGCACTCCTTCTTCGTCCTTCTTAGGCCGATCTCTTCTGCTCTAGAATCTGGCTCTGATACAATTTATTGAGAATTTTAGGGCAAGGAAAAATAAAAATCAACACAAATCCAGAAGAAAACATAGAGATTTGACAATGTTCGACAAAGATGTCTACGTTCTCGGCAGCAGAGCGACAAATTTTCTTTCAATTCCAGAAAAAGAGTACAAAATTCCTAGGGTTATTAAACCTGGCATACAATATGTAATTACAAAATTACCCATGTACAGTACCGCGGGGGCATTGCCCCCCCAACCTACATAACGAAACTCCACCTTATAGATTGTTCTGCTCCACTCCGCTAGCTCGCTTCGTTCTGCTCCAACATCTGTCTCTTATTTGGCATATAAGCCATACCTAACAGATTTATTGCCGCATAGATTCTTGTTAAGTTAATTAAATCTTGTATTGCTATATTTATTATTCATAATGTTGCTTTTATTTTAAATTATACGTAAATACACCCACCATTATGACATCTATATGTTAGCATAAAAAGCATGGTTTTATCTCTCATATTCGTGATCATAACTATTATTTTAAGCTAAATTGTTGGGTTCTCTAGCACTCATTTCTTGTTGCAATACTATTTGTGTTGTGATTGTTAGATGATATTGATTACCCTACTGACTTATATATAACAAATTGTATGTCATCCCAATATCTTGTGGTTTATGTTTTAAAAGATAGTCTTAGGTTTGATTTGTCAAACTTATTCGTTGATGTTTTCTTATAGCAAGTTCTACTAGTGTGTTGACACACTTGCCATCGGAGAATATTATTCAACATTAGACTATATTTGTTATTTTTAATGTATTTATTAGTTATTTTATTTCCTTTTCTTTTACAATCGCTCCTTCAATTTTATTTTACAATTGTCCTTTTTTTTTTTTTTCATTATATTTTATTTTATTCTTTTATTAGACTGGGATTGTGACTAATTTTTATTTAATAAAATAAAATTTATCCATCCTTGCACACTTTTATATTTGTACAAAAATGTTTATTTTTGTGGGTACAAAATATGCTCATATTACATCATGGCTCGTGTCATTCAAGTGCAATGTTTTTCAAACCTAGGATGTGATAGTGTGGTATCAAAGCATTTCTTTTGTATTCAATAATCCTTGCCTCTTTAGACTTTGGTATTAGGATAGATTATTTTTTGGGTTTTCTTAATAATAATTTTTATAATATTTTATTATAAAATTTTTATTATTGTTTACTTATTTATTATGTTTTGATTTTGTGTAATTTTTTAGTACATAGAATGAATCTTACCCCTAGCCACCATCATGTTGATCCTTCTCAAGCTGTTTGGATTGCTGGAGGGCGAACTCCTAATTGGTGACTCTCATTGATATAGTACATAGAATGGTACTCAAATATTATGAGCAAGTATTATAACTCATGTCACAAACAATTCAGGATATGTAACAACCAATGTAACTAGAACTATAAGAAACTCAACTTATATTTCAACTTTTAAAACTCAAGCTAATTATTTAGTTGATAATTAATAGTATTTTAACTATTATAGGTTATCATAAATTCATATATTAGTTCTAAAATTGAAATTTCGCAGGTGGTGATGACTAATGGGGTTCGATAGATTGTGATTGATCAAATCCTAAAGATACACTGCTACTTCAATTAGGTTCAATGAAGCTAAATGCATGGCTTAACAATATTGAGAAGAGACTTTAAGGCATAAAGTTCTATGAAAAGCGCAAGGTGGCCCTGGCTATGTTCCAACTGCATGAAGGAGTTGTTAACTAATATGAGAGTCACCGCTTGAAAATTTATGGACGTAATATTGTGTTTCATGGATATAACTTGAGATGTAGATCATTAAGTTTCTATCTAGAATTGCACCAAGGTCATCTCTTTAGGCACACCTAGTCACCAAACATTTTCATTATTGCCCATTTGGGTTCACATAGCATAGCCCTTCCATCTAGCACACCACTTACACCTATACTATGACTTGCACCTAGCATAACACTCATACCAAGTATGAGAGAACTCATGGTGACTTATCATTTATAACTAGTCGTAGAGAAATCAATAAATTGATGGCAAAATACTTTTAGATGAGACATTTCTCTTTATTTTCATTACTTTAATGAGTTTTTCTCATTAGCATATGTGATTGAGCAATATAAATTATCACTTATAACTATACTCAAATGATTATGATAAGGATATTGGTGAGATGCTTTATCTTGGCTACTTAGACCATATCTGTATTGAAATCACCA
>NW_018164491.1:76231-78731 GCF_001263595.1 Phalaenopsis equestris
TATATATATATATATATATATATGCAAAAGTTCACCCAGAAGGACTTAGCTTTCCAAGGTGAAAGAAATGCATTAAAAAACCAACCAGAAAAACAGAGATTACAAAAGTCTGCAGAAGGGCAAACCAAGAAGGTCTCCCTTTAGGTGAAATAAAAGAGGAGAAGAAACTTTTTTAGTGATAAGTGGACAATCTTCCCCAAAAACAGCTTGAGCAAGCCAATTTGCAAGTCGGTTACCTTCTCTGTGGACAAATTGGAACCTCATATTGATGTTGTAGGACATGTGATTAATCTTGTTTTTCCACTTCAAATGTGTCAGGGGTAGGTAAGTTGGTTCAAGAGGATGCTGATCAAGATCTCATAGTCTGATTCAACCAAAAGGTTTTGAATTTTGGCTTTAGAAGCAATGTGAATGGCCTAATAAACAACAATAGTTTTAGATTCCAAAGCATCTTCAGCAACAGTGGGAGAAAGGTAATTAAGAAGGCAAGAGCCTTGTGAATTTCTAAAAAGCCCTCCAATGCCAGCAGTGGATTGATAAAAATTGCCATCAGTGTTACTTTCAGTCATCCAGCCACTGGCTTGAGCCAATAAACTAAAAGTTGTTTAGGGATAGGCTGACTGGAATTGTTGCCTATCGAAAGAAGATCAGGAAAATCCTTCTATAGAGAAAATTTCTTCACAAAAGCAAGGCAGTTAGAGGCCTCCTTTGAGGCAATCTGCTTTTGCTCTTCAAACTTGGCCTTGTTCCTAGCCATCCAAGTGAACCATGCTACCACATAGGGGATGGCCATAAGTTTCAACTGATGCCAGTCTTTCCAGAAAACAAGAAACAGCTGTCAGGTCAGATTAATTGTTTGCACTTTCAAATGATTTAGCACAGCTAACCAAACTTGTTGAACAAATTTATATTGGAAAAAGAGATGATCAGTAGTTTCCTCATGCAGCTTGCACCATACACAACAGGATGGGCCTCTCAACCATTTCAGTTTCAGGATGTCATCAGTGGGGAGAAGTCTGGAAAAGAGTCTCCAACAAAAGAAGGACATTGAAGGGGATAGGAATTTACTTCATTGAGGTTTCCCCCAAGAGATCTTCACACCATGGGATTGTTGAGAGTAGATGTAAGCAGTAATAGATTGAGATACTCCTTTTTTGGTGATGAGTTTATCTTTCCTGGATTGGTCCAGTGGGATGATAATAATCCTATGAATGGTTGAAGTATCAAAATATTCTGAAGTGCAAGGAGATTCCAATGCCCTTCAATCCAGCAGTCAGACACCTTCGTTATAGAAGGAAAAGGTGCTGGGAGAACATCTGCAAGCTTCCCATCTCCCATCCAGTTATCAAGCCAAAAATTAATGTTCACCTCTCCTAACTCCCAAATGAAGTGATCTTCAACAGTGGCCTTAACTGTGAGCATTTGAGACCAAATTTTGGAATCTCCCAGTTTAGGTGTGGCAAGGGAAGGATGGGAATCTCTACAGTATTTTCCTTTCAGAAAAATTGCCCAAAGGGACTCCTGAGCCCTGAAGTGTATCCAAAGTTTGCATAAATTGATATGTTGTAAGTGTTTAAAGCTTCTGAAACCAATCCCCCCATGTTCAGCAGGTTTGCACATAGTATTCCAGTTGGTCCAGTGCTTTTAGTTTTCTTTGACCAGACCAAAGATATCTATTAAAAAGTTCTCTCAAGTAGCAGTTGTGTGCTCTTCTTCAAAGTAGCCATCTGCAGGATGTAGGAAGGGAAAACAGATAGAACATGCTTTAAAAGGGTGATTCTTCATCCATTAGAAAGAAAGGAGTTAGTCTAGCTGATAAGCTTAGTTTGTATCTTTGTAACCACATCATCAAAATGAATTTGTCTGGTCCTACCTTTCAGCAAATGAACCCCTAAATATTTTAGGGGGAGGCTAGAAGGCTTAAAACCTGTGAAGTTTGAAAGCCACAGTTTAAAAGGCTGTTTGACCCCTTTACTGAAAAAGATGTTGCACTTTTATTTGTTCAGCAGAAGTCCAGAATAGGCAAGAAAAGCATTGAGACATTTCTAGATTTGTCTAGCAGCAGGTTTGGTAGCTTTAGAAAAAAGGATAACATCATCTGGATAAGATAGATGGCTGATGGCAATATTGGATCTATGCTTGAATTGATTATGTGGGGATTCATTTGATATTTGGTTAAGCATTAAAGAAAGGTAGTCACAAACCAAAATGAAAATAGTTGGAGATAGAGGGTCATCTTGCTTGATTGCTCTAGTTCCTTTGAAGAAGCCATGTGAAGCCCCATTAATAAGCAAAGAGTGAGCATTATTATTAAGCCATCTCATGATTAAATTGATGAAATCCACAGAGAAATCTCTAGCTTGCAAAACCTCCTCTATAAACTCCTAGTCGATTGTGTCATAAGCTTTGTTGATGTCCAATTTATATATCAGATTACCCTCCTACAGCTTCTATCCAGATCTTGATATAGTTCCTATGCTAGAAGGACATTATCCACTAT
>NW_018164491.1:82523-118855 GCF_001263595.1 Phalaenopsis equestris
ATGTATATATATAATTTATTAATTAATTAATTTAATAAACATATTTTATAAGTAAAGTGCCTTTTCTAATTACACCACAAATAAAGTAAACATTTTAAAACAAAATCTATTTTCCCAAATATAATCGTATATATATATATAGAGAGTTTAAAATCTATTTTAAAATTATTATGGCAAGGTGATAAGTCTTAGCTCACTTAGATCCTTAGAAGGGGGTAATTTCTCATGACCTTGTCAAAGTCGTATGAGTCAGCCTTTTGGCCGCACTAACTTGCACGCACTACTGTTTAAGATAGATCAAACAAAAAGCTATTTGTTTAGATTATGCTAGAGTACATTTTTTCATGTGGCTATAGTTCCATGATATTTTATGTGTAAATACATGCCTTATGTTTTCCTTTCATATTGTGTTTGTGAGTTTGAGAATGTGCACTAGAGTAAGATATATGCAATCTTATGTAAGGAGTCATATGTTCTATAGCATAGCTTTCAAAGGTAAATAAAAAACTATGTTCCAGTGATGCTAGCTATTTAATTCCCCCCTTGGACACAAATTATTATAGATTTGCATCTATGCTCGTCTATTAATCTCTATTTTACAGCTAATAGCATCCTTTGCTTTTGTGATTTCTTATATATTTTTGATGTCCTAAGATTTGTTTATATTAGAAATAAGGCATGTGCATGAGTTCTAATATGTTTATTAAATATGTATAAAATGTCTTTAATTATTATATTTTGTATGATCATGTTACGCTTTCATAAAGATTTTTTTGTTGCTTTGTAGGTTGTAGCAAAAAGAGGATCGAACGGTACTCAAAATGAATAAATTAGAGCAAGTCATGGTCTGACACTTAGGCTCCAGTCTCAGTTGAGATGGTGAAATTCTCGAGAGCAGGAACATTAGCGTTGCCTAAGCAGTGCCTAGGCTCCACACTACCAGCGCCTAAGCATCGCAATCTAGGTGCCACACATGCAGTTTAGAGAACCGAGTGAGTGGCACTTAGGCGCCAGAATGCAAAAATTGATATTTTGAGTGGTTCAAAGCTTCGATTCGCCAGGAGAAGTATAAAAAGGATGAGAACGAAATGCTAAGAGCTTTTCCTGGATTTTTTTTTTCATTCAAAAAAGAGGAACTTTAAGGGAGAAGGCAGAAGAAGATCAACAACAGAAGGAGAAGTGAGATTTGAGAGAACTAGAGAGAATTTGCTTGTAGTTTCATCTTTTCTTGATTGCGATGAAAGGAAGATAAGTTTTTGGATTTTTTTTTTGTGGATTTGTATTATTCTGCTTTTAATGATTGCGATGAAAGGAAGATAAGTTTTTTGGATTTTTTTTTTTTGTGGATTTGTATTATTCTGCTTTTAAGACCTTTGTAATTGAGTTTCTCTTTCAATCAAATGAGTTTCTTGGTGTGTTTGAGTAGTGAGTAATTCTCTAATTCTGCCTTGGGATGGGGAAGTAAGATTGATAGATGTGAAAGTTTTTGTATGGCTTAAAGCATAAATGATTCTGATGATGATTAACTTTCTGATCTTCATTTACATTTCAATTTGGTCATTTGATTTATTAAAATATGTTGTGATATATGAGTCTTGGACGAGATCATAATAGAATCAACTAAGTTAATCACATTAGCCTAAGGCAATAGAGACATATCCTGTAGGGTAATGCAAACTTATTGGAGAATGTTGTGAATGGGTTAGTAATAAAATTTATGGAAGTAAACCTGTTTTCTAGCCAAACTTTTTATACTACCGGAAGGAGGTAAAGAAGAGTTGTGCTCCTATTTGTCACCACAATTTTCCTTAAATTATGTTCACATTCAAAAGTCTTATTTGAAATAATTCAGGAGAGAACATTTAAGTACCTGAAACCCTTCATATTTTTTGTTGTAACTTAGGATTGTTTTTAAAGGATTTTCATTTAACCCAAATTTCATGCTAGGGCTGGCAAATGTAAGCTAGAACTTTTCTTATTAGAGTTCATCTCATTCCCTGAGGGATTGACACACGAAATTCAATTTTATATTATGTTGATATGCCATGTATACTTATGAGCTACCCGTGCTTAGTAGCACTTGATGTGTGCCAAATTTTTGGCAATATTGTCGAGGTATGATGGTGAATTAAATTATAAAAATTTTAGTTGAAATTTGGGCCTTAGATCTGAAAATTGTAGTGTTTAATGCCTCATGTATCTCTATTGTTTTACTTTTAGATACAAAATACAAAAATAGCCTTCTAATTACTTGCTAATTTTGTGCACTTGCAACTTGTTTATCTTTTATTTTTTGCAAAATACTTATGACTTGTTTCTTGATGGTGTAGTTATATTGTTGAAAGTTTACTCTGTTGTTGTGTGCTTCCAATTGAATTGTGTGATATTCTCTTTAGCATAGGACTACTTAGCTAGGTGAACCTAGTTGGTGTATGCGTAGTTCAGGTTCTTCAGATGTTGAACCCTATGGCCTTGAGTTAGAGAGAACTATTAAGAAAATTAGTAAAGTAAAAAAAAAAAAATCAACAAACATTAGAAGAAATGGTTGATTTGCCTCAGAACAATTATGAAGCCTATGAACAAACTAATAGACCCAAACCCTTAAGAGATTTGGTCAATTCTATGGTAGATGAAATCTACCTAAGTATCAATACCCCTGTCGTAAAAGCCAATTCATTTAAAATTTTGCGCCACATTTTGATACAATGGTGTCTCCGAAAATGTTGTAAGGTTAATCTTTTCCCTTTCTCCTTAAGGGATAAAGACAAAATGTGGTTATATTCCTTAACTCTTGAATCTATTAGGACTTGGAATGAACTAGCCCATAAATTTAGCAATGTATTTTCCACCATAAAAAATGGTCAAACTTAGGAATGGTATTACCTCCTTTAGCCAGTTTGACGTGAATCTATTTATGAAGCCAGAGAAAAGTTGAAGGAACTCCTTAAAAAGTGTCCCCCACCACACATTACATGATTGGTTGATCATCCAGACTTTCTATAATGGGTTGGCAGGGTCCTTTAGATTGATCATAGACATAGCTGCAGGTGTTTCCCTAATTTCAGAACCTTTCATTGAGGCATATTCTTTAATTGAGGAGATGACAACAAATAACTTTTAATGGCCTGCTGATTAAGTAAACCCTAATAAGGTAGCTTCTGTGCATGATACAGGCATTCTTTCTAGCTTGACTTGTCAAGTGGCAACTATCTTTAGGAAGTTAGCCAATTTGGTCCAAATCAACCACAAGGACCACCAGTCATAGAGGAAAATTCTTATGGAAAAATGGTGGATCCAAGTGCTTCACTAAATGAGACTTTGAACGCCATCAACAATAGGCTCAATAACCCTTATTCTAATTCTTATAATCCTGGTTGGAAGAATCACCCTAATTTTAACTAGAGCAACAATAACCAAGGGTATGAAAATAATGGTGGGTAATAACCAAGTGACACACCTTAAAATTATCTATTTTTATATGTGAAACATATAGTTTTAGAGAAGTTGATCATGCTAGTGATGACAGTCATGTGAATCTAACTAGACATGTCTAAGAGAAGACAAATTATGGCACAAATAGTTCTAGAGATAGTGCCCTAAAACTATGCTGCACACATCAATAAATGTCGGCACAATTACCATATAGAACATGATCTACGTAAGAGACATTTGTCAGCTAACATAAATGTTCTGGTTGAGGTGAAATGAAATAATTACTATATTCTTCCATGACAAATGACTAAAGAATGTGATGAAGATACTACTTAATTTTGATGATCTAAAGAAGAAATTAAATTCATCATGTT
The DNA here is from genome assembly GCF_001263595.1 of Phalaenopsis equestris. Taxonomy (NCBI): domain Eukaryota; kingdom Viridiplantae; phylum Streptophyta; class Magnoliopsida; order Asparagales; family Orchidaceae; genus Phalaenopsis; species Phalaenopsis equestris. The sequence continues at coordinate 86,330 of NW_018164491.1, forward strand.
AAGAAAACATACCTGATGAATTAATCTTAAATATATTAGTCTCTAGCAAAGCAAACTTGTAATATATTGTCAATGGAATAGATAACAATGTGGATTATTGTACCATTAACTCTAATAGAACTTCGTAAACTATTATGTGTGTGCACCATAAACACTATACTTGACCATGTCATTGGGGATTACATATAGCTAATAGTAGGAGACATGTTATAAATTGAAAATGATCTGCTATAATTGGTCATTATACCTATTCACATCCGATTTTGATCGATTCTAATGATAATGCATCTTAAAATGTATTTTCTTATTACTTTCTTATTAGCATTTAAAAGTAAATTAGTCTAAAGCTTAAAGAAACAATTAGTCAAATAGAATTTAATTTAATTTTTAAATTGTGTATCTGAAGTCTGAGATGTGATATTTAGGGCCATAGACTCTTTGATTGTAGGGAGAAAACATATCATTCTCTCTACACTTTATTGAATGTCATTTGCAATGATATGAGAGAACCCATTTATGGGCAAATACTATTTTTTCAACACCTATATTGGAATATTGGAAACTATATAAAATGATGGAGCTATTATAACCAATCTTGAGTATAGATAGTCATTCTCATTTAAAAAAAAAAAATAGCATGACAATTTGCTTAGTGTAGTGAGAGTCAACACAAATAAAAGTACTTTTTTTCTCATGATTGCACCTCAAGTAAATTTTGAATATTTTTAAATCTCCAAGTTAGGATTGTTTATGGCTGTAAAGCTAACTTTTTGTGGATATCATATATGTTATGCTAAAGGCATCCAAGAAAGAATTTCAAGAAAGCAATTAAACATAATGGCATTGGTGATGTAGGGACAATATGTCAAAAGTTACACTGGGCAAGAAATACTAATGGTATTTGCATTTTCAACAAAATTTTAATTGACATAAGAAGTGCAAAACAAAAAATTCTATGACTAGTTGATTTCTAGTGATATAACCAGCTGAAGTCTACCGCATGATGTTGGCTACATATGTGGAATAATAATGAATAACATAATAAAATGCTTTAATAGAGTTTTTCATCATGCTAAGGGACTCTCTATTCAAGCATTGGTATGCTCCATCTACAACAACATAGTGTCATTATTTATAAGATGGTATAATACAACACATTAGCTTGAAGCAGCTAACGAGTTATGTATTTCATAATCTCAATAAAAACAAGGAGTAATATCCAATGATATGAGAATGAGGGTTGAAGGTTTTCTTAACCTGGTTTCATTAATTTTTAATGAGCATGAAACCTTTTATTTTAGTTGTTGATCCTTTTCTGTAGATTTAAATCATGATGGGAGCTACACATGCACCTACGATAATTCTCAAGCATATCATCTACCATGTCACACATCATACTTGCATTAAGCCATCAACATGTTGACCACCTATCATATATATCATAATACTACATTATCAAAAGTTATGAGGGCATATATGTAACAATTATTTATGTTATTACTAATTGGTTAACAGCTATGACTTGTATACAAGGTCTAGCATTAATGAGCACACTCAGCCAAAGTTCAAATGTAGAAGTGGCAGTTCACAAATAAAATGTTGCACCAACACAATGGATGTATGGACATCAATAGGCTACAACAGCTATAGATTGTGCCATATAATATAGTACAATAGGTCAACTTGTCATTTTAATAAAAAAAGTAGTAAGTAATTTATAACATTCTGAAAATTTATAAATTTCTTTTTTTTCCTTTTAAAATTATGGAATGACTTCATTTTGTATGTCTACTACATTGGAAAATGAAAGATGTACTGACTCATGTGTCAACATCATAACATAAGGATGTATTTATTCTTGACATCAGGATCCAAGAGCCATAAAAGAAGTTCAGTTGGGCCAACACCAACTAAGATCCGCGCTAACATAGTTTTGCTATGTGGATCACACAGAGGCACGCATATACATAAGGTAATCAAAAAATTATTCTTTTTAAAATTTTAAGAAGGCCTAATTTTATTTTAAAAAATAATAATCATCACTATTTCTTTTCTACAAGGTACTATTTTAGAAGAGGGTTTGCATCTGCTGATGGTGAGGAAATGGTAGTGTACATGTCCATATTTTATAATGTCCCTAAGAGATGCAATATGACTATGGTTGCACAAGGTAACATATTTTACTTGCGGGAAAGGTTACTATGACATTATATGATGTAGCAATAATATCAGAGGTCTGAGTTAATGGCCTTGTATTGATTGGATTTAACATTATCATTATGGGTAAGAGGTAAGAATCATGGCCCAACTATTATTTTAATAAACTAAGTAGCCATATCATTCCATACATTATATACTACCTGAATAATTTAAATGTCATGGCAATGCTTTGTTTGGGACAATCTTGGGCTCAAACCTGCATACGTATTAGAAGGTTGAATTAGACTTTTAGTCGAGAGTGTTACTTGGATTTGTCAGATGTTTAATGAAATAGTTGTGCATACATACTATTCATACTCGTCTTCTTTTTCTCAACACGTTTGGATCAAAGATTTATTTGCAGTGCTTTTTAGTAATGGAGAATCTGATAGTTTTTCTCATTAGTCAATTGAAGTAGTAGTACTATGAAATTTGTAAAGAGAGATGAATGAAGCGATTAAGTGATGATGTGTTAATATGGCCAGGTGTCTACACCCACTACATGTTTAATGTTGGGACAGGTTCCACATAGACAGACCCACACTTCGAGTCTCCTACCTCCCAGACTTTGATTGAAAGAGCATCGGGTTCAGATATGTTATCCATAACACATTTTAAATAATAGATTGCATAAATTTTATACCATCAATAAATGATAGTTGTGCTATAATATATGTGAAATGAACCTCATGTTTGTAAGTAATCAACAAGCCACATTCGAGTCTACTTAGATGCGTTTGATGGGCTGCTGTAGAGCTAGGTCTATTATTTCTTAGAATTAATTAAATACACAAGCATTTATTTCTTATTTTAACTTTCTACTTCTTAAATATTTATAAATTCTGTCACCAACATATAGTCACTGGAGATACTAGTATTATTATGTAGAATGACTCAAAGTGTTATACAGAACTTGCACTATAAATGTGGTGGTATCAGTCATAGGCTGCTTAGAGCTCTAGAAACATTGCTTACGGACCACACCAAAAGAGAGATGGTATGCCTTAAATTTATTTGAGATAAAACTTGTTTAATCATCCTTTTAATAATTTAATAAATTGAATCCAATCTACTTTTATAGCACGAGACCATTATGGTGATAAATGATTAGTTCCAACCATTTTTTTTTCGATCACAATGAAATTAGGACGCCGAAAGTGATCGATAAGCTCGATAAGCTATGTCACCCTACATGTTGATTGGCTTCCACGGCATAAAGATGATGCTACAATTGATGTTGCAGATACTCCACTCACTCATGTAAAGCTCCAACACCTACTACTTTTTTAAATATACTCTAAATATATTAATGTTCTCAAACCTAATTCTACCCTACCCCTTTAGTATTTGAATTTTCCTAAAACTAATCAATTAATTTCTTGAAGTTCTTTATATCACACTCATCATTTTCAATGGCAAAATTTATTATTTATAACTTAACTAAAATTTAATTATTTTGATAAATTTTAAAAGCTTGTTTAAAATTTAAATTTCATATTAATTAAAATCCACTAAACTATATTTTTATTTATTCCTTTATTTATTTTAATTATATCCACTAAACTATATTTTTATTTATTCCTTTATTTCTCACAAAACATAATTTTTAACTTAAGCAATCAAATGAGGTTGTGCTACGTGTAATACCCCTCATCCTTCAATTATTTTCCCAGCGAGGCTGCCAATCATAACTTCAAAAAAATGTATCATAAAAAGGAAAAATTATTCCATACGGACGAACACCGCATGCATTTTGTATGCGTGTCCGATCCTGACCGTAATCCTATCCTGACCGTAAATCAGGTGATCCCTGACCGTAAATCAGGTGATTTATGGTCAAGATGTATTTTGGTGGGCCCCACCTAATTTTTTTTAAAAAAAAAATTGAAATATATCCTAACCGTAGATCGCCGTGATCTACGGTCAGGATCGGACATCGCAAGCAGAGATGCATGAGGTGTCCATACGCAATAAATTCTCCATAAAAAGGCTAAACTCCAATTCATCTTTAATTCTGATCCGCTAAACCTGATCCCCAAAAACCAAATCACATCCCTTTTCTACTTCTTCCCTTTTTTTTTTTTTTGAACTAAAGATAATCAAAGTCATTAATTATGCACCAGCTCGTAGATCAACTATAGCCAAGCAGTGAAAACTAATGTTTAGGGGAAATAACCATAGCATATTGATTAAAACTAATCATCATTGACTGTCGTACTTTCGTTTAATTTATCAACTCCACAACAAAATATAAGAAAATCCCTTACAGAATTAGTCTTTAATGCTAGAACAAAAATATTTGTTATTAGTATAAATAAATAAGATAAATTCTAGTAATTAATGTATTTCATGCTGAAGAAACTGCAAGTGAGAAGATTCTTCACAAAAGTCCTCTTCTTTGTACAGGTGAATATTTCTCTTGCTTTATCTCCTCCCATCCCTATGCCTTCTCTCTCTGTAAGTATCATTGTCTTGGTCTCTCCTCCTTTCATAAGACCTCTCATCTCTTCCAGGCCGGTCTATCTTCGCTCTCCTCTTCTCATTTTCTCCCTCATCCTTCCTGTAACTCTCCCTTTCATGCGCATCAGACCTCCTGTGATTTTCTCTATCTCCATTTTTCTGTTGCAACCTATCAATATGGTACTTGTCATCCCTTACACTTGGTTTCTCTTTCTCGTGTTCTTGATGCCGCCTGCTTCGATCAGCTTCATGTTTATACCTACCTGAACTTTTATTGTCATGATCATGATGCCTTCGATTCTCCGACTTATGGTGACTAGTCTTTATCTTCTTCGCATGCTTTTGATCTGCATTTTCTAAGTTCTCTTCATCAAACAGCATGTCATAACTGCCATGACATTTGCAATCATCATCAGGATAATGATGGGAAAAGAAAAAAACTGAACCAAAATAGTATGGGGTGAGTTAAAACCTCTTAGGATCATGTTCACCATGCTGGGTGTTAGCATCTTTAAGAATATATTTTGGACCTTCTGGCTTCTCGTCCGGTTCATCAATACAATCTCGAGCAATGTGATCAGGAGCACCACATTTGAAACAACCATCTGTATGATTGAGATTGACATAAAAAATACAAATAAATCAATCGGCAGTAACAAGGTAAAGAACGTATTGTATACTTTAAAAATATTATCTTGTATTTTGGTGAACATAGGCATGAGTTTATCTCTTTTTTTTTTTTGTAATTTTTTTACCCACGAAAGTCCATAAAATGGTAGTTTATTATTAGGTAGGCGGGAATTAAACCCAAAATCTTGCCAAAAATATGACATTGGATAACAATGGGATGATAATAATAGAAATGATCATATAAATTTCACTGCAGTAAAATAAAATCATGCTTCTGATGAACAAATGTAAAGCATGTAAGGAGAACAACAACGATCATGTAAAAGAAACAAGTATCAGCAAACAAGGCCTATTAGAGAGGAATTTTCCATACGAAGTACGTATGCAGCTCTAGTGCGAACTCCAGTAATATGCCACCATGTGTGTTATATCGGGCCCACCTAAAAAAATTAAAGCGGCACTGCGGAGATTATTAGAGTGGAACCGCAGAAGTTATTTGGGAGGGTTATTGGGGGCCGCAATAACTCTTCAATAACCCCCCAATAACCTCCGTGATTTTACTCCAATAATCCCCCAATAACTTCTGCGGTTCCATTTCAATAACCCCCTGCATTAACCCCCGCAATAACCTCCCAATAACCTCCGCGGTTTCACGTCAATAACCCCACAATAACGTCCACGTGGCGGCATAATACTGGAAGTCCGCACGTAGAGCTGCGTCCGGACTCCGTATGAAAAATTTTCTCATTAGAGAGAGTGGATGAACAAATAACGCTATGAAAAAGGACCATTCATTCCAATATTTAGAAATTACCTTTCGTTGACCTATTGCCATGCCTATAATGCCTCCACAATCTAGCAACACTTTGGCTGAAATCAACACGTATCCTTCTGTCATCTATTAGTGTATTGTCCATCTGTTAAGCTCAGTGAAATAAGTCTATAAAAGAAAATGGTGATCTGAAATTTAAGATCTAGCAAGCTTCTTTAGGACTCAAATGTCAAATGTCGCTGAAAATATTATCCAGAGTGCACAGTGAAAATGTTAAAAACAGAAGGCAGCCTAAGGTAAGCCAAGAAAATAAAATAAAAAACAATTTATGATGTCTGGTTCTAATTCTCATGATGATGCATAATTATTAAAGCTCGAGTACAACAATTAACTAGAGGATTTAAGAAACTAGCACGTGATTATGCATAATCACAATGCCTAAACACAACGGTAATTCACTAAGCTTTGTATGGATCAAAGTCTTTAGTATTAGACCCAACATTAAACTGGTGGAAGGAATGTGGAAAAGATCAAACTGCTAATTCAGGGCCCGTTTGGGGCAGTTTATAAGTGCGGCGGCGTTTTGAAAACGCTGCCTCACTGTTTGTTTTCTCACGTTTTAGGTGAGTTAGGTGAGTTTTAAAAACCACGTTTTCTATTATCTATTAGACGCGGACCGCAAGTATACCCCCGTGATCCGCGTTCGCCCTCTAGCTTTTACTCCCTTACCCTCGCTAAACCCGATCGTAGCCGATCCTGCCTCCGTCGCTACCCAAATTTGCTCTGCAGGGAAGAAAATTCCTCTCCCTCCTCTCCTCCCTCGTCTTCCCCATTTGGCCGAAACCTAGGCATGCCGAAAGCGGAGCCGAAGCACGAGGAAGAGATCATAGGGATCTCTTGTGCACTGAGGCTCTAGTCGGAGGGGAGTCTCTCTGACGGTGGAGTTTTAAGGCGAGATCGGATGTGCCTTCTTTTCTTTTCATATATTGTCGTTTTTTGTTATACAATTTTTGTGATTATTTGAAGCTAATCAAGTCATGAGAAAACTGCAACGATCTGATGGTTTTATCCTTTCGTGATGTTTATTGAATTTAAGTACATGATGATCTCTTATAGTGAGTCATCTCCTCCTGCGTGCTTTCATGTTTTTCAGTTTGTAATATAGGTTTTGCAATTCTTTTTGTGCTTTTGAATTCATGAATTGCATGAGAAAAAAGTAATAATTTTGGACTGGAATTTATGAATTTTAACTCTCATTGAAATAAAAAAACAAACAATGTTATTTCAATTAAAACAACCAGCTTGGGTTTTGATCTATGAGGGTGTTACTTGATCCTTGTGAGCACTCATTTATTGTAAAACATGTGATGTAAAGATCCACTATGATTTATGACTTGACATTTATGAAGGATGTACCTTTGTGCATGCTTTTCACTGGTGATATATTTGTAATGGACAGAACTGAATATGTGATATCTCATTTTAGTAGTGATCGATCTAGGGAAGAGAAGCATAAAATCAAGTCTTGTTGAAATGATAATTTTTGTAATTTTGATAAAGTTGAAGTTTGTTTTTGTTTCGTTTTTGTAGAGCTGTTGCATGAAGTGCGTGATCTATTTAAATACTTGAGTAAGCTTATTAGTTCATATAAGAAGTAGGATAATTTTGTACTGTTATGAAACTTGTGTATATACTGAAAATAATGGACATGTAAGAAATTGAAGAATTTGGAAGATACTGATGATCCAATAAACTGCAGAAATTGTAGTGTATAGTTAAATATAAATGGCTGTTATACATAATAAATAGTTTTCACAGGCATATTAGTATGAGGTGTATTTTACTTTTGTATTAGTATGTGATGTAATCACCTCCATATTAGTATGTGAAGGTGTATTTTACTTTTGAAAATATAATTGTGCTTCTTTGATGTGATCAGAAATATTTGAGTTATATAAATGTAACTCAATTCTTTTTTATTTTCATGTCTAACATTCGAACTTTAATTTTGTTGAGAAAATTATAAATTCTGCGTGACAGATTATTCATTTAACTAAATAAGTCTGTAAATAAGCTGTTTACAAAACACACAAACCAAGCAGCTAAACAACTTATCCACAACAGGGGCAGAATAATCATTTATCAAGAATCAACTGTTTTCCAAATGCACAAACCAAACAGCCAGCCAGTTTATCTGGATCAGTTGTTCATCAGCAGATTATCAGGATAAGCTGCTTATCAGCATAAGCTGGATAAGCTGCAGCTGCCCCAGACCCTCAATCGTAATGATATAAATATTATTAAAATTAAATTAGATTAATTAAACCAAGCATTATTTGAAATAAAGACGAGTGATAAAATGAAATATATAATATAAACGAAATAAGTTCAAATTGTATTACAACACCGTCACAATTTGATGTCAAACCAATTCAATTACACTTATTTAAAGGGTTGAGCAATTTGACAGCCTATTTTAGTTGAATCAAACTAGTTTGAGAACAAATTCATGGTCTGACTAGTTTAACAGCCTGATTTTCACACCTATGGGTTGGATTGAAAAGAAGGTTAGTGAAAGGACATATAAGCCCAATTAGTTATCGGTTTATTGTAAATTTGCAACCTTCAATTAAGTTTTTCAGCCATTTTTCCCCTCAAATTCCAAGCATCCAACTACAGCCCAGCTGTTTAATGAAAGAGCCAAAAAACCTAGAAGGAGAAAAAGCCAAAAAAAAAAAAATGGTAGACCCCTTCTAATCTTAAAGAAACACTACAATTGGTAGAATGGGAAATGCAAGCAAAAACAATTATTTTTTTTTGGTTAAAATCTTAGAAGTTCTCATCAAGTCTCTGAGATTGAATCCGGTTGACATTAAATTTATGCTTATGGCAACACTCAAGATGGAGAAACAGGTGCCGATAATTATTTGCCCATGACATGTGACCATGTGTGAGAGAGAATGAGACGAGATGAAGCAAAGAAAAACAATGAAAAGAAAACGAATGCAGACCAACCACAACGAACAGAAATTGAAGAAATTGCATCTAAATTTACCGGAGCAATAAAACAGAAACAAATATACCTTGAAATATGCACGTTCACAGGCCTCCTTGGTCTCAAATTCTGAAAAAGGATAGCAGAATACATATAAAAAAGATTATACTGCCCGCTGGAAATGTCGGTAGACAGCATAAATTTAACACAATAGTCGCATCATAGACAATCACAAAACAAAATTGGCCGGTGAATATAGAATATAGTCAATCTCATGCACATTTAACAGACCCACTTATTTGTTTGTTTCATGCTGTCCACAAGAAAAGGTTATGCCATACTAAAATAGCAATAATTCAGAACACTAACTTGGCAGTTGAATGAATTGTAGTCATTTAAAAATACTTACCAGAGAAATCGATTCTGAAAAATCATAAAACTAATATAATGTAAAAAAGTAAGACATCTGATCAATTGCAAGCAACCACAAGTGGCAGTCAGAGAAGAAATTGAAATCTTTAATCCTAGGATTTAATTTGGTCAAGAGAAGTTGAGAGGAAAAAAATATATCTGGTAATTATATCATAACGGTTTGGTTTGATTGTAATGCATGAGAGCTTGATCTGAACAAAAATAAATAAATAAATAAATAAATAACAGTTATAACACATGCATGTTTCTCCTGCAGAGACCCAGTCAAGAAAAGTGAAAAATAAAGTATACACGACATCATTTAGAATTCTTAAAAAGTGTTTTAAGGATTGGATGTAGCTGGATGAGGTTGTTGAATAATAGAAAGAATAGAATATGTGAAGTCGGTGGAAATTGGAAGGGGATTAAAGAGGTTTGGCAGTTGTTCGGGCTGAAAATATCAGGGAGAACAGAGAATGAGAACAACTGCAAGGAGCGGTGATGCGGGAGAGCACGTTGGGATCCCACGATCCCATTTATGCAGGATTCGTGGGATAGCAGAAAGCCTGCGATCGTGGGAATTGGCAGAGGAGCCCCCAATCTTCAATTTAGGCAATTTTTTTCCTTTTATTCTTTTCTAATTTCTTTTATATTTCTCTATTTCTAATTAGGTTATTTTCTATTAGGTAATTATTTATATGTTATTTTTTGGTTTAGGATCACTTTTGTTATTGTTTATGTTTTGGAGGCTTTATTCTCTATTTTATGCTCTTCCGACGTGATGTATCTTTCCTTTTGCAAGTAGAGAGTCTATATCTTGCTCAAGAACAGATTGTGGATCCCCCTCACCAATAATACCTCACCATTTCACATTTCTACAGCTGTTTTCAGTCCAAACAGCTGCAGAATATGCTGCTACCTGCTGTCCAAAAGCTGGTTTCCACCGTCGAGCACATCAGACCCCTTTCCAAACACTTTCAGCCCATAGTATCATTCCATTACTATTCCATAACCACCTCCCCACTAAATCCCTTCCCAAAATACCTTCTAAGCGCCCTAGAATGGTATCATCTGGTATCAAAGCCCGTCAAGCCCTAAATTTTTTAGGGTCTTATCTTTCTTGTACCAACCCAAAATTAAAAAAATATATATATTATCATCATACTCAAATCATTCCTACCGCAATGCCTAGCCCCAATCCAAAAGTTTCAAAATATAACATTTCCGCCTTCACCGAAAACCCACCGTCACCTACCACTAAAATATAAGCAACCAGTCGAATTTGCAATCCTACATCCGTCGAAATCCAGATCAGGAGAAAAGGACACAATGTCGCTTAGGAAAAATCTGTAGGATAATGCCCAGGAGCATACTATAGAGGAAATGCAAATCTTTAATTGCAACAAAAACTTACTGTCGCTGAGATAAGGCAAGCCGAAGAGGTACCCATAGCCACAATAATGACTTGCCAGATCGAGAGGACGAAACGATTCCCTCCCACAAGATAGCTTCCATTGATGAAGAACCAATACCCCGTAGATTTGATATGAAAGATCAGAAAAGCCAGGGAGTGAAGATTGAATTGCCAGATTTTGACGAACGCATGAATCAGGACAAATTCATCTAATTGCTCCAAACAATAGAATTGATTTTTAAGTATAAGGAAGTTTCACCTGACAGAAAGGTCAAGCTAGTCACTATTAAGTTAAGGAAGAATGATTCATTACAACAACAACAAGCCTTTATCCCAGTAAGTGGGGCCGGATACATGAATCATTTTTCTCCATTGTTTTATTGAGTGTCATATTTTGATTTAATTCTAATAGATTAAGATCATTATTTATACAATAAGCCCAAGTCTTTTTAGGTCTACCTCTTTAGGTCTACCAGGTCTACCTCTGCCTTTCATAACATAAGGAAGAATGATTCTTTGTGATGGCAAAAATTGAAATTCCTAAGCTAGCGAGAGGAAAAAAGAAAAATAGCAACTTGATCTAAAATGAAAGGAGAGATGCAACGTAAGTACCTGTCAGTATTGATACATTACGAATAGGATGTGTTCTTGAAACTTCATCACTTAGAACAGAAAGATCTTTTAGTAGAGGAGTGCACTGCTGAGTTCGAGTAGCTTATGTTGGCGTGTGAACTAGTGAAGCCCGAGAAGAACACCAAAGCCTGATATCTATGGGCATTGAGACCGTCTATTAGCAACATGGTACAATTTTAGCCCTATTGGACATTACACAATATTCAGACTCTAGCCCTGAAGATGTAAGAGATAACATAGCACTATTAGAAGCACATGATGTGTTGGAAAGAATATTTAAATTCTTTTATATTTTACACATGTTTATGAATGAAATTACACTTTAATGAAAATATTTTCATGTTTTTTCTTGCAGGTATAAAAAGTATTAGAAGTGAAGCAGAGTGAAAGAGACTTAGAGCAAAAGAACATGCAAAAGACTAGGTGTCAGTCTTAGCGCTGATAAACTGAGAGGATGACACTTAGGCACCACCTACTTGACGCCTAGGCGCCCATACTAAACTTGGCATATAGAGAGTCTGGAGCTTAGGTGCCAGCAACTGCCTGAGGCAGTTTTGAGCAGTTCGATCACTTGTCGTGGGGAGCTATTCAGATAGTTATGGGGGCTTTGTATGAGAAGTTTTAAAGTCTATATATGTGTATGTAGAAAAAAAGAGAGGCTTTCTGATGGATTAAAGGATAGTGTGTTTATTTAGTGTATTGGTGAGGAATTAAGTTGTAAAGAGAGGAGTCTTCAGGAGAGCAGCAAGGAATCAGAAGAATTTGGTGGAGCATATTCAGAGCCTTGTAAAGAAGAGAAAGATAAGTGTTGTGTATTTGATTATTGTACTTCTGTAAACACATCATTTAGCGGAACTCTTTTGTTTTCAAGGAAGCTTTGGGAATGTTCTTCATGCTTTCTTAGTAGTTCTCTTTCTCTTGCCTAGTGATGATTGAGTAGGATGAGTAGGATTGTAAAATGTTTTCAAATTTGTATTTAATTACTTAATGCGATGATTAACTTTTAGATCTTCATTTATTTTTCATTCCGGCCAAGTGAAATGTTAAAATGACTTGTGAACCATAATGACTCGGGAGAGTAATGGTAGAATCAATAAGGTTAGTCAAGTTGAACTGTTGAGTATAGGTTGATATGTTTCGTAGAGAGATGCAGATGTTAGGAAAATATTTTTTGATGGGTTCAAAATGAGGTTTAAGTAATTAAAGTCATTTTAATCAATATTCTTTATGCACTCGAGAAAGGGTAAAGAAGAGAGTTGCTCTTATTTGTCACTAGTCAAATTTATAATTAACACTCTACATTTCATTTACTCCACTTAAATCATTGCAAGGCTGGGTAACTTTATAACTTGATATTCATCAATTCAACTAGGTTAAGTAGGATTTCTGTAGGATTTAAACTTTAAAATTGTTTGCATTATTGTAGGATTTGTTTGTCGAACTTTCAACCAAAACTAAGTTCTAGGCTAGGAACAAAACAAGTAGGCCGTAACTATCCTTAGTCTAATTTCCTCGTTCTCTGTGAGATCGACATCTGGACTCAAAAATTTGATATTACTGATACGACACGTACACTTGTGTGAAACCCCTAAGTGTGAGTGCATATGGAGTCGGTATTAAGTTTTTTGCTTCGTTGCCAGGGAACAACGGTGTAGTTAACCTAGGAGAATTTTAGTTGGACTTTTAGAACTTAAACATGGAAATTGTAGTGTAAACTGTTTGTTTGTAATCACATGTTGGTTTGTTTTAATAACTAAAAATTCAAAAATATTTTTCGTTTGATTTGTTTGATTGTTGTGAAACTTACCTAATATTCTTTAGTTTATTTATGTGTAGTTCAGGACTTATTCGACTTGAACCTTACGATAGTGAGCTAGATAGAAATGTTAAGAGAATTAGAAAATAAAGAAGACTTCACGAACTTGTAAAACAAATGGCAAACAACCCACAAACTAATTTAGAAACTCATGAACTTATTCATGATTCACATGATGTACATAGACCATTAAGGGATTATGAGCTACAGCAGATGAAATTCATTTAAGTATTTAAACCCCTGCCATAGAAACTAACACGTTAGAGCTTAAATCTGCAATCATCCAAATGGTACAGAACAACCAATTTGGGGGAACCTTGTCTGATGATCCTTACACTTAGCAATTTTTTTAGAACATTGTGCTACATTCCACTTTAAAGGCATATCCAATGACGTTATTAGGCTTAAGTTTTTTCCCTTTTTACTGAGGGACAAAGCCAAAATGTGGATAAACTCATTAGCACATTGATCAATTAGAACGTGGGGTGACTTAGACCAAAAATTCATAGCTAAATATTTCCCAGCTTCAAAAAAAGGCCAGAGTTAGGAATGATATTACTTCATTTTGCCAAAATGAAAGTGAGTCAATATATGAAGTTTGGGAAACATCTAAGGATCTACTTAGGAAGTGTCCCCATCATGCACTGCCCGATTGGCTGATTATTCAGACTTTATACAACGATTTAATAGGATCCCTTAAGTCCATTATAGATGTCGCCACTGGTGGTTTGCTCATGTCAAAGTCATTTGAAAAGGCTTATTCTCTAATTGAGGGGATGACTACAACCATAAAGGCGGCTAGTGTACATGACACTACTGTGTTTCGATTCTAACTTCTCAGGTAGCAGTCATATCGAGGAAGCTAGACCAACTTGGAATGAATCAACCTCAAGGACCACCGGTAATTGAGGAAAACTCATTCAGACAACTAGTTGATGCTAATACTTCATCATTTGAGGTACTAAATGCGATTAACAACAGACCTAACAACCCTTATTCCAATTTCTATAACCCAAATTGGAACAACCACCCTAACTTTAACTAGAACAACAATTACAGTGGGGGAAACCAACAATGGAGAAATAATCAAGCAAACCCTTTAAGGAATTGGAACAACCAAGGTAGTACCAACATAAGACCTTATCCTCTAGTATTCAACTCTAACCCACAATTCAAGGAGAAGCTGTCATGGGAAGAAGTTGTATTGCATAAGGGAAATCAATTACAAAGTCACAGTGCAGCTATTAGGAATATAGAGAATCAGTTGGGTCAGATTGCTAACTCACTTAGCAATCGATCCCAAGGAATCCTTCCTAGTAACACTGAGATCAACCTTAAGAAGAAGAATAGTAAACATGTAAAAGTTGTTTAGTTAAGAGGTGGAAGAAAATTAGAGGATGTGATTCGTAAAGATGTTGAGATTGAAAAGGAGACTATAAAACTAGAAAGACCTCGGAAGACATTTACAAAGACTTAGAAAAACTAGTCTCAAAAACTAAGATTAACATTGAAAGACCACCATCAACATTTCCTCAGAGACTCCAGAAGCAAAAACTAGGCAAGCAATTTTCTATATATTTAGAAGTATTTAAAAAATTGACGATTAACATACCTTTTGCTCAGGCATCAGAACAAATGTCTAACTATGTAAAGCTCATGAAAGATATTTTTAATAAAAAGAGGAAGTTTGTAGACTATGAGATAGTAGTGCTTAGCGATGAGCGCAGTGCTATCATACAGAAGAAGCTTCCTCAGAAGCTTAAGAATTCGGTCAGCTATACTATCTCTTGTGCAATTGGAGGGAAATTTTATGAGGTGTCATATGACCTTGTTGCCAATATAAACCTTACGCCACTTTCTATTTTCAAGAGGTTAGGATTAGGAGAGGTGTCTTCTACCACTGTGACCCTTCAATTAGTTGATTGATCGCTCACTTATCTAAGGGGGTTATAGAAGATGTTCTTGTAAAGGTGGACAAATTTATCTTCTCTATTGATTTCATCGTATAAGATATGGATAAAAATAAATAAATTCTCATCATATTAGGTAGACTTGTCTTTGCCACTAACCGAGCCATGATTGGTGTGTAAAATAGTAAATTAATTATGAGGGAAAACGATCACGAGGTATTTTTAAAGTATTAAAATCTATGAAGAATCCTCCTGAAGGAAATGAATATGCATGTTTTCGGATGGAGTTAAATGATTATTAGTGTAGCATCCATTTTAAAGAAAATTGTGAAGTCAAATAAGTAGAGCCAGATTTGGATAAAGAGAATTTGACATACTCTAGGAAAGAATCAACTCTATTAATTAATCATAATTCTAAAACTGTTAGAGAGAAGTTTGAGATTCTAGATATAACAGAAAATAATAAACCTCTTATTTCTTCTATAGAGGAACCCCCTGAACTTGATAAGAAGGTGCTTCCCAAACTCTTAAAATATGCTTACTAGAAGTCATTTATATTATTAGTTATCATATCCTCACATTTGACTAACTCACAAGAGAAAAAATTAATTAATATTCTGAGAAATTATAAGAAAGCTTTCGGATGGACCTTAACAGATATAAAACGGATTTGTCCTTCTATATGTATACATAGAATCCTGATGGAAGATAACCATAAACCCCGGGCAGATTCTCAAAAGAGATTAAACCCTATTACAAAGTTGTTAAAAAGAAAACATTGAAGTGACTTGATGAGGTATTATCTATCCCATTTTAAATTGTGTCTGACTTAGCTCCATCTGCTGCGCTCCTAAGAAAGGGGGAGTGACGACGTCTGTAAATGAACGGAATGAATTATTCTCATTAGACATATCACCGGATGACAAATTTGTATGACTACAAAAAATTAAATTATGTCAATAGGAAAGATCACTTTACTTTACCCTTTCTAGATCAGATGTTGGATAGGCTAGCTGATCATCCATATTTTTGTTTTCTAGACCAATATTTTGGGTATCAATAGATCCCTACTGCTCCTGAAGATGAGGATAAGACTACATTCACAAGTCCTTATCGGACTTTTACTTTTCGAAGAATGTCTATTAGGTTATGTAATGCACCTGTTACATTTCAACGGTGCATGATGTCTATTTTCTATGATCTTATTAAGAAGGGGATAGAAGTCTTTATGAAAAAGTTTTCAGTATTTGGCCCGTCATTTGACTCTCATTTGGATCATCTGGCTAAGGTGTTGAAACACTGTAAAAATAGCAACCTTGTTCGCAATTGGGCGAAGTGTTAATTCATGGTACTGGAGGAATTGTGTTAGGATATAAAATTTCTAAAAGAGGTATGAAAGTGAACCCAGCAAAAATTCAAGTTATTGAAAACTTCCCACAATTACTACTATGAGGGAAGTTAGAAGTTGTTTGGAATATGTTGAATTTTATAGGCGATATGTTAAACATTTTTCTACAATCGCTAAACCAATATGTCATCCTTTAGAAAAGGATCTATTTAATTTTGACCATGAATGCCTAAATGTCTTTAATACTCTGAAAGAGAAGTTAGTAATTGCTCCTATCATCATCTCATCTGATCGAGGGGGACTATTTGAGTTAATGTGCGATGCAAGTGACTATGTTATCAAGACAATTTTAGGACAATGACACGATAAGATGTTTAGAGCTATATACTATGCTAGTAAGATACTTAATAAAGCTCAAATTAATTATAATACTACTGAGAATAAGTTTTTGGCTATAATATATGCATTTGATAAATTTAAGTCCTATTTAATTAGAACCAAATGTGATATTCATACCGACCATTCTGTGATTTGATATCTGATGTTGAAAAAGGATGTCAAACAAATATTGATTAGATGGGTCATGTTGATGCAAAAATTTGATACTAAAGTTGTAGATAGGAAAGGTATAGAAAATCAAACAGCAGTCCACTTATCTAGACTAGATCGTATGCTTGTGAAGATGAAATCAATAAGAATTTTCATGATGAGCAACTATTTGCTATTAGTGAATAACACATTCAGTGGTATGCTGACATGGTAAATTACATACTCATATTTCGACGAAAGAAATTCGTTTATGACGCCAAATATTAATTTTGGGATGACTCATACCTTTATAGAAAATATAAGGATCAAGTAATTAGGAGATGCATACCCATTGAAGAAACCCTTGAAATTATCAGAAAATGTCATGATTACGAATGTGGGGGATATTTTAGAGTATATAGAACAACTTCTCAGATTTTACAATCTGGATTTTATTGATTTACTCTATTTAGGGATAAGAATGAATATATAAAACTTGTGATAAATGTCAGAGAGTATGTAATATTTTTAAGCAAAATGAAATGCTCCTCAATTTTATAATGGAGATTAAGATTTTTTATATTTGAGGTTTAAACTTCATGGGACCATTGTGCCTTCGCTAGGGAATTTATATAGTCTGATAGCTGCAAACTATGTCTTGAATTGGATTGAGGCAGCGACTCTACCAAATTGAGATGCTCGAAGTGTCGCAAATTTTTTATGGAAAAATATTTTTAATAAACTTGGTATGCCTACAGTGATCATTAACGATGGGAGGAACCACTTCAGGAATAAAAGGATTGAGATATTAGTTATTAAGTATGGTATTAAACATAGAATTGTCACAGCATATCATCCACAGATGAGTAGTTTAACAGAAATATCTAACAAGAAATCAAAAGAATTTTGGAGAAAACTATTCATCTTAACAGGAAGGATTGATCTTTGAGATTAGATGATGCATTGTGAGCCTATAGGACAACTTATAAAACACCTATAGGAATGTCTCTATTTATGCTCATACTTCACAAAGATTGTCACTTACCAGTGGAATTATAACATAAAGCTTATTGAGTTGTTAAGGAGTTCAATTATAATATGAAAAAAGCTAGTGAGAAAATATTACTAAAGTTAAATGAACTCGATGAGATTAGACATAAATCTTATAAAAATGCGAGAATTTATAAAGAAAAAATAAAAAAATAGCACGATCAAAATATTCTTAAGAAAAAGTTTGATCATGGACTGGAGGATTTATTGTTCAATATCTGATTGAAATTACTTCCCGAAAAACTTAAAGTCCAGGTGGTCAAGACCATTTATTGTAGTAAAGATTTATCATTTTTGTGCGATTAATATTAGAGATCCTAAAAGTGATAAGGTGTTTAAAGTGAATGAGCAATGACTTAAACCCTACCTAGGTGGTGAGAGACCTTTGATAAATGAGGTTTTAATGTTGGATCTTCTATAGTAAATATCTGGAATCGTCGAACTGAGGACGTTAAACTAAGCGCTTCTTGGAAGACAACCCAAGTTTGTATTTGTGTTTGTTTTTTTTTGTTGTTGTTGTTGTTGTATTGAGTGTTTGTGTTTGTGTTTGTGTTATGATTGTTTTGCTATGATTAAGATTGTGAGATATGAGGGAGATGAATCCATAATCTTCTTGTTGTGATTGGACTTAAACGTCTTTTTGTGGTAGTAGGAGCAATTGTGCCCTCTATAGCCTAGTTCTGAATCAAACATAAGGATATACAAGAGACATGTTGAGTTTGAACATAGGACAAGTTCACATCAATTCTTTACTTCCTATTTCTGACCCTGTTCTTCTATCATAATGGTTCAGTAGACTAGCAATTAGAAGGGTTAGTGGATGATCTTTCCATTGTATAGGTCGAGGTGTATACTTTATCGAGTAGGATAGTACCTAAGGTTGGCAACATATAAGCCGATTCAATTAGTTCATGTGTTATCTGGAATATTATCCTTACAAAAATGTTTGAAAGCACCCGACAGTCAATAGAGGGAGATTCCGTTGAAGATGATGAAATAGAGAAGGGAGATGTGATGAGAACGAGGATGAGTGACCTTTATTTATCTCTAGTATAGGCTATCATAGGTATGCTTATTATGTGTGATTAAGGACTTGGGGTGGAACTAAGATTGCAATTCAAGTGACCAGAACCAATATGGTTTGGCCGCTTAGGCGCCACTGCCCTGGCACTTAGCACTAGTTAATGGATTGGGCGCCTAGGCGCTGCTCACTTAAGCACCTAAGCGCCACTATATGCTATCGCGATGCCAAGGCGTTGTGCCTAGGTGTTGTTCCCTCTGTTCATCCATTAAGCCATAAATCAAGCTGGTTCGCGGCATTTTAGCAAATTTCCTTCCCCATCACTTTCTCAGCAATTGAGAGGCGAAACATAGGGCATCCATTTTTCTTCCCATTTCTCTTGATCCAAAAAGTTTTTGTGAGTGGAAATCATGTGAGTGGAAATCACTGTGGAAATCACTCCTATGAGGTAAATTTCACTCCCTAAACTTTTTCCTTTAATTCTCATATGGGATTTTTGGGTTTTTGGGTGGAGAAAGTTTGGATTGAAGATTTTTAGAGAAAAACTTGATTTAGCTCTTGATTCGCATATTGTTTGCATTCACATTACTTTCAATCCCTATTCTTTGTTATTTTCATCCTATTTCTTAACAGAGTGGAAGATTCCATGGCTCCCAAAACCAAGAACGGCGAATCAAAATCTTCGTTCTACAAAAAGAAATTTGTAAGCTCCAAAGCTGAAGAGTGTTGCAATGACTTTTTGGCATCGAGAAACTTGATTGCAGAGCGGGGATTCATTAGCCCAGGGGTGTCATAGAGAGCATGATTGTAAATTGTCATTGGGAGAACTTTTGTTACAACATTTCTGTAGTTGTGAATTCGGCGGTGAGGGAATTCTATGCTAAGCTCCCTGATGTCTCTGATAATTCAGTGTTTGTATGAGAGAAACAAGTAGACATCTCTCCGTAGTGATTAATGCATTGTTTTGTTGTGAGATGTCCCTGGGAGTTTTTACTCCAGCTTTATTCCTACATATTCTGATCTTAATGAGATCATTAGATTTCTTACTAATGGAACGGGGCTTGAAAGGTGAGGAATGCTCATAAAGTAAATTTTCCTTTATCCAAGTTAAATGCACCTTCAAAGGCATGACACTACTTCATTTCTTTCAACTCCTTCCCTCCACCAATTTGAGTGAGGTTATTAGGGATAGAGTCTTCTCAATTTTTGCATTTAGACTATGAAATCTGTTGACATTGATGCTCTCATCTATCACTCCATGTGCAATGCTACGAAAAGGGGATCCACTCTAGGGTTAGGACATCCCTCCACTATTTTTGCCCTATGCCAGAATTTAGGTAATACTTTTGGAAGTTGGGTGGAGCAGCTTCATACTCTGAAGCATTCCAAAACCAACTGGTGCTTGTACGATCAGCATATTGTCTTCAGACATGGGGCTAGTTCTTCTCAGCCTTCTTCCCCTCAGCCTCCTGCTTCTTATTCCAAGCCTCGCCCATCCATTAGTATGGCTACTATGTTTAAGAAAATGGAGAGACTGGAAAATGATGTTTCGATTATTCAAACAACAGTCTATGACATAGCTGATCAAATGGCGCATATGGATTGGCAGAATAAATGCCAATACGATCACTTCGCTAGTTTTTAGGCTGCTCAGCTGAAGATGTATAGGAGGAATCACTGGATCGAAGGGGACAACTCAGTGGAGTCCCCAAGGCTGCTCAGCTGAAGATGTATAGGAGGAATCACTGGATCGAAGGGGACAACTCAGTGGAGTCCCCAATGCATTCTCCTTACCAGCCCTACGAGCACACTTGCCAGCCGATGGAGGACTCAAAGGAGGAGGAAGAACAAGAGGAAGAGGAGGATGATGATGAAGATGATTAGTAGTTTTTATTTTTCTTTTGATGTGGATGTAGTATTATTCAACTTTCTGATGTAATTTCAATTAATATCCTGTTTTGTTCAAATTTACATGTTATTTCATATATGTTTATTCATATTTCTACATGTTGATCTTGTTGATAGACTTGTGTTAGGAAGTATTTATGCGTTATTTTCTCCCCATTTATATTCATAATTTAAATTTTGAATATGTTTAGAAATTAATTTTGGGGGAGAGAAAAATCTTTTAAAGCTTAAACTTATTTGTGCTCAGTAAAACGAGTTTGAATTGCTATGTTTAATCAGCTTGAGGAATGTGGGGTTAGATTTGAAACTTTCACAATATTAGTAAAGGAGAAACATAGTCTAGTTATTTTAAACTTTATGTAAATTACACTAGAATAATGTTAAGTTAATTTTGTAATTCAACATGTAGAAAAATGGGTTAACTATTTATTCTTGAAAATTGTTACATACTTGTTAAATTAGGTACATTTAGATATATGCTCAATGAGAATTGAGTCTCCAAAAAATTATATTTTCAACTAATAATTCATAAATTTAAAAAAAAAATAAGAAGTGGAGGAATGTTTAGTGTATTACTTTAGAGATATGTAGTGGAATTCAAAATTATTACAAGGTCTATCCATATATAGGAATCCTCATAAAGTTATGCTAAATATTGAAATATACATCCTAAACAAGAAAAAAAGAGATAAAAATAAAAAACAAAGTGAGGAGAAGCTTGAAGAGAAGTCTTATCAAAAATTAGTTTCACTAGATTCGTTTTAAATTTAGAGCTCTACTACATTCCTGAGCTTATATTTATGAAGTACTAGTAAACTTTTTAAAAGGAGTGCTTAATTTTTGTCATTTACTATCTAAGGTATCATATTTAACAAGTGTTAATTTCTTTTAAAGTAAATAGGAAATTAGGTTCTCTTAGTTGAATGTAAGGTTTCTTACACCATAGGTCTAGACTTGTTTACTAGAGTTATCCTACTTTTATGACTATGAATCTCCTGATGCATTATTGCTGATTATTTTCATGAAACTCACTCCCTTAAATTAACTAATTTGGTATTTAAATTATAGTGTTACTTGAGGACAAATTACCTTTTAAGTTTGGGGAATTTTGATGTGTAGGAAAAAAAGTTTAAATTCTTTTATGTTTTACACATTTATGGATCAAATTGCACTTGAAAGAAATGTATTTTTATGTTTTTCTTGCAGGTACAAGTATTGCAAGTGAAGCAAAGTGAAGGAGACTTGGAGGAACGGAGCATGCAGGAGACTGGCGCCTTGGTGCCAATCTTAGTCTTGGCAAACCAAAAAAATGGCGCTTAGGCGCCCACCACTTGACAACTAAGCACCGAACCCTTGGGAACCTAGGTGCCCATACTAAACTTGGCATACAGAGAGCCTGGCGGCCTAGGCGCACGAGGGCGCTTCCTGAGGCAGTTTTGAGCTGTTCGATCACCTATCGTGGGGAGTTATTCAAAAGGCTATGGGGGCTTTGTATGAGATGTTTTAAAGTCTATATATGTGTATGTAGAGAAAATGAGAGGCTTGTTGATGGATTAAAGGATGGTATGTCTTCTTAGTGTATTGGTGAGGAATTGAGTTGAAAAGAGAGGAGACTCTTCAGGAGAGCAGGATCTTTGGTGGAGCATATTCAAAGCTCTGTAAAGAAGAGAAAGATAAGGGTTGTGCATTTGATTGTTGTATTTATGTAAACACATCATTTAGTGGAATTTTTTTGTTTGCAATGAAGCTTTGTGGAATGATGTTCATGTTTTCTAAGTAGTTATCTCTCTCTTATGATGATTGAGTAGGATGTATAGGATTGCAAAATATTTTCAAAATTATTTTTAATTGCTTAATGTAATGATTAAGCTTCAGATCTTCATTTACTTTTCATTCAGGTAAAGTAAAATGTTAAAATGTATTGTGAACCATAATGACTTAGGAGATCTATGTTAGAATCAATTAGGTTAGTCATGTTGAACTGTGGAGTATAGGTTGATATGCTTCATAGGGAGATGCAAATTTTAGGAAAATATTCTTTGATGGGTTCAAAACGAGATTTAAGAAATCAAAATCGTCTTAACCAATCTTCTTTATGCACTCGGAAGATGGTAAAGAATAGAGTTGCTCCTATTTGTCATCAGCCAAATTTACAATTAATACTTTACATTTCATTTACTCCACTTAAATCATTGAAAGGACGAGTAACTTTATAACTTGATATTCATCAATTCAACTAGGTTAAGTAGGATATCTGTAGGATTTAAACTTTAAAATTGTTTGCATTATTGTAGGATTAGTTTGTAGAACTTCCAACCTAATATAAATTCCAGGCTAGGAAAACTAGTAGGCAAGAACTTTTCCTAAGTCTAATTCCCTCGTTCCCTATGAGATCGATATTCCAGACTAAAAAATCTGATATTTCTGATACGACACATATACTTGCGTGAACCTCCAAAGTGTGAGTGCACCTGGAGTGGGTCTCAACACGCCACCCATCAAACATGATTCAACCATAAGATCAAGCAGCAAAAATACACCCTAAATTGTGAGTTCGAGGAACTGACACCAAACATATGGCAACCCCGAGAAGAGAATTTTAGGATTTTATGACATACAGTCTACCTCCTAAATTGCCACGGCTAAGGGAGGTTTAATAGGTTAAATATAAGATTTTGAGCTATTTATGGAAGGCTATACAAAGTAATTTGGGTGTTAAACTTCAGTTTAGTTTAGCAATGTCTTCACAAATAGATGGCTAGAAAGGAGTGGTGAGAAGCTATTTTGAAAATCTAAGCAGATGTTTTGTGGAAAAGAACATCTAACAGTTAGATACAGACCCTTCCGAGAAGAAGAAGAAGCCTCTTCTTGCTAGGGAGAATGACGAAAGAGAGAACGATGGGATCACGTGATCCCGTTTTTGTGGGATCAGTGATCTTGTTTTCGCAGGATTTCACAATCTTGTTTCTGCAAGATTGCACGATCCCCTTTCCACGAGAGTCGCAATCCATTGGTCCCGTGTGATCGTAGAAATCCAACAATCGTAGAAATTGGCACAAGGGCCCCCAATCTTCAATTTATGCATTTGTTTTCTTTTCTTTCTATTCCAATTTCTTATTTATTTTACTACTTCCAATTAGGTTATTTTCTATTAGGGAACTTATTATATATTGTTATTTTTTGGTTTTGAGATGCTTTTGGTTATTGATTATGTTTAAGAAATCTTGTTCTCTGTTTTATGCTTTTCAGATAGTTGTATTTTTTTTCCTTTTGCAAATAGTGTGTTTGTATCTTGCTCAGGTACAAGTGGTGGATCCCCCTTGTCGCTTAGGCCTCACCATTCACATTTGATAGTTGTTTTTTGTCCAAACAGTCGCCGAAAGTGTTGTTTCATGCTGTCCAATAACCAGTCTCCATTGCCATGCACATCATACCCCTTCCCAAACACTTTGATCCGCCCATAGTATCATCCCCTTGCTATTCCACAGTCACCTCCTTGCCAAATCCCTTCCCTAAATACCTATAAAAAGCTTAACACGATATAATTTGGTAACAGAGCCCGATGAAGCCTTAGATTTTTAATAGTTGTCACTCTTATACCAATCCAAAATTCTAAAAAATAAAATTCAACATACTCAAATCATTCATACTGTAACTTCTAACCCCAACCCTAAATTTTTAAAATCCAACCTTCCTACCTTCACCAAAAACTCACCTCAACAACTATCACTATAATCTATGCACCTTGTAAATCTCGACTTGCAGCTCTACATCCACGAAATCCAAAACAGGAAAAGAGGACACAATGCCACCTAGGAAAAATCTACAAAGAGCTTACTATGAAGGGCATGCAGCTGGAAATCCTTCAACAACAATAAAAAATTGTTTCTTTTAAGAGGAAACAACCTGAAGAGGTCGAGAGGAGAAAGCGAATCCTTCCACCATAAAGTTTTCAGTGATGAAGAACCAATACTCCTATGATTTGACATGAGCTATCAGAGAATCCACAATTTTAAAGTGAAGATTGACTTGCCGATTTTTCACAATCGCATGGATCCAGGCGAGTTCATCAAGTCATTTCAGCCAGTGGAACTAGTCTATAAGTATAAGGATATTTCACCTGACATAAGGGTCAATCTAGTCGTGAATGCTTCTTTATGCTAGCAAAATTGCAACTCCTACGCCAACAAGAGAAAGAGAAAACAAAATCACAATCTGGTTCAAGACGATAAGGAAAATTTGAGACAAATACATATCAGTAAATTACAAACATGTCGTGTTCTTGAGACTTCATCACTTACAACAGAAGGATTTTTTAGTTGTACCTTATTGGACATTACAAGATGTCGAAACTCTAGCTTTAAAGATGGAGAGATAAAAAAGCTATACTAGGTCCATACCCCACTTAAAATAGGAATCAACCACAAGATCAAGTAGCAACAGGAATCAACCACAAGATCAAGTAGCAACAGGAATCAACCACAAGATTAGGTAACAAAACTACACCAAGTGGAGCACCCAAGCCAACCCCGGTAGAAGGGAAACCCAAATAGAGTGAGAAAATGTAGATACTGTCAGTACTTCTAAATTTGTCCCAACCAGAAAGGGTTTCAAATGTCATAATTTTTGGCACATTGCACTTAATTGCCCAAATAGAACGGTGATATCTTTCACTGAGTAAGGTGCAATGGAAGAGAAAGAGAGTGAAGACCTAGAGGAGCAGAATGAAAAGGAATACTAACTTGCGACCATTGAAAAAGAAATATTATTATTTAAGCTAAGCCTACGAGAGAGACTCTAGCTGGAGATTAGTCTCAGTTTTAGTAGGCGTTCACAAGTTTGAGGATGTAGTGCCATGAACTATCATTTTGCAGACGATAAGATGAGCATCAACAGAACTAGCATTGATTGCCAAGAGGACCATGAGCTCGAGGAGTGCAATCCCAAATAAGAGAATTTTAGAATTTTCAAACATACAATCTACCTCCTAAGTTGACACTACTAAGGGAGATCCAATATGTAAAAAATGATAAGGCTTTGAGCTATTTCTAAAAGGGTATATGGAGTAATATGGGTGTAAGCTTCAATTCAGTTGAGCAATGCCGTCCCAGACATACGACTAGCAAGTAGTCGCTACTATGAAAATCTCAAGAAGGGTTTTGTGGAAAAAGCATCTAATAAAAATTCAATCCCTTCCAGAATAGAAGCATCTCCTAACCGGAGAAAATGATGTGGGAGAGTACACTAGGATCCTGAAATCATGTTTCCGCGTCATTCTGCAATTCGCGGGTTTCCCAGGATCACAAAAAGTCTTTGATCCCGGGAATTGGCATAGGGGCCTACAATCTTCAATTTATGCATTTTTTCCCCTTTTTTCCTTTTTTTTTCTTTTTTGATTTCTTTTTTATTTCTCTATTTCTAAATAGGTTATTTTTCACCAGGGAACTATTTATATGTTGTCATTTTCAAATTTAGAAATACTTTTTGTTATTGTTTGTAAATTGGACATTTTTTATTTACGCTCTCAGAGTGGTGTATCATTTCCTTTTACAATTGGTGTGTCTATATCATGCTCAAAAACAGAAAGTGGATCCCATTCACCGCCCAAACCTCACCATTTCGTACTTTGATAGTTGTGTTTAGTCCAAAAAACGGCTGAAAGCGTCACTAATTATTGTTCAATAGCCGGTTTCCACAGCCGAGCACATCATACCCATTGCCAATCACTTTTGTCCATCCATAGTATCATTCAATTTCTATTCCAAAACCACCTCAGGCTAAATCTCTTCCCTAAATAATTCCTAAGTGCTTTATAACAATATCATCAAGAATAAGAGCCCGACATGCCCTAAAATTTTTAGGGTTTTGACTATTTTGTAACAATCCAAATGAAAAAAAAAACACTAACCCAAACCATTTTTAAAATTCAACCTTCCCTTCACCGAAAACCCATCTTGGCACCTAACACAAAAATATAAGCAACCAACTTTGATTTGTAATCCTAAGTCCTTTGAAACCCAGCTCAGGAGAAGAGGGCACAATGTCGCTCAGAAGAAATTTGCAAAGAGTTGTCCAATAACTTACTATAGATGATATGCGGTAAGAAATCATTTAACTATAACAAAACATTATCGCCTTTGAGAAGAGATAACCCGGAGAGGTCACTCATATCAACAAAAGTGACTTGTCAGATCGAGAGAAGAAAGTGAAACCTTTCCATCTGGCAATATTAAGTGATTAACCAATATCCCGATGATTTAACATAGATTATCTATGAAGCTGGGATTTTGGAATGAAGATTAGCCTATCGAATTTTGATGATCGTAAGGATCTAAGGGAGTTCATCGAGTCGCTCCAGACAATGGAGTCAGTCTTCAAGTAAAGGATATTTCAACTGACGTAAGGGTCGAGCTAGCTTCTATGAAGCTAAAGTGGTTTTTTGTGGTGGTAAAATTTGAAACGCTTATGCCATAAACAGAAAAAAATCAAAACTGTCTAAGATGAAAGAGGGGATGCAGCGTAAGTACCTACACGTACATTATAAATAGAACATGTTGTTGAAGCTTCATCACTTATAGTAAAAAAATCTTTCAGTAAACAAGTATACCATTGAGTTTGAGTAGCTTATACTTAAGTGAACTAGAAGAGGTCCAGAAGAATTAAAAAAAAAACAAAATTGTAACCTAGTATAATTATTTAGCCCTATTGGACGACTACACCTATGCCAAAAAAAGAAAAAAAGCAAAATCGAAATTTGGTCCAAGAAGAAAAAACAGATGCAGCACAAGTACTGCCAGTACATTATAAAAGTGACATGTCCTTGAAACTTCATCACTTGCAATAGAAAAATTTTTCAGTTGAGTAGATCGTTGAGTTTGAGCAGCCCTGAAAGAACACCTTAGCCCAATATCTAAAAAGATTGAGATTGATTATTGGAAACATGATAAAGTTGTAGCCCTATTCGACATTACATGATGCTCATACTCTAGCCCTGAATGTGGAGAGATAACACAACAATAGATCCATAACACCCTTAAAAAAGGATTCAACTATGGGATTAAGCAACAAAAATACACACAAAAGAGCACACAAGCTAACCCCTCTAAAGGAGAAACCTGTACAGAGTAAAAAGAATGTGGAAAACACTGATACTCGTAAGTCCCTTTCAGCCAGAAAGAATTTCAAGTACATGATTTTGGGAATAATATGTCTGATTGCCCAAACAAAATTGTGATATCGTTCACTGAGCAGCGTGTAGTGGAGGAGACGGAGAGTGAAGATCCAAAGGAGAATGGAGTAACAACTTGCAGCAATCGACGAGCAAGAAGTGCTAGTTATTCAAGCTAAAGTTCATGAGAGAGACTCCAGCATGATGAGCCTTGGTTGTCTAAAAGGTAGTGAGTCCGAGTTAATGAGAGTCCATACAGAGTTTGAGAATATGGCGCCATGAACTATCTTCTTACAGGCATTAAGAGGAGCATCAATAAGATATGCATTGATTGTCCAAAAGAGTCATGAGTTCGACAAGTCGAGACCAGACACATTGCAATCCTAGATAAGAGAATTTCAAGATTTTTAGACATACAGTTTATCTCCTAATTGGCCACTGCTGAGGGAGGTCCAATATGTAAAAAATGAGAAAGTTTTCAACTATTTCTGGAAGACTATATGGTTTAATGTGGGTTTTAAAATTTTAATTCAAGTCAACAATATCATCCCAGACAGATGGTTAAATAAGAGTGGTGAGACACTATTTTGAAAATACTGCAAGTATTTTATTTTATGGGAAAAAGCATCTAACAATAAGATTCAGGCTCTTCCATAGAAGAAACTTCTCCTAACTATGGAGAATAATGTGGGAGAGTATGTTGGGATCTCGCGATCCCGTTTCCTCGGGATTTTACGAGCTGCAGGTTCCTTTGGATCGTAGAAAGCCCACAATCACAGGAATTGACACAAGGGTAGCCAATCTTCAATTTATGTATTTTTTTCTTTTATTTCTTTTCCAGTTACTTTTCTATTTCTTTAATTCTAATTAGGTTATTTTCTATTATGAAACTATTTATATGATGTTAATTTCTGGTTTAGAAAGACTTTTGGTTAATGATGTTTTGAAGACTTTATTCTCCATTTTATGCTCCTCAGAGTGTTGTATCATTTCATTTTGCAAGTAGTGTATATGTATCATGCTTAAGAACATGTAGTGGACCCCCTCGCCGCCCATACCTTACTACTTCACATTTCTATAGCTATTTTTCAGCCCAAACAGCCGTCGAAATTGCTGCTACCTGCTGTCCAATAGTCAGTTTCCACCGTCGAGCACATCATACCCCTTCCCAAACACCTTCTGCCCCTAATATCATTCTGTTGCTACTCCACAACCACTCCTTGCTAAATCCCTTCCCTAAATATCCTATACGCGCCCTAGAACGATATCATGCGGAAGCTAGGAGAGATCCACCACCCAGTCCATAACAAGCTACAAAGACCAATTGCACGAAAACACATGATATAACATTTTGTTAGGTAGAAAACAAAGAAGTATCCAATAACTTAAAACAAGTATACGTCTACAAAACCTCCTGAGCAATATGCTTACTAAGACATAATTTTTGAATTATAACTCAAAATATTACAAATAGAGGCCCCATAAGACCCACAATAATCGAAAGGGAATTTTCCTGCTACTGAACTCTCGAGAAGGAAAAATCCCATCCAACACACACATTCAGCTTGTTGGGATTCAACCGCATCACTCTTTCTGAGTGTGAGTTGTCTTCTTCTCTAGAAGCTTTTGGATCAGTGTAATAATGTGTTAAGTCAACACATTATACATAAAAATATAGTTGTCTCCCAAGGGATCAATCTTATATGCATAGTTATTGAAGTTCTTAACAATCATGAATAGACCATCAGCTTTAGGCTGAGCTTTCAAAATAACCATACATGAAACCTCTCATTCTTCAATTAGGTCTAGCATGTCACCTTCTTTGAAAATTATAGCTATCTTGCACTTATTAGACTGTTTCTGATACTTTGTATTTTACTTGATAATTTCATTTCTCACCTACTCATATAAGATTTAAATCTTAAATAGGTTGTGACCTATGGATTGACTAGTAGATTAATTGTAATAAAACTCAACCCAAGAAAGGATCAAATCTTACTATATGATATTCTTGCCCACAAAACACATCAAGAGATTCCCAAAACTCTAATCAACCAACTCGATCAATCCAACTTTCTATGAGTCCACTATTGGACTAAACAAGAGTTTTATATCTAACTTATCTCATAAAATCCTCCCAAAGTGATTCAAAAATATGTCATGTGGAACTTCTATCACCTTGCGGCACGATACAAAGTGTGTCGTCTTAGAGAAGTTATTTACTACCATTGACATAGAATCTTACTTCGTCGGGTTCATGGAAGGCCCACAACGAAGTTCAAGATCACATCCACCTAAGTTAACTCTGAGACGGGAAGGTGGTGTATAAACTCGTATTTTATATCCTATATTGTTGAATATATCTCCCCACATCTCGTATCAATTCAGACATAAAAATTCTCATTTAATAATGAATGAATCTTAACCTTATCAAAAAGAGTTGTATCATGCCTCAATTGTGTGCTCCTATAAGAAAAAACTCCTGGTTGAACTCTTAGAAATGTAAAATCTATTTTTGAAGAGAAAATAACCATTAGATCTATGATATTGATTATAAGGTCTCTTCTGGCATTGAATCAAAATTTGTTGAACTTCATCATCAATGGCATACATATTTTTCAACATTTCAAACCCGTAGACCGGATAATAAAAATCAATAGATGATGGCAACTCAAGACATCAACAATCTAATTTTAGCTACCAAATATGTGCCCAAGCAAAAAATAAAAAGAGGAATACCACACCATTAGATCTGTCCACCTTTAGCTAACTTTTCTTATTTAAGAATATCAAGACCTCACGATCAATGTAAAGAGTGAACTTATTTACTAGCAAAAAATGACTTCAATAACTAAGAGCTCTCATAATAACATAAAACTCATTTTCATATATAAATTGCCTTTGCCTGGAATAATTCAACTTCTTACTGAAGAATGAAATAAAGTATCCAACTTGACTCAACACAACTTCAATCCTCAACTTCAATTCTCACTTTGAAGTACTAAATTAAAATTCGAAAGAGCTAGAACATGAAACTGAGTAACATATTTCTTCAAGGCATTAAAATTGGTCTGTGCTTTATTCGACCAGGTGAACCTGTCTGAGTTGAACGAATGTGGGGGGGGGGGGCCTATAAACTGATTTGTTTGACATCTCTTATAGAAGGAAGCCAGTCTATGAAATTGGTGTGCCTGAACGAACGAATGTGGGCTAAGCTAGTTCACAATAGCCCAATCTTACTGGGGTTCATCCTAATGTCGGCTACTAAAACAATAAATATATCCAAGAATGCATGTTTTCGATGGCAAAAAATGATGCTCATTTGGGTGGACATATAATTGCTCAATCCGAAAAACTCCAAACACCCGTCGTAATTGTTGTTCAACTACAAATGATGAAGTATTAAAAGCACATCTTCTCTTTAATATCCTGGAAAGTACTTGTGCTGCATCATCTTCATCCTGAACTAAGCTGTGATCTTATTTTTTCCCTTGTGTTGGCATAGATGCTTCAAATTCTCCCATTACAGGGAAGCACTCTTTTTTAAATTAATTGTAATTAGCTTCATCCTTCTACTAGGAACAATATTTGTGTACTTAAAGATTTGTTCCATTATTAGAAGTCAATCAATGAATTCGTTTAGGTCCATAAGACTGTCAAAATTCGTTCGATATGCAACATTAAATTTGTGTCTACACTTCAATTAATTGGTTGTTCATTTAATTAAAGAGAAGGGTTAAAATAAATTTTAATTCAATTCTTTGAATATTTTCAATTAATTCTCTCTTGCATCTCTTTTGAACCAAAAAACACTAGTGACAAAGAAAACAAAGTATAAATCCCGACTCATAATGAAAAAATAAGAAGATTTACATAAATACCACTCAATTCATATGTATTTACATATCTAAGACCTAAACTTTAATTTTTACATATATCTCACCTTATGCATGAAAGGGCGTATTTCAAGTCAAAATAGTGGTATTTTTTATGTTTTACGAAAGACATGGGTGGTGTAAATGTAAAAAAGAAAAATTTTGTTATGTATATAGGCCTGAGATTCAACGTCTTGCTCTAGTCGTTCAAAGGAATGGAGGATGCGAGTAGCTTCGTGTGTGAAGGTGGAGAACCGATTGAGCCTTGAAGCGAAGAACCGGTCCAACAAACCCTAGTCGAGCGGCTCTAGTGCGGGAGTCGCAACAGGAAGGAGGAAGAGAAGAGAGGTTGTGTCTCTCACGCGAGGAGACGCCGACTACTTCGTCA
>NW_018164491.1:118912-141769 GCF_001263595.1 Phalaenopsis equestris
GGATTTCAGGATCCAGCAGGAGACGCCAACAGCCACGGGATCTGTTATGGCCTCGACGATGTGTTCCTATGCCAATGCACTTGCCGACAACTTTCCTATTACTATTCATGCTCCTCTTTCAGGTTCAGAGTCTCGTTTTCACATTGGCAAGTCCTGCAATGCTCCTCAATCTTTCCACGACGCTATTGAAGGTGGCGATGATCACACTTTCATTAAAAAGCTTAACAAAAAAAATGGAAAGCCTGCTCTTATTCTCACTGAGGTTGAAACAAACACTCTCGCGTTCTCTTGTTGCACTCTCGCGTCCTCTCGACGTTTTGCTCTAGTGGGGAAATTCCTTTATGGTCACCCAAAACTGGAGATCATTCGAAAAGATTTTGGTGCTATGAAGCTATTGGGCAGTTGAAATATTGGCTTACTTGACAGTCGACATATACTTAATTAGTTATCTTACGATGTTGATTACACTCGCATTTTTTCTCGAAAAGTTATCAAGATCGACAACTGTTTTATGAAAATTCTAAAGTAAATTGTCGATTTTGATCCAAAAATGAAGTCCCCTATCATTCCTGTTTGGATAAAGTTTCCGGGGTTGAAGTTACATCTGTTCAACATGAAAATTCTCTACTCTTTAACAACTGTTTGCGGTAAGCCTCTCAAGGTTGATAGTCCTACGCTTGCTGTCACCAGACCCTCTATAGCTTGTGTATTAGTTGAGAGAGATATCACTCAACCAGCTCCGGATGAGGTATGGATTGACACCACTTACAACGGGCATTGGCAAAATGTTGAAACAGAACCACACCGTCCTTATTGCTCTCATTGTAGTATGTTTGGCCACAGTTCTAGTACTTGTTATCGCTTGCATCCTCATTTAAGGCTGAATAACGCTAAAGATATGCCATCTACCATCCCTGCTGAAAAGGTGCAATCTGATCCTCTTTCCAACACCACAGTTCCAGATGAAAAACATCATACTACAGGTACAGATCCAAACGTGATTATACCACTCACTGTTATTAAAGAAAACTCACTTACATGTTAAGACTCACAAGCAAACACACGAGAGTGTTCCTTTGATCCGATAAAAGATCAGCTGGTACAACAAGTAGTTGCTTCTAATGTTCAAAAACCTACACATGTCTGACACACTTTAGACCATTCCACTAATCAGGTGAGTCAATATTCGCATGACAAATGGCAGGTCTATTCCAGGAGGAAGAAAAACGGAGGCCGACTCGAGCTTGTGAATTTATTGAATGATACATTGGTTACTACTGGCAATGACACTCATCTTAGCAATTTATTAGTTGGCTCCTTCCCTAGAACTAAAGGCAGAGGCAAGGCAAAATTGGGTCGCTCTCTAACTACCTGATACTCCGTATTTTGACACTTTTTTGTTTTTTCTTTAGGATCTCTCATGTTTTTTTTTTTTTTTGTATTTTCTCGTTTTGGAACCATTTGATGTGGTGGTTATCGTGTGGGCAAGGTGTCATGTTTGGGCCCTCTCACACAATTTATTTGTATCCCACTTTCTATTTAATATATTAACCTTCAGACTTTTTAAATATATATATATATATATATATTTATATATTTAATCACACACGTCATGGGGGTTATTTTGGGTTTTAATCTCATATAATGGAAACCATATCAGATACAAAATTTACTGATGGAAATGCCATTCTACTACAAACAAATAGAATGTTGAAACAATTGAATTTCATTTAAAATGTCATAAATACAATCGTAGAGCACAAAGTTCAAAGATCCATTGAACCAAATATGAAATGGAAAGAAACGAAGTGTAAAAATAGAAAGAGGCCCTTGGCTGCATCTACGTCAGTGGTTGCAATGTCAGCCCGTTTAGAAAGCAAGCCCCATACACAATGCAATGAACCCTTGAAAAGCCAGCTTATTTTAACGTAATTATGATGGATTTTGGCAATGCCACCAAACTAGTACCAAACAACCATGAGAATCTCGCACTGGGACCTATAACCCTAATGAGTGGGAAACATGCATCGCAGCTAACAAAATGGCTTCTAATGGTGGCAACAGCAATTAATAACTTCCCCACACTTTCATATCTACTTCTATCACATCAGATGAGTTCTTTGTCCTGGAAACAAAGATTCACAAGATCAAGATATAACCGTAAAATCTGTGAAGATATCATGTAATGATTACTGATAGTACAATGCTACAATCATCCCAACTCACCTTAATGACAATTCATTTAACATAAAATCTGAATTGGCACCCTAGCAGATGTGATTTGGTGATTTAAACCCTTGACCTCCAGGTCACTAATTAGGGGCGCCAAATCATTGCCTCAAAGCCAGTTCTTTATGAATGATAACTACAACTTAACTTCTTGTGGACTGCGGAAAGGATCCTTACAGAAATATATTGAAAGGTTTAAAGTACAAGAAGATGCATAAATTAATGTGTTGCCAATATATAAGTGGCTGGAGAAGCATTCATTCAATTTACATGTAGTGGTTGACTGTTCTATAACTTGCATATGAATTCAGTTAGAACAGAGCATCAAATCCACAACTGTTCAGCAAACATGCGCAGAAACAATTTAGGAAAGTTTAAAGTCAATAGCATCTGATGAAAGCAGAAGTGGTAACTATTCTTAAAACAATGTTCGATGTAGATTAAGATCCAGAATTCATTCCAACTTTATTTATTTGGTTCTAAATATTATCCATAGCTGGAGAACCAAACACCCTAAATCCAGAAAAAATTTCTAATGCATAAATAAGAAAATTTTGCAGAAAATCCCCATTCAAAATTGTGTTGTAAGACATAATCAAATGATGAATTACAAAAGGAACATTAACGAAATGAATGCTTCAATTCAGCTTTATCTGAAACAGGTGTAAGTTCCTTCAATTTCAACCACAATAAAATTTAATACAAAGACCCAGTACAAATACTACTGGTTCAAACCTGAGGAAAAATGCAATAGAAATTCAGGAAAAATAATACATCAGGTTAAAAGAATTTACCAATAAAAGCATAGCATAAGCTATCCCCAGTTTTGTAATCACGAATAATATCAGCTCTGAAAAGTGAAACAAGTAATGATTTGTGACAATTATGTTGGTGAGCTGTGATTGGTAGGCTCTAAAAGTGAATACTCACGAGGTCACAGTCCCAAAACGCGAAAATATTGTATATAGATCCTCATCCTGCATCATAGAAATTTGGGTTCACAGTATCAGCATTATATTTTCAGCAAACAAGATGGATTGGTATGCATGACTACGCTCCAATTACAAAACATTATCACATACTTGAGTCACAGGATTAAGTTTACAGACAAACAACACATTGTTTGGTGGCTTCATCTCAGCATCAGGAATGTCTCCTATCTGCACAAGAAATTATAAGAGTATGAATCAACGCACACTTAAAAAATATGTTAATATGATATATAACGTGGAGAATGATTCGTACACTCTCTAGAATAGCTGCATTTGTGTGCGCCTCTTTAGTTCGAATAACTTCCTCAAGTTCTGCAGCAGTTAATTTTTCATCCATGGGAACCCAGCCATCTTCCAGACGCTCCTCTGCTACCTATTATACATATCAGATGATACGAATCAACATAATGTAGCTATCATTTTCAGAATATGAGGAATGCATTTGAAAACCATGGCTTCATAGCATGATGATTGTTTACTGTGGAACAATAACAGTGAATTCATTGGTAAACAATGAAGTGCACATGTTAGCAGCTTCCATCCAAGCTGATAAAGAATCAATATAAGGTAGTTGACCACTTAATGTGTGTAATATTTATAATTGATAAGCAAGACCATACGAAGAGGAAAACTTATTAGAACACTGATGTAAGAACATGTGTAAACTCCATGGAAAAGATCACAGAGCAATGTGTAGTTGATATGGGGGGGACAACTTACTAAAACAAAATTTTAAAAAGCTTCATGATACAATCGTTACAGAATGGGAAAAGAATATTGTGTCAAACATGGAGAACACAGCCAAAGCGGGTGCTTAACATGAATCGATTTGCTGCCTATTTAAGATTGACATTATGACTACCAGCAACTTGAAACCACATAATTCCAGACAAACTCTTTACTTTTCAATAAAAATTAAAGATTTGCATTATTGTCAACAACAGCAGGGATACAGTTTAAGAACGGAACAAATAACATTGATATGTGGCACACTATAAACTGTATGTTATGATCTAAGTTTTACAGCCATCACTATCCCATTTCCATACTTGTTCCACCAACACGTTTCGTCCATAACTCATCCTCATTCATTTTCAAGGCCTTGAATTATTTGAGTTAATATAAGTAAACATCATTCAAAGAGATAATAATGAACAATGCCTTAAAATGCCTACCATAACCAATGCAAAAAATTGAATAGAACATCTAGGACTTGAACTTACAAGTTCATGGATTTCTAATATTTAGTATGAAAAGAACTAAAATATTTAATATGTACTTCTGAATGAAACATACAGAAACAAAAAATATTAAATATATAAAACAAGATAAAGATGGCATAATAGTCTAGGAAACAAAATCTATAGGACATAAAGTTTACAAAAAGACTCATTGAAAACACTTTACTTCAAGCATAGTGAAAACAGGAGAGTGACTAATTTTTTTCTGATTCTTACCTCAAAAAGAATTCAAAATCTCCTATCCATCTGAAAGTAAGCACTCTCGAGTTCTCTCATTTGAATCACAAGGCTTTTGAAGCTCACAAATTATGACAAGAAATGTCGCAATAAGTAAGTGAAGTAATATTAAGATTGATGTTTGCAAAGTGTTGATGAGAACACCACTCTAGGTAAGGGTCTCAACAAGCTAAACCTCGAGTGAGCTCATTATTTGTGTGTTAGGCCCAATCAAAATTTTGTTTATTTGAAATCGGCTCATGTTAAAAAGTTGTTCATGAATAGATGTTCACATTCGATTATTTTTTAATTATTATATTTGTGTACTACATATATCCAGCTCATATTTAACTTAAATTATTTAAAAAAAACAAAATTTAACTTTTTTTTTTAAATAAAGCATAAAGCCCAAAAAATATGAAAAATCAATAACATGTCATTAATTTATAATTAATAATTAATAAAAATATATAACATTAATAATAAATACTAATTATTTAATTATTGTGAGTCAAAATGAGTTGAAGTTGTGGAACAAGCGTTTGTTTGTTTTTGACATGTCAATTACTTGAGATCAAAATATTTGTTTATGTTTAACTCGATAATAAAAAGTAAAAATAAAAATAAAATAAAATAAAATAATGTTTAGCTCTATAACAGAATGAATGATATGAACACAAGTTATTTAATGTGCCAAATGTGATATCTTTGGGAAAACAAGCTTTTTTGGCAACCCTAACTACAAGGCGAGTAGGCACAAGCACAAAAGCCCTTAAATCCAAAGAAGAACGTAAAAATGGTTCAAAATTCTAATTGCAAACTTGATCTAATAAAGGAGTTGCATCCAGAGTGATAGAGGGTTGAATACAATCATTTGAATATACCTCTCATGCTTGATAACTAGATTTTTTTCAAATTTGGATGAAACTTAAGACATTCTGAAAATTTTATGACATGAAGTTTTGCAGGACTGGTATACTTTCAAAACCAACCCTTCACCAGTATTTACAACTGAAGAATCAATCCACATCTTTTCTTACTGAACAAGAACATCTAGCTCAACAAAGAATTTGGACACGAGACCTTAAAGGGGAACACTAGCATTATCAATCACTAAAGTTCTGCCAAATAAAGAACCAAGGGATCAAAAAGTGGTTTGGTTTAAGAATTTAAACAAAGTTGAGAGAATGCAAACTAAACTAAAGTGATACTTCTCTTCAAAAAATTCAATATTGAGTGGTTATTTTAGCATACGCTTTGACAAACCACATGTGGTATTACTAAAAGAAAAGCCTTATATAGCATGCTTTCAAAGAAATTCTAATAATAACATGATGAGAGTCAACAAAACTAATGAAATGGACACCAACTAAATGTAAATCAAACATAAATTTATGAATAATCTATAGCTTTAGGCGACCCAATAAAAATTTGACGTTGCAGAGAAACAGAAAGAAGCAATATCTTCACTTCAATAAAGAGTAGAATTATTCTATAAATGTAAGGATGTTTAAACAAAAGTGATACATTTCACCCACCTACAATCTTAAGAAAAAAAGGAAGCGAGGCAGGTAGGCAGCTAGAGACAGGTTCTAAAAAGAACTCGGAGGAGGAACCTTTGAGAAGCAAGACGTCCCGAGAATAAGAGGTGGCAACAAAATTAAGGGTTCATCCAAGAGCCTAGGAGCAACCAAATGTGGGTGAGATCGATGAAAAATGTGTGGTAAATGACATAAATTAGAAGTTGGAATTACAGCCTCGCACCTTCCTGTGCCAAATTGAGCAAGCATAACGGCGAGAGAAAATGCAGAAATCGATAGTTGAGAAAACAAAAAAGTAACATGACAACCCCAGATGAAGAAGGAATTAACATCAAAAGCCCTACTTGAGCCCAAGTACAAGACTAAGATAACGAACAAAGCAAACACAAAGCCGAGACAGGATGAAAGCGGGCACCAGGTGAGCAATCACGACCACATGAACATGCTCAAGAGAGCCATGAGGACGGTGGATGCAAACGAGCACCAAAACAAAAATGACGGGGCCTTACTGTGAGCATTCTAGAGCACATGTGAGCGTGTTCGATTGAAAATAGATTCACAAGGGCAAAGAAGGAGAGGGAGCCCGAGATGCACAAAAAAAAATTAATAATAATAGTAACAATTATGAACTTTGAATTTTGAATTCAATTTCATTAGCCACAAATTAAAAACCACACATGAAATAATCCAAACAAAAAAGAATAAAAAAAATTTTAAAAAAAACTCTGGCACATATATAAAATGAAATCCGACCAAGTTAGCAACATGGAAAAACCATGTAGCCAAATTCCTTAAATTCCATGTCATGAAACCCCAAGACTTGCATGCTTACGTCCTTCAATAGATGGGAAATAAAATCCACAAAAAAAGGATAGCCTGCAGCTACAATACACGTAAGGCGGATGAAAAGTACCACCACTCCAAGAAGTGTAACAGAAAGTCTTTTTTTCCTTCAGTTTTTCTTAAACAATGAACCAATAAAACCAAAATCACTAATCACAACAACTTCAAATTTCCAATGCCAAAGGAAACCACATATATCATCCCAAGCTCAAAAAAAAATTTACTTCAACAAATAGAGCTTTAAGCATAAAAGAAAACTATGTCAAACAATATGAGATAAACAAAAGCTAGGAAATAATATTCAATTGATTCTAAACCGTCACTATTAACATGTTCCTAGTTATAGAAATAACGAAATAAAATATCCCACTGAAAATATAAACACTTCGATGAATATACAGGTGTAGATTTATGCTAAGATCTATTCAAGATAGCTCAGAGAAGCAACCCATGGTTTGTTAATCAAATAATTTTGGACGTTACAGCACGATGTCCTCTTGCAATGGCACACTATTTCTAAAGGAAGGTCCTGTGCCAAAGTGAGCAAACATGATGGCGAGAGAAAATGCCAAAATCGATAGTTGGGAAAACAAAAAAGGTAACATGACAACCCTAGATGTAGAAGGAATTAACATCAAAAGCCCTAGTTGAGCCTGAACATAAAATTAAGATAACGAACATAGCATACACAGTCGTAACAAGATGAAAGCTGGCACCAGGTGAGCAATCACGACCACATGTACATGTTCAAGAGAGCCATGAGAACAGTGGATGAAACTGAGCACCAGAACAAGCATGACGGAGCCTTACTATGAGCATTCCAAAACACATGTGAGTAAGCGTGAAAGATTGAAAATAGATTCACAAGGGAAAAGAAGGAGAAGAAGCCTGAGATGCACAAAATAATAATAATAATAATAATAATAATAATAATAATAATAATAATAATAATAATAACAGTAATAATAAGAAGAATAGTAACAATTAAGAAATTTGAATTTTGAATTCAATTCCATTAACCACAAATTAAAAACCCGACGTGTAATAATCCAAACAAAAAAAATTAAAAAAAATTAATAAAAAAAAACTCTGGCGCAAATATAAGATGAAATCCGACCAAGTTAGCAACATGGGAAAACTACGCAACCAAATTCTTTAACTTCCATGTCATGAAACCCCAAAAACTGCATGCATACGTCCTACACAGAAGGCAAATAAAATCCAAAATAAGGTATAGTCTACAGTCACAATACCAATAAGACAGATGAAAAGTATCGCCACTCCAAGTAGTGTAATAGAAAGACTTTTTTTCTTCAATTTTTCTTAAACAGTGGAACTAGCAAAATCAAAACCAATAATCACAGCAACTTCAAATTTCCAATGCCAAAGGAAACCACATATATCATCCCAACTTCAAAAAAATTTTACTCTGACAAATAGAGTTTTAAGCGTACAAGAAAACCATGTCAAACAGTATGAGCTAACCAAATGCTAGGAAATAGTATTCAATCAACTCTAGCCCGTCACCATCAACATGTTCCTAGTTATAGAAATAATGAAATAAAATATCCCACTGAAAATATAAGTTGTGAACAAATCATTGCTTAATGTGAGACTTCGAAGAAAATATATGTGTAGATT
Source organism: Phalaenopsis equestris (assembly GCF_001263595.1). Classification (NCBI taxonomy): domain Eukaryota; kingdom Viridiplantae; phylum Streptophyta; class Magnoliopsida; order Asparagales; family Orchidaceae; genus Phalaenopsis; species Phalaenopsis equestris. Next base: position 127,616 of record NW_018164491.1, read on the forward strand.
TATGCTAAGCTCTATTCAAGATAGCCCAGAGGGGCAACCCATGGTTTGCTAATCAAATTTTTTGACGTTACAGCTCTATGTCCTCTAACATTGGCACAATATGTTTATAGGTAGGTCCTGTGCCAAAGTGAGCAAACATGACGGCGAGAGAAAATGCATAAATTGATAATTAGGAAAACAAAAAGGTAACATGACAACCCTAGCTGTAGAAGGTTTTAACATCAAAAGACCTAGTTGCGTCCAAGCACAAGATTAAGATAACGAACATAACACACACACACAAAGCCATGACAAGATGAAAGCTGGCACCAAGTGAGCAATCACAACATCATGTACATACTCGAGAGTCATGAGGACGGTGGATGCAACTGAGCAACAGAACAAACTTGACGGAGCCTTACTATGAGCATTAGCACATGTGAGTAAGCATTTCTAATTGAAAATAGATTCAGAAGGGCAAAGAAGGAGAGGGAGCCTGAGATGCAGTAAATAATAATAATAATGATAATAATAATAATAAAAATAATAGTAATAATTATGGAAATTTGAATTTTGAATTCAATTCCATTAGCCACAAATTAAAAACCCCACATATAATAAGCCACACAAAAAAAACTTAAAAAATTAAAAAAAAAACTCTGGCCCAAATATAAGATGAAATCCCACCAAGTTAGCAACATGAAAAAACCACGTAGCCAAATTCCTTAAATTTTATGTCATGAAACCCCAAAGTCTTGCATTCCTACGTCCTACAACATAAGGCAAATAAAATCCACAAAAAGGTATAGCCTGCAGCCACAATACTCGTAAGAAAGATGAAAAGTATCGCCACTCTGAGTAGCGTAAAAAAAACTTTTTTTCTTCAGTTTTTCTTAAACAATGTAACCAATAAAACCAAAACCACTAATCACAACAACTTCAAATTTCCAATGCCAAAGGAAACCACATATATCATCCCAACTTCAAGAAAAATTTACACTGACAAATAGAGCTTTAAGCCTAAAAGAAAACAATGTTAAATAATATAATCTAACCAAAAGCTAGGAAATAATATTCAATCAACTCTAGACCGTCACCATCAACATGTTCCTAGTTATAGAAAAAACCAAATAAAATAGCCCACTAAAAATATAAGTTGTGAACAAATTATTGCTTAATGTGACACTTCGATGAAAAAACCGGTGTAGATTTATATGAAGATCTATTCAAGATAGCCCAAAGGAACAATCCATGGTTTGCTAATCAAAGTTTTTGGACGTTCCAGCTCGATGTCCTCTAACATTGGCACACTATATCTATAGGTAGGTCAAGCCCGCCAAAGACTTGCAACATGGAAAAACAACGCTGCCAAATTCCTTAAATTCCATGTCACGAAACCCCAAAGACTTGCATGCTTACATCCAGCAACAACAACAGAAGGCAAATAAAATTCACAATAAGGTATAGTCTACAACCACAATACCCGTAAGACAGATGAAAAGTATCACCACTCCGAGTAGTGTAACAGAAAAACTTTTTTTCTTCAGTTTTTCTTAAACAGTGAAATTAGTAAAACCAAAACCAATAATCACAACAACTTCAATTTCCAATGCTAAAGAAAACCACATATGTCATCCCAAGTTCAAAAAAAGAGTTTTACGCCTAAAAGAAAACTATGTCAAACAACATGAGTTAACCAAAAGCTAGGAAATAATATTCAATCAACTCTAGACCGTCACCATCAACATGTTCCTAGTTATAGAAATAACCAAATAAATTAACCCACTGAAAATATAAGCCAAGAACAAATTATTGCTTAATGTGAAATTTCGATGAAAATACAGGTGCACATTTATGCTAAGATATTCAAGATAGCCCAGAGGGGCAACCCATGGTTTGCTAATCAAACTTTTTGGACGTTACAACTCGATGTCCTCTAACATTGGCACACTATGTCTATAGGTAGGTACAACAAAGCAAATAATGGGATCTTGATTAAATTTATATCCACCCCTCCAAGCATTCCCCATTCAATTATGGTTCAAACGCAAAATTATAACGTTTGTGACAAGGAAAACTTTTGATACCAGAGATAACCCAAACAACAATAGGAAAACTAAATATTAATGTTGAATTCAAAAAAAGAAAATACAATCTCACAAACAGAAATACAAACAAACACGACACACTCAAACTAGGGTGGGTCTCGGTGTGGTGGAGAAAATCGGCGAAAATTTGGTCCTTCGGAAAGGTAACAAAGGGTGGAGAAAGGGCTGAAAAGCGTGGCAGCAACAAAGGTGTACGGGTAAGTGGCAAGGGGGAGGTGCAAAGCTGCAGTAACAATACGTACAGTTGTTGTCTTGAGCAGGGGCAACAAGAAAGGGGGGATACTGCAGGGAAGTGCTTGGGAGGGGCTGTTATGGGCTGTGGGAGCAAGGGAGGATGGCGGCAGTGAAGGATGGCAACAAGCTGGAATGAGAGAAACGGTGGCTACTCGATTGGAACTACAGGTAAATAGCAAAGAGGCGTCGTTATGGGCAGTAGTAGCAACGGCGACAACGACGACGGATGTAGGTACTGTAGAACAGAAAGAGAACGACTATCCGAGAAGGCGATAGCGAGGACAAGTTGCTGAAATTGGAAAACTTTAGTGACAACAACAATGAGTTGTTGTTCTGGAGTGGTTAAGAGCAACATGGGGAGGATTAGGAAGGGGATAGAAAAGATAATCACTACCTCAAGAGAGAGATACAGCCACTCAAACCCTCAGTTACAACCCTCGAAGAGAAAAGAGAGGCACCAACAGTTGTCTTGACAGAAACTCGCCAAAAATCTGAAATCTAAACCCCAAGACAACACATATATAGGAAAAGAGTAGAAATGAAGGAAAGGAAGAAACTTGCTAAAAATTGGAAAGAAATAAAAAATGAAGTTCAGTTTGGCTTTACGCTCCTTACGTGACACGAGAGTCGTATCAAGTCCTATAGCGTGAGACGCTCGCATTAGTCTCCCGGGGTTGGGAAACTTTAATCTCATTTGTTGAAGCTTCTGCATCTTATAGTATAGAATCAAATCATGCACATCGAAGGTAACGGAGCTGTTGTAACTTCTCGATAAGTCAATCATGCAGGTTTTGTCATTCCAACATATGTTCTGATAGAATAAATATCCATAAAGACAACTTAAGCTTCAGCTGCATAGAGTTGGGTATCCTTACAAACCAAGCCTCGAGCCATCAAATCTGCAATTGTCTTCTTTCACTCCTCATACTCGTCCGAGTGTATCTGATCAACAAGTATATACAGAGGAATCAACTCTGAGACCAAATGTTTAGCTGGCTGGGAAATTCTCAATAACAATCACTCAGGAGATGTCTCTTCTTCTCTAGTAGAACCTTTCCCCAAAAGATCATAAGTTGATATCCAACATTGTGGTTCATCCATCCCGTCTGATCATCTGTATGTGGGTACACTACTGAACTGATTTTACTACCCAAATGCATCCATATAGTCCTCTGAAAGTGGCACAAAAGAGTCCTTTTTGACATGTTGGGCCTCACTATATAGGGGTAACTCATGAAGTTGACTACTTTTATTTGAGGTTGCAAGGTGTCTGGTGTCCGTTACTCAAACTCATAGTCATCTTGGATAACTTTTTTTAAATCTATTGGATTCTCTCTCATGGGCTCGGCTTAAAACACATGCTTTTATCCCTCATCAGTTGGAATTTGGTACTCATTTGTGTTCTCACCTTCTTCAATATCTATGGTGTCATTGCCAATTTCTTAAATTACTCCATAATCAGCGTAAGAGATCATTCTCTTAGTAAAATAATCCAATATGCCCAAATTCAAAGCACTTGAAACATTTACTGGCCGGGAGGAATTTGTGAATGCAAATTAGTTCAACCTGTTCTCCACTCCGAACTAGTGTCCCCTCAAGCAGGTTCAGCTTTGATATTCTGTTGGGTGTCAGCTTTGTTGCTTGATCCTGAGGTTGAACGACCTGTAATAAGTGGTTATTACCTGGAGATAATATTGTAACCGGTGAGGCCTTATGCACATATCTTGCCTCAAATGTGTTGGTAGGTATTGGCATTATGTTTGGTATTAATTTTCTCTTCTCTTCTCACTACCGAAGAATCTTCAAGTTCTCCCACCACCAAGATGCACTCATCTCTAACTTGTTCAATGTCAGTTTCACCATTTTATCTGGTGTGACGCCCTGGTACAAAAAACAACTTCCACGGTCTAAAGTCACTCGTGAGTTTTCTGATAACAAATGATACCGGAGTTTACCTAAAAAATAATAGGAACAAAGATATTAACACCAAAAAAGCCAAAAAAGTGGTTACAACCAAACACATAAAAATAAAAAATGCAACGAGATAGCACAAACTCACTCTAAGAATCAATTTGTGGGTGTTGGGGGTCGGCAAGGTGGCAGAGAGTGGTGATAGGTGGCAAGAATGGGTTGTGGGGCTGCTGGAAATGATAAATGAGGGGATGCAACTCCGATGGAAATAAGGCAAAAGGCCTGGAACAGTAGGGGCAGAGGAGCGGGGGGTTGGGACAGCGAGGGCTAACGAAAATGAAGGGTTGTAGACTCAGGACAGCAAGATGAGTGTTGTCATGTGCGGTTACAACAAGGACGAAGGCGGTTTAGAGGTGTTGGCAACAAGAAGAACGGGGAAGTGGGGTTTTCGGAAAGGTGGAAGCAAGTTGAAAGAGAGAAGTGTAGAATATGGGAAAGTTGAAGATAAATACCACATTGGGAGCAAGATACAACTGGAGCGTCACTCGACCCTTAGAGAAAAATTACCACCTCAGAAAAAGATACAACAGGAGCAACACTTGTACTTAGATAAAGCCCTAAAAGAGAATCTTGGAGACACTGATGGTTTCCCCAACAAAAAACTCACAAAAAACTTGCTCTAAAACTCCCATGAATGTGAATTTACAATAATATGATAACTAAAAAGTGGGCCAAGAAACCGGTCAGCACTCTCAAAACAGAGAAAGGCCTGGAATGGTTTAGTCCAGGCAAGCAAACGGGAGTTTGCGAGCTGCAAGAATTCCTGTGTGTGCGCGACGCCTGCATCAACTGTGTGTCGCCAAAAATCCTACGCGTGAGATACTCGTTTCAGTCTCTCCAGATTGGAGGAGCTTCAATCTCATATGTCGAAGCTTCTGCCTCCTCAGAGTAATCAAGTAGGCCCCGTTGAAGGTAGCGAAAATATTACAAACGTCCAGTAAGTTAATCATGTAGTCATTGTCATACCAAAGCACATCCTGATATAATAAGTAACCATCCAATTTGGCACAACTTGAGCTAGATCTACATATCGGTGTAGATTCCCATGAGCCAAATCCTGACCAACTAAATTTATAATACGTTTCTCCCACTCATACTCGATTCGATACATTTGATAAACAAGTATGTCAGAAAGAATCAACTTTGAAATAATATTTATGGCAGGTTGAGGCACACTAAAGCTTAACCACACATGAGAGGCATCTTCTTCTTCTCGGAAAGAACTTGGATTCCACTGTAGGATGTTCATGTTCCCAAAGATCTTAAGGCGATTTCCAACTTTATAGTTCATCCATCATCTCTGATAATATGTTGGTGGGTACACGACTGAACTACTTTTATTACCCAAATGACTCTATATAGTTTTCCATAAGTGACGCAAAAGAGCCTCGTCTCTAACATGTATGACCTCCCTCGGTAGAGGCAACCCAAGAAATAGACTATATATCTAAAAAGTCTAAAATTCTCTTATCTGGGGTTACCATGTGTTTGGTGTTGGTTCCTCAAACTTAAGAATATCTTGGACCACCAATGTTAATTCTATTGGAGTCTCTCTCAAAAGCTCAGAACTATGTGCATTTCTCTCTCATCAATTGAAATCTGATACTCATCATTTGTATCCTGATATTCTTCAGTGTCTACTGTGCCGTTGCTCGTTTCATCAACAATGTCATGCTCAACAAAATAGATTATTCTCATGTTTGTGCAATCTAATTCAATTTGTCAAAATTCATGGCACTTGAAATATTTTCTGGCTAGGACATATTTAGGAATGTTTATTGGCTTCACCAGTTCTCCATCTGAACTAGTTTTCTCTTTATGCGGGGTCAGCTTGGATACTCTGTTAGGTGTGTTGTTACTGCTTTATACAAGGGTTAAACTATGTCTGTATGATGTGACGATCACTTGATGAAATTGTCTCTCCACTTTTGAAGCTAGGGTCTGAACATTCTGTTTGTAAAGGACTGGTAAAAACAGGCATTGCATCTCTTGCTTCATCTTAGACCAAGTAATAATTTTACTCTTCCCTTCTATTGTCAAAGAATCTGTATGTTCTCCCATCAAAAATATGCATTCTTCCATAACTTGATGGCAACTAGTTTCACCATTCCGTCTGATGGGACGCCTTGATACTCAAAGACGAGTTCAACAGTACGGAGCCACTTTATGAGGTCGTTTGGATTCATATGGTCGTCAAATTTTTTACTTCAAAATCCTGGATTCTATAATATTTCATGCCAAGTCTTCAGCATAGTTGTCCTTCTCTACAATCTGCCTAGTGGAATCATTGTATCCTTTCAATCTGGCAGATCGTGTGTGCGAGTGACCCTTCTGAATTTCCTCTTCTCAAAAGCAATGAGCCTCTATAGCAGTTGGATAATTTCCTACCGCACATCCTCTGTAGAAGGTTCCCAAACATCCTCTTCTCAAAGGCGGTGAGCCTCTATTGCAGTTGGATGATTTCCTACCGGACATCCTCTATAGAAGGTTCCCAAACATCTTTACTGATTTCTCATAAACAACATTATAACTTTTCTTACCAAATAGGTCTTCGACAACTGTCGCTTCAATGACATGGTTGGGCTTTGGGTTTACGTTAGGTTAAAGGGAGGGATTTTTGTAAAGAGATGGGTTGGGTATTGGTGGATACTAGAAATCCTAGGATAAGAGTAGATTTAGGCTAGCTATGATACCAAATGATACCAGAGTTTATCCAACCAACAATAGAAAAATCAAATATTATTGTTGAATTCAAAATAAGGAAATACAATCTCACAAATGGAGATAGAAATAAAAATAGATACGACACAAACACTCAAACTCGGCGGCTTTCAGGTTGGTGGAGGTGATTGGCCAGGGTGTAGTCCTCCGCAGAGATAGTAAAGGGTGGGGGAGGGTTGAAGGCATGGTGACAGCAAAGTTCTGTGAGTAACTGCAAGGGGGAGGTGCTAAGCTAGGGCAACAAGAAAGAGGGGGTTGGGCAGGGGGGGGTGGATTGGCGGTGTTGTTATGGCCTACAACAACAAGGGAGGAAGGTGGTGGGTGTTATTATGGCCTACACCAGCAAGGGAGGATGACAGTGGCAGCAAATGGGAGGAGTTGCGGCAATGACAACAAGATGGAATGAGAGAAAAGGGAGGCTGGACGGCTGGAAATACAAGGGAACAACAAAGAGGCAATGTTCTGGGTTGGCTGCAGTAAGAGGAAATGAAAGCAGGGGCGACGGTGGGATGCAGCGGACTGCAGGATAGCAAAAAGGCAGCTATCCAAGGCGGCGGCGGCGATGACAAATGGTTGGAATTGGAAAACAGTAGTGAAAACTGCAACGGGCTGCTGTACGGAAGCGGCTGCAGCAATGGCGGTCGGTGAGAGTGATGTGGAGATTATGTAGAAGGGAATAGGGAAAATAGTCACTACCTCGGAAGAGAAATGCTGCCAAACCACTACTCAAATCCTCTGATATAACCCTCAAAGGGATAAGGGAGAAGTTGATGGCTGTCTCGATAAAAACTCACCAAAAATCTGAAATCTATACCCTAATACAACACATATATAAGAAAGGACAAGAAATGAAGGAAAGAAAAATAGAAAGAAAAAACTTGCTAAATTTTGGAAAGAAATCAGCTGAGTGTCATTCAGTTCGGCTCTGCAACCCTCGCAACCCGGAAACCATGTCGGGTCCAACAGCAGGAGATGTTTGTGTCAACTCCTTGACCGAGAGTGCCCTCCCATAAGCTGAAAGTGTAAATAACTATGAGGTATTGTACCATTAGGAAATGTCAACCCCATATCTAAATAAATGCTGGTATAAGATTAGGGGAAATATGATTAAAATAAATCAAATCTATCTTACATGTCGAGAGGCTTGAGAGAGCAGGTTGCATTTTTTACGTGATAATATCCCAGAAACCACAATTTAGTAAATTTTTTAAGCCAAAATCACTAGAAAACGCACTTTGATAAAGTTCATTGTAATCTAATGCATGGAGTTGGCGGAAAGGATGAATTAGAGATGTCAATCTTTTATTGATGCACAGGCAATATTAGTTTTTTTTTTTTTTAATTAATATTGCTCCATAAATCCTTCAAATCCCTTCATACACTCTAACTTAGCAGTCACATGAATCCAAGGCAAACACTTTAGCGCCATGAATATTGGTGAATTCCCTGTTTTATGCTTACCTTTGCATGCTTCCAAAGAAGGATCCACAAGAAACATTCATATCAAACTCTTAGAGGCCTCCAGTAAAATTAATCGAAAATTACAATGTTTGTTTTCTTTCATTAACATACCATTTGTCTCAAAAATCATAAAAAAGTTCTTAGCATGAAACCCAAGTTCATTTCAGTGCTTCCCATAGAATTCTCTTCTATATAAAAATTTTATGGCTTGCTAGACCTATATATTTTTATCTTACAAAAGTAATAGCTATTACTCCAAAAAGACTATATCAGTAATTAAAGATAAAACATCAATCTATCAAACAAAAAAAAGGTATGCATTAAACAAATGGAAATAGAACTCAAGGTGTAAATCCTGAACTCTTAATCCAGAGAATACCGGATGTGCATCCAGTATCTGCTTCAATGTATTCAGTATGACACAAAACCTTCATAGCAAAGCATTAAGCAAAGTCATCAGCATTAAGAAACCAACGGGAAGATAAAAAACATAAATCTAAGTCACAAAAAGATTGAACCATTCTTACTACAATTCCCACAAGCCCCACATAGAGAACCAAACACGGACACCATACATGTTAAGGCAATACATGACCGCAGAAAGACGGACCATATTATATGCAGAAAAACATCACATGATACCTGAGATGCCAACTCAAACGCTTATCATAAAAATAAAAATGTAAACAATCGTTGCTCGTAACAAAAATTTCATAGCAGTTCGAAAAATTGTTAAAGGTACCTCTTCAGGTGGTTTTCCCTCTGGAGATTTCTCAGGAACAAATTCAGCAAGCTGAGATGGATCATCAAAAGGATCATCCAAAATGTATGTATGCTTGATTCTGTTGTACACAAAGAACAAAGCTTAATGGTTAAAGAGAGCAGTGAAATTATCAGAATAATCTGAAATTATCAGAATATTATGAATCACTATTGCAAATAAAAGTACAATAAGCATACTATAACATTATGCTTATGAACAACCCTTATCATAGAGTAAGAAAAACCTTTAACGTTGAAAAGCAACCCATTTTATTAACAAACTTCTTTAAAAGAAAGCCCAGATCCATATGTTAAAAGATAATAAATGAAAATGTATGAAAAATAGTGCAAATACAAATGCTAAGAGCCTCATAAATGGATAGTAACTAAAGCAGAGCTATAATGATTCCTTATCATAGAATTAAAAGCCCTTGAAGTTTAAAAACAGTTCTTTATGTTAACAAACGGAAGTGAAACGGAGCCAAAATCGGCAACTAAATTGCAAGAAATATGTGGGTAAAACCAAAATAGGGCTAATTTTATTAATCTCCAAGTAAAAAAACAAGAAACATTAGTGATCTAAAATTCGAGAGGTTGACCGACTCTCCCAAATCGCGAGGCATTGCTAGGTACAAGAAGATTAAAAATAAAAAATAAAAAAATTTTTAGGAATCCAAAACGTGAAAGTAAACGTTAGGTGATTAGTCCTAATAAGACACCCCAAAAACACATCAAACTCCCCCAAAAACCCCCCTAATTCCTCTCCTTGTAAATGTGATTAGGGGCTTAATGGGCCCCACCCTGCGGCTGGAGTCCTCCCTGAAGATATCCTATATACAGGTTTGCTGGGGATGATCTAAACAGGCAAAAGGTCAATTGCATGGTGGACCTCTCATAGGAGGCAATCCTACAAGAATCTCTGCCTGAAATGTCTTTGAACTATTGTATCAATCTCTGCACTTTGGAAGGAGGTGCAGGTGGCTGTTCGAAACTCTTGGTTATGATCAAAAGGTACCTCATAGCGGTGTCTTTCAGATCTTTCAAAAGCAATGAAGAAGTAAAAGTATTGATTCCAGTCTCCACCTGAATCTCCTTATACGCACCAAAGTGGTTTGAATTATCTTTTTGATATAGGAATGTGTTAACATACCCATCATGAATTGTACGACGATCATATTACCTAGGCCGACCAAACAAAAAGTGATAAGCGTCCATAGGAATTACATCACATAAAACCTGCTCTTGAAGCTTTCGATCAATAGAAAACGACACCATGCATTGCCGATTGACTTTAATTTCAGCTTCCTTGAGCCAAGTGAGTTAGTATGAATAGAGATGAGTTTTAGAAGTTAGCCCAATCTTCTCCACCATGGTTGTTGCAACCACGTTCTCACAAATTCCACCATTGATGATAAAATTACAAATTTTGTCCCAAACTGTGCATCGAGTTCTAAAAATGTTACGTTGTAACCAATCTTTATTGGAAAAATGTTTGAGTCTTAGGAGATGTCTTATCACAAGTAATTTTCTCTCTTCCACCTATAGGATTTGGTCCCTCGTTGGGTTAGTATCTTTTTCTATCACATCATTTTTCTCTTGATCAACCTTCTCCACTAGGGGTGTAAACGAGCCGAACACGAGCGAGCCAAAAAGTGTTCTATCACATCATTTTTCCTGCTCAGCTCGTGTTCGGCTCGTTTATATTTCGAGGACATGGAGTTGGATTCATTACTTTTGGTGCAAATACTAAATGACCTTATAGACACCCCTTGGCATCTCACACACTGGATTGGGAGGATCAATTCACTCATCTCTAACATACATACTACTTGGACATTCATTCCAAGTGAACGAAACCAACCTGCAAATTGGCTTTCTGTAATGGGTAACCAAACTGAGGACATCCTTGTAAGTAAGGTTCCATGCTTAGTTGTATCTTTAGATTTTTTAAAATACAACTTAATATATATATATATATACCGACCTTAGGCTCTATTTGGGGCCGAATTTCATCAGAAAAAGCACACGAACGAACACATCTTAGTTCGTGTTCGGCTCATTAACTTATCGAACGAAATTAACAAGCCGAACACGGGCTTCTTAATGAGCCGAACACGAGCTGTTCGCGAACAGCGAGCCGTTTTGACAGCCCTATTCTCCACCAATAAAATAATGTGCAAATTAGGACAAGTCGAGGCTATGTGATCAAACACATGACATTTGAAGCATTGTATAGCAGATGTAATTCCTTCCCTCATTGTAATAGCACTCCCCCGCGGCTAGAAAACATTTTTGTTGCTACTGATTGAGAGCAAAAAGAACCACAAAAAAATGCAAGGACAACAAATTGTTAGAAATTTCTGGGCAAGAATTGGAATCAAGATACCCAAGATGGAAGATTATCAACATCCATGGTTGGACAGAAGAAACCCACGGCTGGACAGCAGATAAAATGTTGTCATAGTAGAAAAAATTGGCAGAAATCAACAAATAGGGATTGCAAAGAAAACCAAATATCTGGACAGAAGATAGAGTTTTGTTCTCTAATTCTAAACAAGTTTTGTTTGCAAATTCTGGACCGAAATCCAAAAAATGAGAAATTCAACAAAATGAAAAAAAATTGATGAAATGTGCAAGAACTCGGAGAAGGAAGAGAAGAGAAATGTAAGGACCATGCTCTGATACAAAGATGATACCAGAAACAAGACAAAACAGGCATCTATAGTCTTAAAATTCAAAAAAGAAAGAAACATGCACCAAGCAATCCTTGAATTCCACCCACGAACGAATCGGATATCAAGCATCCTTCCACTAAAATCATGCAAGAGTTTTCCCCTTCAAGCATAACTCAGCGGTCACGAGCTTCTCCTCCTCATTTAGCCCATTCACTGTGAAATATCGCTCCACCCTTCAAATATGCATTTTTGCATTAATAAAACCCAAAAATTTACAAAAAAGTACAAAAGGAGAACCGAGCCAGACAAAATAGGGCCCAAACAAAATCGACAAAAGAAAAAAGAAAATGCAAACTATCAACATTCCTAACAAAAAAGCTATCATATATAGGCATTTCGGCACAAGTATGAGCAATTGTATTCTTCTTTCCATCTAGAATAAAAATTGTTAGAACAAAGTTGGAAAGTAAAATATCACTCCACCCGGTACACCCAACAATGTGCATCTTCCTCCTCGAAGATCAGCATCTTCAACATCCTAACCCTAGCATCTCCACCCTAATTTTCCCTCCCTCAGGTGGTTCCTCCCATACGTTAAAAATCCCTCTACTGATAGTCATACCCCATCCAGACTTTTCTTCTTCCTTCTTCGTACTCTTCCATACCCCTTGCACAACTTATTCTTCTTGTTTCGACCCAACCTCCTCCCTCAGAAATCCCTAATTCAACCCCCATCGGAACCCTAAGAGGAGGTTCTTGATGGCGGATGCTTTCCTCCTCATGTTCTTCTCGTCCAATCTCTTTCGCTTTAGCTTTAGCCAAGGATTCTCCGGTCAAACCTTGGTTAGGGTTTGCAATTTCAACCGCCAACGGGATTTTGGATTGCATCTCAATAATTCTCCTCATCATCTCCTTCAAGCCTTCAAATCAATTTTCCATGGAGGAAAACTTTCCTTATATGGTTGAGAACCTTTCCACCATCCCAGTTTTAATTTGTCCTACTTCCAATCTGTCTTCTAAAGGATTAACGTTTCTTTATGCCATCTCTCCAAAATCTTGCAATAATATCAATTTGAAACGAATTGGAGCCAAAAGCAATGAACAAATTGCAAGAAATATATGAGAAAACTCAAGTTAGGGCTAATTTGATTAATCTTCAAGCAAATAAACTAGATACAATGGGTGATCTACAATTCGAGAGATAGATCGACTCTCCACAATTCCTAGACACCGTAAGGAATAAGAAGCAAACAAAAATGCATGAATCTAAAATATTGAAGCAAATCCTAGGTGATTAGCCCTAATAAAACACCCCCAAAACACACGCATACATTCCACCAACCCCACCCCCCAAACCATACTCTACCCTAATTCATCTCCTCTAATACATGATTAAGGGCTTAAAGAAAACCAAGGGTGGAAAGTTTGTAGGACCTGATGATATCCCAATTGAAGTGTGGAAATATTTGGGAGATTTAGGAGTTTCTTGGCTTACTAAACTCTTTAATATTATTTTAAAAACTAAAAAGATGCCTGAGTGGAGGAAGAGTATTTTGATCCCCATTTTTAAGAATAAAGGGGATGCACAAGAGTGTTCAAGTTATAGAGGAATTAAGTTAATGTGCCATACTTTAAAATTATAGGAGAGGGTAATTGAGCATAGGTTAAGACGTAGTACAAAGATTTCTCATAATCAGTTTGATTTTATGCCGGCAGATCTACCATGTAAGCTATACATTTATTTAGAGGTTTGATCGAGAAGTTCAGAGAGTAAGAAGGATCTACATATGATTTTTATTGATTTAGAAAAAAAACTTACGATAAGATTCCAAGAAATATTCTTTGGAGAGTTCTAAAGAAGAAATGTGTTGATATGACTTTTATTCATATCATTAAAGATATGTATAATTGAGCTGTTACTTGTGTTCAAACAGAAGAAGGATTGATCAACTATTTTCTTATTACAATTGGATTACTTCAGGGATCGACTTTAAGCCAATATCTTTTTGCTTTCGTTATGGATACTCTTACTGGAAATTTACAGAATAATGTACTTGGGTGTATGTTTTTCGCTAATAATATCCTTCTTGTGGATAAGACTAGAAAAAGAGCTTAGGAAAAACTTGAATTATGGAGGTCTACATTGGAGTCTAAAGGCCTTCGTTTAAGTAGAACTAAAACTGAATACATGGAATGTAAATTTAGTAGTAATAGCTCTACTGACAGAAGTGTGACTTTGGGTG
>NW_018164491.1:142020-185850 GCF_001263595.1 Phalaenopsis equestris
GTGTAGCTCCTGTGACAGACAAAATTAGAGAAAGTCGTCTTAGATGGTTTGGTCACATTAAACGTCAACCATCTGATGATCCGATTAGGAGAGTAGATGTTTTAGATTTGACTTGTGTTAAGAAAGGCAAAGGTAGACCTAGGAAGACTTGGGCTTATTGTATTAAAAATGATCTTAATTTACTAGAACTAAATGAAAATATGACACTAAATATGACGCAATAGAGAAAAAGGATTCATGTAGCCGACTCCACGTAGTGGGATTAAGGCTTTGTTGTTGTTGTTGTTGTTGTACATGTTATCATGGTCACTCATGGCTCGTCGCAAATAGTGTACTCCTCGATTTAGCTTCGTGCCTTGCATGCAAGTACGCTTGTCTACGTCGTTCAATTCATTTGCCCATACGTCAAAGACGAACAATTCGATAAATTGTGGATATTCAACATGTCGACAACATCCTCCAACCAACTTCGTTGTTCGTCACTTTCACGGGTGTGGTTTGGCTTCATGTGTGATGTCGATAGCAGCTAAGATGAGGTCGTCCATCGTGAGTGGTCATCTCCTGCAATGTCGTTAACACAATTATTAGTCTTCGACAATCGTCGAGTTATTCATCGAGTTGTTTGTCTCCTATGGCTTGGTATCATTTGCCTATGGCATTTGTCTCGCCCTTCGGTTCATCCATGTCGTCTCCATCCAAATATATTTCAGGTTATTGGTTTGCCCAAAATAAACTACGAGATCATAGCAGACGGGATTAGTTTTTCCTGATCATGTATTTCAGCAAACAACATCATTGGGATTAGTTGATTTAGTCTCTTTGAATATTTGGTGATGATCATAACTGGTAAACAAAAATATATTGTGACAAGTTTGATTTCATCAGTGACTTAAATTACTGATGATAACTTAAATTGTCAATTATTTTTATTGGAATAAAACTATGAGAGTCTACTAAAAAATTATTTCTCAAGAGAATCACCTCATTGATAATCTCTCAGCTAAGATTGATCAAATTATTCTCAGTTAATAAGAATCAATGCACAGCTAAAAAAAATTATTCTATCCATCCTAATCAATCTGGTCATATTACTCATTGTGACTATGAAAGATGTGATGGAAAAATTGACATTTGTGTTTTCTAGAGAAGAAAATATTTCTTGAACCTTTGATGTATGTGTTGACCTCATTTTGAGGTCATTACTCTTTTCTTTAGGATTCTAGGATCTAGCTCTAAGGGTTCCTATTAACTATCTTAGAAAACTAGAACTGGGACCCACCCTTTTTAGAAATTCCAGCCACCTCCTATTTCTCTTGTGATGTCTCGCTTGAGTAGTCTCAAACCATCGTCGTATAGTCGAGGGGTTAAGGACTATCATGTGGAGACTCAGGGAGAAGTTCTTAATAGGATCTCAAGCCCTAGGAAAACTTCTTCAGAACTTTATCATCACACACGCACACCAAATGCACAAAATTCATTCACTAAGTCGCACAAAATCGGACATAAATTGAGCTTAAAGGATGGGTGAAAATGCGAACTTCTCCGGACAACCTCCGACGACAAAATAGACTGTGCCAACGCATCCGAGACACCAATTTTAGTAAGAAAAGACACTCAAATTGTCATAATTCCGCACATAAGAAAATTGCACGCAAATCAATGAATTCGTTAAAATGACCTCCGGCGGTGAAACGGACCCCACCAACGCGTCTAGAACGTCAAAATTATCTAAAAAGAACATCAATTTTGTTATGTTTTGACGCACGAAGAAAAAGTACAAATCAAATTTTATTTTTAAGGAATGTTAAATATTTTATATATTTTATTACTTATAATATTAAAATTATAATCCAAAACCCAATTTACCCCTTATCCATGCATTTAAACCCCATTTGGCCCATCCCATAGCTCAATCCCGCGACGCTCGTCCCGCTCCCCTCGCGTGCCCTAGCTCCCGTGGACGATCCACGCAACAGTCTCCTCTCCCTCTCTCGACTCTTCCCCATCTTTATGTGGCCACTAGACTCTTCGGCTCTCCAATTACTAGGGCCAAGCTGGTCGACCCTTCTCCTTCTCGAGGTTTTAATTTCTCCGTCTTTATTGTGACGATTTCATCTCTGTTGTTCTATTCGACCACGAAAACGGTGGTAGGTGGTTGTCTCCTCTTCTCTGCCTATAAAAAGGCTTCATAGAGCACTGTTTTGGGTTGTTGAAAATTTCTTGAGAGAAAAAGGAGGCTGTGATTTTACTGCTTGAGATTTTAAGGGGAGAAAGCTTTGTCGAAATCCTTTCTAAACTAAGTTCTCGTGTGTTGGGAGTGTGGAGCATTCGTGGGTGGTTGTTTTTTGAAACTTTTAGGAAGGGCAGCTTTGCCGAAATCTTCTTTAAGTTGGATTCTCATGCGCAAGGAGTGTGAAAGATTTGTTGGTTGTTGTTTCTTGAAGTCTTTAAGAGGAGGATTTCTGTTAGAGTGGTTTTCTTGAATTTATCTTATAATTTTGCTTTAAATCTTCATAAAAGAGGTATTCTCCTTCTCTCATCTATTCTGTACTGTTTAGGATGGCATCCAAAAATGTTTATTTTCTCTTCTAAAGTATGTGGAAACAAGATTTGGGCTTGTTCTGAAATTTAAGCATGAAATAGTCCTTCGAAACATTAAAATAGAGCATGATATTGCTGTCTTCTTTTCTTTTTCTGCTCGAGAAATATGAAAAGCATGTTTAGGTTCATTCTCACATGCAAATCTTCTTCTTACACTTCTATTATTTCTATGCCTCATGCTGGAAATTGTGGATTTCCTTCTTTGTTCCTTGTTGAAACAATTACTGTTAAAAGAAGGATTATTTGTTTAAGGAAAAAGATGGTTTATGTTTCTTTCCTGCTTAAGATGCATAAAAAGTCATGAATATGAATTTTAGATTGATGCTTGATCATCTAGAATCTATGCTGGAATTCATTTTTATGTTGAAGCATATGTTGGCACAATACTTTGAAATATGAGGCTTCAGGGGAAAATATTTTTTAATTGTTTTAACCCATTTGTTGGGGTACGGTTTTGGCACTTTGGAGTTGGATCCTTGCTGGAAATATTCTCTGTTTTGGCCAATCTGAAGGGTTCGGTTTTGGCTCTTTGGGGTTGGATCCTTACTGAAATTTTTGCTTCTAATTTGCCCCTATGTAGGGCTCGGTTTGCCCATGTGTTGAGTTCGATTTTGGGCCATGAGAAGTGGGAATTATGTATGAAAATTTTCTTTGTTTTTGGCCCCTTTGGTGAACTCGATTTTGGCTGGAATTCTATTTCTGTTTTCCCTTTCCTGTTGGGCTCGATTTACTCTCTATCGCTCCCTGTTTTGTTCTTTTTACTGGGCTCGGTTTTGCTTTGAAATTTTTTAGTTTTGCCCCTATGCTGGGCTCAATTTGTGCCTCGTGTTGGCTTGGTCAGGTGTTGTTTCTAGCCCAATATATGGCTTGCTTTGGACCATTGTATTACTTTTCTAGGCCTTGAGCCTTTGGGTTGTGAGCTTCCCTATGGGTTGGTGGCTTTTCTATTACTGTTCCTAGTCGTGAGCCCTCTCTCGTGGTTCTTTCATGTTAAATATGGTATGTTGATTTCCCTTGGCTGTCTCCGACCGTGAGCTTCCATACCTTGATTCCTTGATTCTCTCTTGTTTGCCCTTACCCTAGAACTCCTGTTTATGTTGCTTGTCCCTTTGTGTTAGGTTCGGTTGGGTTTGAAACTCTGGATATAATGCTTCCTTTTTGAGATTTTTATTAGTAATCAAGTTTGTCATCCCAAAATTCATGATTTCAATATATACTTCTATATGGGAATGTTTGGGATAAGCTGATCGATTCATTACTATATCTTACTTGATAAAAAAGGCTTCAGTTTGGATAGTTTATGATAGCTTGTCCATTCACTCTCTTATGTATATCAAAGGTAATGCAATGGCAATACCTATGGTGGTTTCCTTCCTGCTGCCTTGGCCGTGAGCCTTACTTGGTGATTGCTGTCTTTGTGGCCTTTTTCTTTGCTCCTACCCGTGAGCCTTATTATTGTAATTTTTGTTGTGGCGGTTTGGATTTAATTTGCTTCTCATTCTATTCTGGCCATGAGTTCTTCCTATGATTCTTTTATATTAAAGGCAGTTGGGTCAGGCTTAAACATGTGGTGGCTTTTCTCTTTTCTTGGCCTTACCCGTGAGCTCAGAAGGAAGAGGCCTTCCTCTTGCTGCCCTTTATCCGTAAGCCTTACTGTGGAGGTTCATTGGTCTGTGACATAGTTGGTTCGGGTGGCTTTCTTCTACTGCCCCTGCCCGTGAGCTTTGTCTTATTTACTATCTTAAATTGTAAATTTATGATGAAGCTTGGTTGTGCATTTCACGGTTTCTACTTGTGGGCTTGCTGTGAGGCTTGGCTGCTTTCTTTCCTGGCCTAACCCGTGAGATCCTGCTCTCTTTCCTGGCCTTACCCGTGAGTCCTTGCTCTTCTTCCTGCGGTTACCCGTGAGCCTTCTCCTGTGGCTCCTGTGTGATTGAGTGTGGTTGGTGGCTCCTCCTGCTGCTCCTACCCGAGAGCATCTGTTTGGGTTCCTATATATGGTGTTGGGTTCATATTTCATTGCAAACTTTTGATTAAGGTTGGAATTGAATGGTTTTAATATTGGCATAATTTTTAGAAGTTTAGAAGTTTGATGTCCTTGGATTATTTTTCTTTATCTGATTTATGAAATATGAAGGGCTCTTACAATTTCATTTCAGGAAATCATAAAGTTGATATAAATTCGATTCATGAAAGGATTTGAAAACTCATAAAGTTGTCATTTGGAAAAGAGTTCTTTGGGGGTTTAATATTAAAGTTTGGATAACATAAATACCACATTTGGGTTCAGATTTGGATGTATAAGTACATATAGGTGGTGGAGACGTGGGTATCAGTGTTATGTTAGTTCTGGGCCCATTTCAATCTATTTAAAATAAAATTTGGAGACGATACTCTTCTTGGGTTGATCTAGTTATATAAAATTTGATAAGATGATATCCTCTGGATTGATTCAAGGATCATGGGCTCTCCTTTTCAGATCTTTTTGAGGGTTGCTCCGCCCTTTATTATTTCAATCTTTTGGGTGGATCAATTCCTCCTCTCTCATCCCCATTTTTATTCTTTTTTTTTCTTACTTCTTGGTTCGGTTTTTTGTACTTATGTTTGATACATAAGTGCTCATAAATAGTCTTTTGCTATATATGAAATCATCAAGCAAAGTCGCAAGTAGGTCGGTTTTATTTTGGGGATTTTGGGGCTTAAGTTTTGGGGCTTAAGGCGATGATGACAAACGCACGTCGGTGATAGAGCAAAATGATATCTCATCATACAACATCAGAACTCAATTCTGGGACCTGATGAACTGTAGAATGAACTGTAGGATAAAAGTATCATTCACCGACATAAGAATAGCAAGAGACCTGTACCTTCTTAGGTTGTTGGCCGACCTACGTCCGATGACGTGATCGACTCGTGAACAACTATTCTTTTTTCAAAAATTGATAAAACAAATTGACAAGAACAAATACAATATTTATAAAAAAAATATTTTCACTATAAAATTAATATAACTTTCATTTTGTATGTTTGAAATATATATGCATGTTAAAATATAAATTTTAAATGTGTTACAATTTGGTTGTCCACTTGTTGATTACCGATAATGGGCTAAGGAGTACACCCCTAAGTTAGGTTCAGTAGGACATCCTTCAAGTGGAGTGGCGGGCTTTATACATCTGATTGACCGATAATAGCCTTCGACGACCCTCGAGTACAAATATATATATTTGAGTCTGGCCCCGACCCGAGTGCTTGCGGTCCCCTCTTTTCGGATTTTTCATATGTTTTATCGGAATTTTTGGACAAAACACTAGTGGTCTTTTCTCCGAGATTTTCCCGATGTTCTGATAGTTTTATTTGAATTGTTATTCGTCATATTTCTCGAGTTTTCCCTTCGTGGATTATTTGTCGATTTTCTTGAGTTTTCCAGACAATGTTTCTTTTATTTATACAGTGAATAATAGCTAGCTGAATAATAGCTAGCTTCTCCCAAATATACAAGTTTGATTTACATTACAGCATTTTATTTCACAGCATGTTATACTGTTGCAT
Source organism: Phalaenopsis equestris (assembly GCF_001263595.1). Classification (NCBI taxonomy): domain Eukaryota; kingdom Viridiplantae; phylum Streptophyta; class Magnoliopsida; order Asparagales; family Orchidaceae; genus Phalaenopsis; species Phalaenopsis equestris. The sequence continues at coordinate 148,174 of NW_018164491.1, forward strand.
TTTATTTCACAGCATTATTTCACAGCATGTTATACTGTTCTTCTGGCATGTTATACTGTTCTCCTACCATGTTATATTGTTCTTTTCTTTTATACCGCATGTTTTATTGCTTTGATATACATTATGCCTTAGTATAGAAAAATCTAGTGATTACATAGAATTAATAACAAACCTGAAGTTGCTACGACGAAGAACTTGGATCGAACACCCTGGGCAGCATGACGAGGATATACGGAGAAGCCACTTCAAGATGGATCTGCGACATCAAAAACACATTCACATCACCGATCACTTTCCTTAGTTTAAATAATAGCCCATAGGATTTCGAGATGGTTTGTCTAGCGCAGCATAAACCCTCACATATCACTTTTAGGCTTTTGCACAATCCTGTTGTGCATTTATAAGTCCTAACACTTTAGGATTCTGAGGTTACTGTACGGTATGGTGTAAATCCTCTTATTTTTTTAGGTCATTTGCACGATCAAATATCGTGCGAATATAAGTCCTAAATTCTAAATAATTTACAGAATTAAACATTAAATAACATCATTTCAAAGACATAAAGTCAAACAATAGGATAGTTGGGAAGTCACCGGGGTTTTCCCTGGACCTGTGATATCCTCTACTCTTCATTACTTTGGATTCTTGCAAATAACTGTCCCTATTTTGAGCCACTCCTATTTGATTTTCTCATGTCCAATTTTGAAAACCTAAACTTTGAAATCTTAAAGGCAAAATCACTGATCTTAATCAAGAGTTTTCTTGAATGATCATGGTCATTTGAGATGTAATTAACTATAGGGGTTTGCCTCTATAGGAAACTTGGAACCCAGGTAAAATAAAATTTATCTAATCCTTATATTAGGTAGGGGAAATTGTTGGCCTCATATAAAATATTTCGCAGACCAAACGGATGTTACAAATTCATTAGTTTAGGTGATTAAGCTTACTACAAATGATATGTTTATTCTTCGGGATAAGTGTATTATTTGTGGTATTGTGCTTAGTCACCCAAACTATCTAAAATGTGAAACTCGCTTGGTCTCATCTATTTTTAAATTAAAATGTTACTTTCAAAACTTAAATTTACATCAAAGCTATTTTCATATTTATAAAACTCATCTCTCTTTTTCAAAAAATCATAAAACTCAAGTTTTAAAGTTTTAAAATTAAAATAAAATAACGGCCGACAGTATGCAAGGAGTTCTATCGAGTTGAACAACAGGATCAATCATGTAACAATTATCACATGCATTTTAAATGTGTTTATGAAAAATTAAATCCACTATTATCTTTCAGCACTAATTTCCGGATTCAACGGGCTCAAAGTGAATTCAACGGATTCAAAGTGAACAAATGACTATTATGAGTTTTCCAGTTGGCCTCGACTTTCAGTATAAATGTCTCAAATCACAGATCCTATCTAACCCTAGAGTTACTAATATGAGGGAAGCCTATATTAAAGTGTTGCATACTATTCCGTGTTCTCATCCTTCATCCGTATAGCAACTTAATGCTCTTGCAAGCCAAGAAAATACAAAAATCAATAAACCTCATTCTCAGGGAAATTATAGAAATGTCATGCTTATACAAAGTATGCAAGAATAAATTTAACTTTAAAAATTTATCTTGTATTATGAAACGTCATGCTTATACAAATTAACTTTTAAAATTATGCATGTAATATGTATCAAAAGAATTCCTTCACTTATCAACAAAAATTTAAGATATCCTACGATTACACCATATTTAATTAATTAAGTTAAAATTTAACTTTTAGAATTAGAATAAGTATAGATTTATAGCTATTAACACATTATAGAGAAAAAATAGAAATTATCACTTACAAAAGTACGACGAATTTGACTAATTGACGTTGATGAATAAAAACTGCAGTGCAAGCACCGCAAAGTTCATGGTGATTTGGATCGACTTCAACAAATAGGTTTGACTCCTACTCAAGTTGTGACAAAGAAGCATAATGCTTCCACTTTAGCAAGGGAAGGTTCGGCTTTGATGAACAAAAGAGAACTACAACGCTCGGCTTTGACAAAGGCAAGATAGATTTATGACATTCGACTTCAACAAATAAAAAGAAAACTACTATTGCTCGACTTCAACAAATATTGGATGCACTTTTAAAGCTCGATTATAATAACTGTTAGAGGAAGTTTTGACATGAAAGAGCAGGCGGCTTTGACTATGAGGTATAATTAGAGTTATATGTATAAATATAATTTTCTACTTCTCATGTTTCATTTTTTCCCAAATTGTGTTGAGCTCATGTCCAATAAGGTGTCGAGGCGTCTGTCCAACATGTTCAAGCCTGAAAAAATTCAGACTCATATTTTGAGTAAGACAAGTGTTGGGGTATGTCGAACTTATATTGGTGTCCGATACGTGTCCGACACATGTACGACATTTTTAGAAGTATCAATGCAATATAGATAAGCATCTAATGAATTATTAACATTAGATGAATTGATGGAGTTAATCTGCATCAATGCAATGGATGAATCAGTGATAAATTTTTTTATTATTCCATATGTCGTTTTTTTCAATTTCAATCGCACATCAACTGTTTGACAAAATGTCTCTTAAACATTTGTTATCAAATGGCATACAGCCTCTCATACTTATATTGAATATTTTGAGATTTGAACATCTATATGCTAAAATACAAAAATTAACTCGTTTTGAAATCTTAGTATCATTAAAACACAAATCAAAGACTTCCACGACATAAAGCTCATTTGTAATAAAGCTAACATATGTTTGGATTCATGTGTGCTGAGATATTCTATTTTTTAAAATCATTCCTGTTAAGGTCATACCGACCAGTATCTTTCTGGTGTATGTGAACTTATACATGTTTTGTCTTAATTATTGATTTCAAACTTGCTAAATTTCTAGCAAAATTAAATCAAAACCCCCCATGTAGACCACGATGACATTAAACCATGCCACTTCATATTCAGTTATATTTAATCCATGTTAATATTATAATGAATGAATCCACTGACCTTGGAAAAGAACTCCTCACATGCACATTTGAAACAAGGATGTTTGTCTATAGCTTGATAAATACTTCTTAACTCACTTTGAGATCAATGCATGCACCCAAGCATGATGTAGTTTTTTTCTTTTTTCTTTTGGACGAAACTTTTAATAATTCTTGTGATAATTTCTTGCATATAGTTATTCCACATTTTACTATAAATTAAATCAAGATTGCTTTTGAGAGCTTTAATTCTCCTCGAATATCACAGCATCACGATTCTAATCTATGTGTGCTTTGCTTTTTCAGGTTACATTAGAGAAATATTATATATATCCTGATGGTGATGACATCCTCTCCCACCATCTCAGCAACCCTGCAACGAATATTGACGACCCAAATTTCTACGTCAAACCCCACATATGTGATTATTTCGTCTTCCTCCAACTTTCTTTCTCGATTCTTTAGGCTGCTGTAGAAAAGTAACTTGGGTTTGGTGCTTGTTTCTAGAGATATTTAGAATAGAATGTGTTGGCATGGTAAGTTCCCATGACCCAAGTCCTTCATTTACCTTTCATGCATCCCTTATGTCAATAGCATTGGAGATTATAAAACTAAGCTTATATGATTACATATAAAATAAATAAACATTCATAAAAAATATAAATAAATTTATATGCACTTAAGTTAATTTTTTGAATATGTAAAATAAATAAATGTAATCAATATATAATTAAATTATACTTGATAGAATTTTAAAATAAAAAATAATTGAACAATTTCATAATGTGGATAGTTATAATTGAATGATAGAAATTCTATATAATTTTAAATAATTCTCTTTTAGCATATTAAATAATCACAAAATGGATATAATAATTAAATTGAATATTTTATTTATTAAGTAAATTTTAATCATAAGTTAATTATCACTATATTTGTATTAAACTACCCTCATGAATGTATGGCAGGTTTAAGTATATCATGCATTATTATAAAAATAAATATTTGATTTATTAAACTGCCTTAATATTAAATTAATTATAAAAATAATTTACTTTAAGTGTATCATGCATTATTAAAAAATTTAACATTTATAATAAATATTTAATTTATCCAACATATTTATTATATCCAAATTCAGGAAGAAATAACAATTAGTAGAAGAAACAAACAGTTAAAATCTGTCTTGCCTAGTAGTACGAAATTGACAGCCTTATAAAGTAATTAGACAAATGGATGGGTAAAAACAATATCCTGTAGTGACCATGAGTCTATAAATCTGCAGTTTATCAGGATCCCTCCAACATACGAGGCCTTTCCTTTGCATCATAAAAAAAGGTTATTTCCATATCAAATCAACGACCTTCAACTCACAATAAAAACATTCTAACCATTGCTACAGCCCCACATCAAGAGTCCACAAAAGGCAACATTAAATTCAAAAAATATAGTAAAATCAGAAAGATGTAAAACCCTTTAAAATAGAGTAAAATGCCAAAATAGTTCCCAAACTATTTACATCGGACAATTTTAGTCCTAGAGTTTATAAAAGTGATAATTAGCCATCAAACTCTTTTAATGGAGGCTAAAATAGTTCTGACTAGAGACTAATTCAAATCATATTAAGGAAATATGAGGACTAAATTGACACTTTTATAAACACTCAACTAAATTGGCCTCTGCAAAGAGTCAGGGAACCATTTTGCCACTATTCTCCATTAAAATATAAGTGAATTCTGGCACAATGCTATAAACATTATCAGAGGACACAAGTCATAGATGAACATGGAGCAATATGATTTAAATCAAAGATGTAGGAGTAGTTCGTAGGAAGATAAGCCAAATATTGCCTAGCAAGAAAACATAATATGGATGTAGGATCATAAAACTAACCTGATGTCCTTGAAAGGTCTGCCATTAGAATCAACATAGGTTTCATTCATTTTTGCTAAGCAATCTATGCTTTCTTTCTCTTCAACAATACCAAAAACCTACATCAATTAATTGGAGTACATTGTTCAAGCCAAAAGAGATTGACAAAATAGATAAAACAGAAGTTAGCCACGAGTAGACTTACAGTGTGTTTTCCATCAAGGTAGTCTATATCATCTCGCAATGTAATGTAAAACTGGCACGAAGCAAGTTGTTGGAAAAAAAAATCAAGGGCTCACAAAAACAGTTAATCATGTGCTGAGGCAAAAATATTTTCAGAGAAACAACAGACCATGTACGATAAAAGAAAATAGAAAGGATACTTTCAACTCAAAGCAATTCATGTGCTAGAACATATACAGATGCCCTATGAGTCGAACTCGGGATCTTGAGTTTTGATACCATGTTAAACAGTGGTGATTGTTAGAACTATATTGCCATTAAAATTAAGTGTTTTCTTTTTTCAGAGGACCAGTATTTCTTATCATTCTTTTGTAAGGGTAGGAGTTTATAAGCTTTATTGGGACTAGTCTACTTAACTAACTTCCCCTTAAGAAGAGGGTAGCTTTTTGCAGCTAGCTTTCAAGTTTGTCCTGCTTGGGAAGATTCCAGTATTTTGTGGAGAGATATGATGGAGTGGGGATAGTAGTGGAGTCTAGGTCAATCAACAACCCTAAGAACTGCTCCAAAAGGCAAAAAAAAGCCACGGCTATTTTTCAGACAACTGTAAGGAGACGGCAGTAGCAAGTTCCTTGCTATTGCAAGGCTTATAGGGTGGGGTAGTTGGGCAAGAGACCCTCAGTGCAAGATATCTAAGAAAAATCACTCACGGGATGTTGAAGAAAGGTTCCATAGAAGTTTGAAAAGGTCTACAAGAGCAGTTTGAAGCAAGTAGAATCCTTCAGGTAATTAGTGGAAGCTTAAAAAACATCCCCATTTCAGGTCCTCTGCTTTCCTTACTCTCTATGGTAAATTTCCCATATTTCCATGGTCATTTAACCTCTTTTCACCTTGAAAATTACAGCGAGCAACAATATTTCAAGAAAATAAATAAATAAATAAAAACTTTAGAGATATGCAGCATGCCAGTTAAGTGGCGAGTTTGGCATAGGGTATTGGCGATCAGGAAGCAGTGTGATTATTGGCTTAACCAAGTTGTGAAGACTAAGATCTTCTTGAATCAAGATTTCCCACACAGATTCTTGTAATTTAATTAATTAGCTTAAGTTTAGGTTCCATTTCTTGGATATTTTGCTACCTAGTTGTGTCCACTGAACTGGAAGGGATCTAAATTTAAATTTTGAATTTTAAATTTTCAAAACATATTAAATTTAATAAAGGAAAATACGGCAAGGGATTTAAATTTAAAATGTTAAGCTTTACTCACAATTTCTCAAGCCTAACATAGTCAAAAATTCGGCCAAGATATGATTTAATGCTTGTAGATTTTGGCCAAGGTTAAATATGGTAAGTATAATACATGTAATAATTATATGGTGCTTAACTTGAATCGTATATATATATAAATATATGTAACATTTAAACTATAATATGACATTAATGACTGATCTAAAACTCAATTCAAATAAAAAATAGTAGTAAAAAACAAAAATGGAAAGATTTGCATACAATTTAATTTAGCGTAATGATAAATATTTAACTATATGAAAGAACATAATCATATATAAAATAAATAAATATGTTTATATAATTATCAGGTCATTAAATGCATGAATCAAAGTTAAACATGTTGCCTAATAAAATCAAATAAAACCAATTGAACCAATAATAGATTAATCATGTACATTCATTAATTTCATAAATATGATTATAGTAATTTCACAAATATGATTATTACTCATATGATTTTACATGAAATATTAATGAAACGATAAAACATTTTATGAAATAATTTTAAGTTAAAATTCAAGATTAGTTATTACATTAGTTCATAGAATTGGGTAGGTGAGTGTCAAAGTTATGCAACCTAATTAGAAATGATTTTGCATAAATAAGTTTTAAATTTAATATATGATTGATAAAAATTATTTGTGTTGAAAAAAATTAAGCATAAAGTAAATTCAAAAAATATGTTTGTTATTCTCAAAATCCAATGATGAGTCATAAGGCACATGGAGCCAAAAAATCTAAACCTCTAAACTCAATTGGTCACTTGAGACCAATTGATTGGCCAAACTTCAAACATTGAATTCTTACTAGTTAACCATAGATGTAGCATCTGTAATAATAGTAATAATAATAATAATAATTTTTAATTAACGGGTTAACATGCGACAGAGACGAGCAAAACGGGAGGTGACGTCGTGCTCGAATAGACCAAGCAAGGTGATAACATTGAAGACTTGAGCGTCGAACATATCTGGGCCTTGAGCAAAACCTTGGAGGGAGGAAGCCAATGAACAAAAGTCGAGCAAATTGCATTTTCCGAAAAGTATATTGTGAGGGCAAGGAAATTAAGCAGTCAAGCAAGAGACAAAACATCAAATGTCCAATCAGTCTCTTCGATCTCATGGTTTTGTTCGATCACGTGCGAAGGTGACAAGGACAAGAGGCATAGGAGAAATTAGATGAGGCAAGAGCAGCTTTTATTGATGTCCGGCATGAAGTAGAATGAGATGAGAAAGCTTTCTCAAGTGAGCACTGTGCATGTTTAGGACGAGATCGGTAAAGCGAGAAAGTTGGAGCACTGAGTGAACCAGAAAAATTTTATTTGCTTTTAAATTTATAAGTAAATGAGAAATAAAATATTAAATTTAAGAAATAGAACAAAATATTTTAGGGATAATAAGATTAATAATAATTAATGATATTATTACTATATTGAGATATTAAAAATTAAATCATAATATAATGATAAATATTAAATTAGAAAGTAAAAACTAATGATGATGTACGGATTTAAATATTAAAAAATATGATATTAAAGTTTTATTGAAATTTAAAATATTATTATCAACTATAGAAATAAGCACGATTGTTATGTTTAATTAGAAACATACTAAATGATGAAATGGATTGATATATATAATAACATATTCATATAAATATAGAGAATATTAAAAATGTGTGATTAAAATAAAAGTAAGATTGTAATTAAAAAAAAGTTTAACGAAATAATTATAATAATTTATCAAATTTAAGTTAATAATTAATAAAGATTAATTATGACTTATAAACTAAATTATAATAGAAATTAATAAAATATGACATTATAGAATGAAAACAAACATTATTAAATAATAAAATCACAGTAATATGTTAAATTTATTTTGGAAATTATAATCATAAAGAAGTTATTAAAATTAAATAAAGATTATATAAACATAATTATATAATGTGATAAAATAATGAATAATAGAAGATGAAATTTAAGGAGTAAAGAAGCTACCTGGCATTAAAGTGGGTACTATAATTTTTTAATAATGATAATAATATTGATTTTCTTCTAAATCTGCATTTGATGGGAAAAAAAGTGCATTTCATGGTTATATAGATAGGCTGATATTTTATATAAAATTTTGACTTAACTAAAATATTAAATTTATTGATCATATGAAAAACGTCATTTATCTAACAATACATTTATATTTGTTTATTGTACATAATGAGTGTTATAGTAAGATAATGAATGATATTTAGAATATGAATAAAATGAATTATATAACATGCCCGCATGTGTATAGCTCACTAATGTAGTCATCCTTCTATGATATTAACTAGGGTTGCTAAGGTACACGTGCACAAATATTAAAAATTTTATTGATATTGAAGTGTCTTAGTTGATATAATTTAGACAGCGCTCTTATGACGAATGTTATATAAAAAAATATAGATAATAGGATATAATTGTTGGGGTTATTTGAATCTTTAATATGGTCATCCTTGAATGACTAGACAATTTGATTCTAGCTTGGTGAACCTCTAGTATGCATATTGCATCTTTTCTTCCTTATATTATTGTTATTTTAGAAATACGAGTATCTCACTAAGTTTGCTGATAACTTTTTAAACTAACATTTTCAGTTTTAAGCAATTAATTAGAAGATAAGTGACAGAAGTGAAAATTGTTGTAGATAACACAACCAAATTAGAGAAAGTTAATTATAATCATAATTGTCTTACTATTAGATTTATTTAATTATCAGTAGTTCTTTCAATTTATTTTATTATACTACTAAGTATTTAATGATAATAATAAAGATAGAAATTTTTTAGTTGTACCATTTGTTTGCATGTTCCCGCCTTAATAAATTCAAGCCTTGTGTCAAATCATGATATTTAGATCAAGCATAAACCGAACCTAGCCCAGTGTGACCCAGCTTGACCCAATAAAACCCAACTCAAGAATTAGTTTGATTGGCTTATCCAATTTTCCCACCAAGTCCAAATAAATCAAGCATAAAGAGCAATATTAATTCTTAAATTTGCTCATATGAAGTTATTTTAAGCTAGCCCAAGTTAACATATTTCACGAATTAAGTCTTAAACTTTTAAATTGTCCACATTGATTAAACTCAATCATATCAACGATTTTAAATAAATCAACGAGCTTAATATATCCCAATATCAACAGATTAAGCCAACTGATCTATGAAACCCCAAGTTGCCTCAATTAAGGTCAATTTGATCAAATTAAACCAAATGACCAAACCAAACACCTCCATTTGATCCAAAAAGGTCAATCAAATCCCAATTTAAGCTTGGTTAAAAAAATTAGCCAATAGGACGAGTTAAGTCAACTTGAACCCATAATGGACCCAAATACAATTTTAGTTCAAATTGGGTCGGCCTAACCATTTAATTAGCCTTAAGACTCAGGCCAAATCACATAATCGCAGGTTAGCCCAACTTAACTTCGATAACTTTACTATAGCAACTTAGCCAAGTCCAGGCTTAATACCATGCTACTCTATCATCGCAAGGTTCAAATTGATTGACATGTTTAGGTTTTCAATTTTTCGTGTGTTTTTTTTGGGACAGCAGCTGGTATTTGTTCTTCTCCCTTTGAAGGTTGTAAGGGTGTAAACGAGCCTGCTCATTCAGGTACGGCTCGTTTGATTTTTTTTTCTATACGTGTTCAAAATGGCTTGTGACTAGCCTATTCGTGTTCGGCTCAATTCAAACTCATTTGTTCGAATTAAGCTCATGTTTGATTCGAAATAATTATGTACTAAATTTAATTAATAAAATAATATAATTTCATCACAAAAAAAAATATATTTTAAACATGATATGGAGAAAATAGGATTAATTAGAGATATAGTGAATACTGCTCCGAATTGACAACAGAATTATCATTACCTAAAACACAAAACAGTAGAGCTTGTGGTTGGTGATTTCGTGTTCCTAAAAGTCAGGTGAATGAGAGGTACTACCAGATTTGGCCAAGGAAGTTGAGCTTCAAATATATTGGTTCTTTTGAAATCATAGAAATGGTTGGTCAAGTTGCTTACAGACTAGCGTTTTCTATTGATATGTTATATATTCATGATGTATTTCACATATCAGTGCTAAGAAAATAGGTTTCAAACTCTAACCAAAGAATTTCATATGAGGATATAAAAGTGCAAAAAGATTTAAGAAATATTGAAGAACCTGAGAGGATTGTTGAATCTTATGTTAAGAAGTTAAAGAATAAGCAGATTCTTTATGTTAAGATTAAATAAAAGCATAGACCCAAAAAAAGAAACTGCTTTGGAAAGAAAATAAAAAATGCAGCAGAAATTCACTTTTTTGCTCAAGTAGATATTCAAAAATTTTGAGGATGAAATTTTTATCAGCGGAGTATTGTAATACCCAATTTTGGTTAATCAGGTAAAAGTTTAAAAAAAACTATATCCAACTTTCGCATCTCCCCAAATATACTCCAAGTATTTTTATAAAATTGTTTACTTTTCAACAATTGATTTGGCATATAAAATTATATATGGATTATGGATACATTTAGAATTATAAAAATAAAAAGAAACTATCTTAATTAAACTAATAATATATTAAGTAATAATAATTAACCGTGTTAATCATACTGTGACACTGTAGCATCCCACTTTCCGTGACATGCATATGCTTGATGGATCAGATGAATGTAATTTAATTGAACCGAGTGCAACTTCATTCATTTTTTCCCTCACGCAGTTCATTTCTGCGAGTTAGGGCTTTTCAGCAATCCCAACACTAGCAAGATCAAGCAAATCGAAGCATGCGCGGCCGGTTGAGAGTTATAGGAAGAAACTGGTAAGGGAATTCTCCTTTATGTGCCATTTAGAACATTCATTTCCTTTCCCGCGATCTTTTTCCACGACTTGCCACGAGATAGAGCATTTCTCTACTTATGTTTACTAAAGCAGGGGGCGCAAGTGTGGCCAGAAGTTGTGAATTAATTTCTTGATTCTTAAGTAAGGTTTTAAGTTGTAGGCACGCTGTATAGGCGGAGGATAAGAACAAAAAAAAATTAGGAGAAACCTTTAGGGAGAATTTATGCGTGGAAGCCATTTTGAGGTAAGCTTTGCAAGGAAATTATGGTTGGTGATAGACTAAGACCTAAGCTAAAATTTCATGAAAATTCTATAAAATTATGATTCCATGTGGTTTGGTAAGGTATGCTTTGACAAGAAAATTATGGTTGGGGATAAAGTAAGTCCTAAGCTAAAATTTCATGAAAATTCTATAAAATTATGATTCTAGGTGGTTTACACTAAGCGGTGAGCTTGAGGCAAGCTTGAGGCAAGCTTGAGGAAAGTTGTCGTAGAACTGTTCCATCGATTTAGACGAAATATTCATGTGCTAAAATAAGATGAATTCATTTTTATTTGATTAATATGTGATTTCATTTAAAATATGATTTTATTTAGAAATGTATGCATATTATCGGTTACCTGCATATGTTATATACATGTAAGCTTGAACTGACACTGATGAAGGTTATGATCTTACTATTTTATTGATTTTGTGAATATATTTATGAAATTATTGTTTGTAAATATTCGTAAATTGTTGTATACACATATGATACATAATTTACATATGATAAATGATCTCTATATGACATGCTTAAAAGAATGTCAGAAGTGCTACAATAGGTGGGTTATTACATGAATTGTTTGCAGGTACGGATGACAAGGAATGATGAGATTCCCGATTCCAGATGTTTAGGCAGGGATGGTGGTATCAGGAGAGCTATTAATAATTGTTATGTTCAGATGAGCTCAACTTTTATTAATAGTTATTTTAGCTCATGAGCTGGGTGACAACCTAATGACATAAAATGAAATGAATGTAGTCAAAGTCAATGCAATCATAAGTGGCATTCCTAAGGCAACACTTATTATTATGAAATCATTATGGATTTTTTTTTGTGATTGCATATGAATGAATGAGATATATATAGTTACATATGTTATTGTTTACTATATTTTATGTTACCTTAAATATCTCACATGATTAAAACATATATATTTCATGTAATGTTGTCACGCATATGAACTACGATTGTACATGCACATTGCTTTCTTTCCGTCAATAAAATTATATTTTAATCTTGATTATTTCAATGAGCTTGTAGCTAACTCCTCTATGTTGTTAATTCTAATACTATCCCTCAAGTTGGACTCGATTAATATATATTCTAATACTATCCATCAAGTTGAACCATGGATGTCAGTCATGTACAACTTGGATTTGAAGTCATCGAACAATGGCCGGAAAACGTCTTTGTGAGAAAATCCGCCAGCAGGCCACTAGATGGCGCAAACAGAACACAAATTTTCCCGGACTTAAGCTTTTTCTTAATCAAGTGTCGGTCAATCTCAATATGATTGGTGTAATCATGATGAACCGGATTGTGAGCAATGCTAATATCGTCTTATTATTACAGAACAATTGCAGAGGGACAGAGGCTGGCATACGTAGTTCCCGGAACATGATGCGTAACCAGATAACTTCACAGATTCTCAGGGACATGAACTAAAATTCGGGTTCAGCACTACTCCGAGCAAATACTAACTGCTTTTTTATTTTTCATATATCAAAGTTTCCTCACACAAAAGAACAGTACCCCGAGGTAGATCGCCGATCATGGGCGGACCAGGCCTAATCAGCGTCTGTGTAAACTGCAATAAAATGAGAAGTGTTGCATAAGAAAACTTTTGTTCAGTGTGTCTTTTAAATAGTGGAAAATCTGGTGGACAGCTTGGAGATGGTGCTCATAGAGATCATGCATGAATTAACTTATTATCCCAACTGCGTGACATATGTCGGGGCGAGTATAGGAAAGGTACATAAGTTTCCCCACAATGCGTGAGTCTTATTTAAAAGAATCGCATTGAGAATATCAAGAAGTTTTTCATTGAATCCATCGGAATAGCCACTGGTTTGCACACGAGAAGGTTTCAATTACATATTTTCATTGAGACAGGCAAATGCCCCAAGATGATCGAACAACTTCCATGCTTAAGAAGTATCAGAGATATCTCAAGTCCATTTCAAAAGAAGCAGCAAAATGTCTTTCAGAGATTCCAATGTTGGTAGGTCATTACATGTGAGTACAATATCGTCGACAAAGACGCTAAGGATAGCTACCTGGTTACTAGAGGAATGTCGGAAGAAGACAGTGTGATCCGATTGAACCTGAGTGAACCCATGGCATACCACCACCTTTGTGAACTTGTCGAACAATGCCCATGGTGATTGCTTCAGTCCATAGATGGACTTTTGCAGCCTACATACTTGCCCCTGGGAGGTAGTAGAGTTAAAGCTTGGAGGAAAGGTCATGCATACCTTCTCTGCAAGATCGTCATTCAGAAATGCATTCTTGACATCAAGCTAGAATAAGGGTTAATCCAGATTCACCGTAAAGGATTATAGGACCCGAATGGTGTTTCACTTAGTAGTTGGAGCAGATGTCTCCTCATAGCCAACTCCGTAGGTCTGCGAGTACCTTTTGGCGACCAATCATACCTTATTACATTCAAAGGATCCATCTGAGTTAAACTTGATGCTAAAAATCCATCGGCAACCCACTACTTTCTTGCCACGAGAAAGATCAATGATGTACAAAGTATGTTTCCGCTAAAAGGCATTCATCTCCTCCATGACGGCAGCTTCCTAGGTTGGGTCTGCTAAGGCAGCCTCAATAGTAGATTGGAGCAATGATTGGTCAGGGCAGTAGTAAGTGCTTTGTAGGTCGGTGATTAATTGCGAAAAGAAGCATAGTTTGTCATAGGATAGAGAGAGCATGTTTGATTGTGTATCTTACTAAAGAAACTGACTTCCTCATTCAAAGTAGAAGTAGTGTTGGGAATGTCGCTCGGAGGGGAATCAGGACCCGGCAAGGGGGTAGCAAGCTCCAGAATAGGCAGATCATAACAAGTGCACCGAGTGTAGACACGAAGAGTAGGAGGATGAGATAGTGGAACCAAAGGGACAAAGGGCTCCTTAGTGGTAGGAGAAGTGGGTGGAACTAAAGGAACAGGGGGCTCCTCTGATGTGGGGGGAACATCCAAGGGAGTAGGATAAGGAACAGTGTCCAAAAACTCTAGCTCCCCTCACTGGAGGCCGAGTTAGGAAAGTAGGGAACATTTTAAAAAAATTAAACATCAGCACTTAAATAGACTTTATTTGTGATAGGATCAAAACATCGATATCCTTTTTGAGTGACAGAGTATCCTAAAAACACATTTTATGGACCTAGGATTAGGTTTACTTCGAGTTGGGGTCATATTCTAAACGAGGGCCGTGCACCCACAAATTTTTGGATCTAAGGTGGAGAAGACCCGATTGGTAGGAAAACATGATCTCAAAACGGCTAAAAGGGTTCGGAAGTTCTGGATTTTTTAGGGAACTCTATTGATGAGATAGGCGACAATAAGTATGACATCATTCCATAAATATTTTGAGACATTAGATTAAAATATAATAGAACGAGCAATGTTGAGGAGATGTCGGTTGTTTCTCTCGGCTACCTCATTCTGTTGAGGAGTGTCTTTACACGAGTTATGATGGAGGATGTCCTTATCAAGAATTCTCCTAATAGAGAGTTAAGAAATTCAGAACCATTGTCGGTCCGAAGGACTTGAATAGAAGTTTTGAATTAGGTCAAAATGATGTGGAAATTTTTTAAGGTGAATGCAGCTTCAAATTTGTCTTTTAAAATATAGACCCCGTCATCTGAGTATGACAATTAATTAAAGTAAAAAACGACTGTTTATTGGTGTAGCTGGGAGTGTGAAAGGGTCCACATAAATCACTGTGAATAATTGAAAAAAGAGCAGAAGGCGTGTAAGTATAGGGTAGATAAGGAACACAATGATGTTTAGCTAACTGACAGTTTTCACATTTGAAATTAAAAAAAAAATTTATTAGTAAACTTCAACGAATACAATTATTTTAAATACTGGAACATATGATGACCGAAACGACAATGTAACATAATAGAGCATTCAATGGACTGAGATAAATAGCAACTATTGGGTGGAGTGTCCTCATTCTCTATGCTTTTCTCTTGAAAGAAGTAAAGTTCATCTTTCCGCTTAGTAATTCCAATCATCCTCCCCGAACGACGTTCCTAAAAGACACAAACATCGGGGAAAATTGAGTAACGCAATTAATGTCATATACCAACTTACCGACAGACAAAAGGATACACTTCAGCAAAGGAACATGTAACACAGATTCAAGAGCTAGATTTGTTGTACGGACACTTTACTAGCAATGAAACTATGGAAATCATCAGTAATTTTAATAGTATCTTTCCCAGAACATAGATAGTATGTCGAGAAGGTTTGAGAGCTTCCAGTCATGTGATCCGTGGCACCTGAATCAATGATCCATGAACTGAAAGGGGCAAAAGAAGTGTGGCATAGGATTGATATCTTGACGAATGTGGGAAGTTGACTGGCCGAAAGAGAGTGGACTCGATTTAAGTAGTTTGATTAAGTGATCCATTTGACTCTTAAGAGAGCTGAATCGTTCTGGAATGTTTTGGGTATGGGTCGACTGTACCGTATTGGATTTAAATGTTGTAGTGAGACCCTTAAAAAATGAGGATTTGGCCGAAATTTTCGATGTAGGTTTCTCATGGAGGTTCCAACACTTATCACAAGTGTGGTTGGGTTTGTGACAGCAATAATAAGTGGGGTGACCAGTTCGGGGTTGAGCATTGTTAGAGACCAAAGCAAATGATTCCATAGACGGAGTGAAAGCACCAAGCATGACAAGTCTTCGGCTCTCTTTGCGACAAATCTCAATGAAAGCAACGCAAGCAGAAGGAAGAGGATCTCGGCCAAGGATACAGCCTCGGACTTCCTCAACATCTTTGTTGAGACTGCCAGAAATTTGAACGTAAACATTTTCTAAATTTTTTTAAAGAGATTGGTCGGACGGAGATTCCCGAGTGTAGTCATAGCATAAGTCGCATTTAATCTATAATGCAACCAGGTCATTATAGTACTGGGTCATGATCCTTGATCACTGTTTTGCCTCTCAGATTTTCTTAAACACCTCATAGAGTTAGTCGAAATTCCCTACATTAGAATAGGTATCACAAACTATCGTCCAAAGGGCTATATATATGATCAGTCAATCAAAGTCTCCATGGAGTGGATCAGCCACGACATGACCATGGAATTCTCTACTTCCCAAACACCATACGTCGGGTCAGTCTTTGGAGGTTCACGAATCAAAACAGTGAGATGACCAAATTTCTCACGCCCTTTGATGAACAACGACGCAGCTTGGGATGATTGAAAAAAGTTATTGTTGTTTAGTTTATGGGTTGTCAACAAGAAGTTCATGTTGTTTTCTTGTCCTCCGTTCTTCGAAGGAACGGGAATTGATCCTTCGATGGATGCAAGAAAACCTTCTGATGATGGCTCGGTGCTAGAGGAGTCCGCCATGAGATGTTGCGTTGTTGAGACATCGGAAGATTCCGGCTGCCAGAGAGAAGAGGTATGGCCTCGAGAAAAGGTTCCAGCTGGACTAAATCCTCTGGTCGACTAGAAGAAGACCCTGGCAATCCGAATAGAGGTTTCTGTAAGAGCTCCGACAAACATGGAAGGAAGCTGTTAAGCAGAGGTTCCGGCTGCTAGGGTTTGGGACGTGGCCCTGGCGGTCATAGCAAAGGTTATGGAGAGGCATCCGGCCAGCTAGAGTGTAACCAGGTGCCTGAAAGAGGACCTAACTGGCTCGGGAGGGCTTAGAAGAAGACCTAGCTAGCTCGTGAGGGAGAAATGATACCCGGACTACCAGTCGGCGGCAACTAGGTTGGGACCATAGCTCTGATACCATGTTAGAATAAAACTAAGCTAATTCTTATTGATACAATGAGTGATATATATACACATTATAGAATCTACTAATGAGGAAAGAAATAAAAAAATATACACTAGAAAATAGAAATGAATAATAAAGAATCAAAGCTAATAAACCAGAATAAACTGAAATTAACAAAGGCTATTACTAGCCATTAATATATATTCTAATATTATGCATGCTTCCAAGTAATTGAGAATGTTGATGAATTATGAATTGACTTGGATTGATAATGTTTGTGAAGATTAAATTAGATTAATTTATTACCTATCGAGTCCTGATTTGTGCAATCCAAAACTAGTGTGTTGGAAATTGCGTCTGAGTGAGTCGTCTACCTCAGACGCACCACAGTCGATCCTAAAAGAAGTTCAGCTAGGGTGTGACATAGAAAGACCAAAAAACGAGCTTATCCATTCACAAAACTAGCATGAAAGAATTATTAATATCCAATTTAATAAATTTAGAAGCTTTACTAATACATGTTTATCCCCTTGTAAATGACATGTAATGAAACTCCTCCAAAATGTAATAGAAACTATACATTTGGCTTCAAATACAAGCTACACGGAGATGAGCATGAGCTCATTTTCCTACATTTACGAGAGCTGATGTTAAGTAGATTTTGTAGAAAATTAAAACATTAAGAACAAAAATCACACCTCCAAACCTACCAACCAAACACCACATATAAGAGTTTATTGTCAATTATCTTCTATAATACGAAGAGTAGCAAAATAATAATAATAATACATAAATGACATCTAAATTGAATGGATATAAATAGAATAACTAGAAGTACCTGGGAGGCATTGCAATTTTCACCTGCGCTAGCCATTGCCACAGTGCCCATTTTTGAATGCTTTAAATCGGGATGAATTTCATCATCGAAAAAGCGAGCTTGTTCACCATAAAGAAATCTGCATATCACACGAAGTCAAGTTGATGTAGGGAACAGTCTCGGGTATATGATGGCACAAAAATTTCACGAGTTTTTTAAATTTTCTTCAAGATGACAGCGCATACTTATTTTATTTGTCATCTTCAGGGGAAATAGTTGCATACGGAATACGCACGCAAAGCTACGTGCATAATAACCTCCGCTTCGCGATTATTAGGGGGTTATTGAGAGGTCATTAAAGTATTGATTTCAATAGCATATAACCCCAATAATCTTTCAATAACCTTTGCGGGTTCTATTTCGATGTTATTCATAAGTTATTATGAGGGTATTGCGGGTGGAGTACGTACACAGAGCTGCGTGTGTACTCCGTATGCAAATATTTCCCCATCTTCAGGGTACCATATATTTTAAGGGAAAAATCATCCAATCTGTCGGGGTTTTCGTCTTACTTAGACTGTAATGGAATTTAGACATTAAAAGCAAAGGAGAAAAAGAATAAAGCCAATTCAAATAGCAGAAAAGGTAACGCAAGTGCCAAATTGATGAAAACAAAATCATGTAATGATTAACAAGTCATAAATATGAAAATATTAATTCTTATTGGTTTATAAAAAAATGCAAGTAGAGACTAAGTTCCTTTAGTCTCTGGTTAAGTTCAGTAGCAAAGCAGTATTCTGTAGAAGTAACTTGCATAAATGGCTGGAAAAGTATAGCAATACTAACTTGTACACAGAGTCACCTCCCTTGCCCGTTCCAGTACGGTCTCCAGTTTGGGCCATGAAGCCCTTCTCAACTGTGTGGAACAGACAACCATTATAGTATTTCATCCTGCAACCATGAAAGAACAAAATAAAATCCACTATGCTTGAAGCCTTACTGTTGCGACCAAGGAGATTTAACGTTCTAATATGTGATGTAGCATTATTAAGAAATTTCATATATTTCAAGATAATTAATCAAATTTAAAATTCAGAGCTCCACAAAAACAGCCTCACCCTACAGTGACAATTAGAACAGAAAACAAAAGCAAGGGGAATCAAAAAAAGATTCCAAAATCAAAACAGGTTAATTATATCATATTGTTGTTTGTTGCGTGATTGAACAAAATCATGTTAGGTGTATCAAGGTGAGAAAATTGAAAATAAATAAACAAACCTAATATATGGATAGTTACCTAGGGGCATTGCTACGTAGCTGCATAATTCCTAGAGCATTTCAATACTGCACATGCCTTCTAGTTTTACCGCAAGTTAATTATCAACATAATATGGTCATTCCTTCAAACACGGAAAGTGCAAAAGTAGCACAATATGTACTTCGTGTTAAGCTAAAATTAGCTCTATCAGCTGTGATTGAACGCATCACTTGCATCTGATGATGCATTGCATGGAAGGAAAGGATTGAAGGGCCTTCCGAATAACTCATTTACCAATACAGCAGCAATTCTAACATAATATACTAGTAAACAAATCACATAACAGTGTCACAGCCTGTATACAAGTATGTGCCATATATCCGAGCAAAAAACTAACTGTATATCAAAATAGAAACTTTCAAGGAGGAATAAATTTGAAGTTTGCTAAGAACAAATGTGAAATCTGCAAGGCTTGAAGTATTTACATTTAGCTTTCAACGTAAAACATGGTTAATAATTCAATGGGGACTCCATTTCTGATCATCAGAATCATAAGATTATAAATATGAAGTAAACAAAATAAGATCACTTTACAATTATTTAAATTGAATGCGACAAATAAAATTATTAAAGATGGATGTATGATAAATAATGAAGAATAAATTGAAGATAATTTTATGAGACAAATGATAGTAGTAAAATCTATTCAAAATAAGATAGCGGAGAATATCCGTGCGGTGTTAGCTTATAAAGAGAAGATATATCAACAAGATAGATAAAATCAATATGAGAGGATTTGAATGGAAAAAGAGTTAAACAAATAAAATATGGTTCAAAATTATGAAAAAAATATATGCACAAAGTAGGGTTAACTCCTCATGAAGTACTACTTAATACAAGCAATGAGAGAAGTTGTTGATAAAACTGATGATGACAGTCCACCAAACCTCTAAATTACTAAGTTTTAGATCCATCTTTCATGGCTTAACCAAGCATCAAAATAGCATTATCATTTCTACGATGCTCAACTTAAGTTTTAGTCAGTTCTTTACTGTATAATTCCTCAGCTTATCCAACTTATTAACAATTTTATAAGACTTACAGCCCAATTTCACTTACTGTCTTAGCACATAATAGTCGTAAGATACTTAATTCACTTTTCAACCTAAAATTAGCTCTAGAAGACAAATTTTATATTTTAATTGATACCCCTATTCTTCCATATAGAAGATCCAAGTTGCTTGAACATGCCCAATTTAGGTATTGATTGATATTTTCTGTTGAGATCTCTACAAATAAATTACACGTCATATAATTCATCTTTATGTATGTTAATCTGTTACACAAGTGCCTAGCCTAAGGGCAATTTTGTCTTTTGAATGCCTAAGGGAATTTATTGAACTTAGTCTTGTGTCATTTATTATTGTTTAGTATAAATAGGGCTAAAATATTTAGGGTTAGGGTTATGTATGTGATTGGATCAGTCTTAGATTTAAGATTTGGGAGATATTTCCTCCCTGTCAAATTGTAAGTTGTGAGAGATCGTCCACCTCTCAATTTGTAGGTGTTTATCTTTATGTATTTGGATTGTATTGTTTGGTGTTTATGAAATAAATTATATATTGCCCAAATTTATGTGGGAAAGCTATGTTGGATCCTATCAAATGGTATCAGAGCAGTCGGTTTGAGTGAGCAAAGAGGAAGGATCCGGTTTGCCCTAGTTGCCATTCGAGAGCAAGAGTTTCCACAAGAGCCATCGTAAGAAGGATCACAGAGTACAGAGCGACACGATCTAATTCTTCATCGGGATACAGTCACGATTTGGAGCTAGTGAGATGCCAATGTCAGGATCACTAGCGGAAGCCAATCATGAGATTACTGCGTATAGGGAACACAGCTTACACGACGTCCTCGTCACACCTAATTTATCATATACAGTCACGATAGTCGCACGCACGAGATTGCGGCATCAGTCGCAATTTGAGCTAGTTAGGGGAGGATCACGACATACAGATAATGCCACAGTCACGGGAGAAGACAAAACGTGGGATCTTGTCGTGATGTACAGAAGTAATGCGATGCACTTGATTGAAATAAGCAGTCGGGATCGCGGCGTAAAGGAGTTCCATGTAGCTTGTGACGGAAACTTGTGATTGCGACATAAATTAGTGATCGAGATTTGCAACATACAAGAATTCAAATTGTAGCTTCCGGAGTTTGATGCGGCTTTTAATAGTTCCACCAAACCGCATACAGAAATATTAGGATCATGTCGTCTAGAGTTCCGCACACGTTGAAACCACGTTCAGAAATTCCAAATCTCGCGATCTTAGGGCAAAAGAGTTTCAATACTGTCCAAGAGTAATGGCGGCAAAAAGGGTGAATGCTTTATAGGAAAAACTAGTGGAAGAGGTCAGTCAAATCACATTTGGAATAGAGGAGCATCTATCGGCCATGGAGAGGAAGTTGGAGGGGAGGTTCACAGCCCTAGAAAAAATGATTTAAAAGATTGCAGAGTCCCACACAAACCCACTAACCTTTGCAGCGGGATAGAACAACGAAGTCTGGAACAAACGCAAGCGGCAGCAATCAGAAGAATTTGTGCAATATCTAGGCAGCATCATTGTTTTAGGTAGATTTGGAGCTATGAGATCAGGTAAGGAATGGGAAGCGGACTTGAGTATCAGCACTTGGAAGGAATGGCATGGCAAATAGAAATCAATATGGGTCGAGGAAGAGACCCAACACTCACTTTATGAACTTTAGTCAAGGAAATTAGGAATGAGACTCAGGAATGAAGAAGCTGAAGATGTTGATTTTTGAAGGAAATGATGCTTATGATTGGCTTCATTGTGTGAAGAAATACTTTGTTGTTAATGGGCTGCCAGAAGAAGAAAAAATGATGATGGGGACTCTGTGTTTGGAAGGAAATGCCCTAGTATAGTATCAATGGAGAGAACAAAGCCAGCCAACCCAAACATTGAAACAGTTCATGTTTCAATTGTTTGAGCACTTCGGAATCACACGGGAAGGAGATTTAAATAAGCAGTTTTGTTCATGTTTCAATTGTTTGAGCACTTCAGAATCACACGGGAAGGAGATTTAAATAAGCAGTTTTTACATTGGTCCAGTAAGGATCCGACAATTAAATTAAATGGTAAATTTGATTTAGGATTAATTGGAATCAATTTTAAAAAGTTTAGGACTAAAATGGAGCGCTTGTAAGCTCCAAGACAAAATTGGGCACTAATTGAGAGTTGGGGGACTATTATGAACTTTTGCTCATCAAAAAAATATGTATTTTTGTAATTATTAAATTTGCAAGCATTTCAAAAGTACTGGAACATATCCCAGCTTTTGATTAAAAATATAACCATATTGACTCAAGCTTTCTTCTATGCTTATGTTTAATTATTGAAAATATGATTAAAAATCCAAGTTCTCCAAGGAAACAAGAAAGACCTCTAAAATTTTCAAAAAAAAAAAAAACAAGCATCAACAAAACGTTAAACAAAATGCAAAACAAAAAAGTCCTACAAACAACCATCACAACTAATTTGTTTTGACATTATATTCAGCTTATTGGAATGAACAACTAAAAAACCTTATATGCCATATTAATGAATTGTCGTATTAATGTGAAAGGAAAACGAATAATAAAATTGGCTTTACTAGGTTGGCTAATAGGTAAAATTAGAGCTGAAAAATCAACAGAAATAATAGAAAAAAAATCTATTTTTTCTCTTTTAACTATAAGAATAATTGCCCCATATCATCCCCTCCGATACAGTTGAGCAAAATAATAGAATCGACCTCTCATACGTGAGCTTCTCCTTATTAAGATTTAATTCATACTTATTTCATGAACAAATTCCATCGCAAAGAAAGAAATAAAAGGAGGACTGCCTTGGCATAGTTTCACAGGAAAATACTACCATCAGGTTAATACTATGAAGTATTGTCTTCTTATAAAAAGCATTTGTTTTTGTTTTCAAGGGCTGAGCTTCTCGAAACAAGCACCATGACTTGAGTTCAACAAGCAGGTGACCTTCAATTAAAAACTGACAATCATGCTAATAGAAAACCAAATAAAAATGGAGTCATATTAGCATAAAAGCATTACCTGAAACATTATAACAAGCTTTTGTATTTCTACATTTCCACATTTTACCAAATGTCAACAAACAATGTCGCTAGAGCCATTGCTCGTTACCAAAGGTCAACAAATAATATGCTGAACCATTCCTTTAAGGTATATTTAACTTTCCCCTGCTTAAGTTTTAAAAAATTAGTTTTAGTTTATATGAAACAATATACTTAAAAAATAATCATTTTGCATGTGCACCTCTTTGTAACTTCATGAGCATATAAATTAGTTTATGGAATAGCATGTTTGTTATGTGAGAGTATGATGATTGTAATTTCATTCAACGCAACAGAAGCTAGGCATCAGCATAATTGTACCTATCAAAGCACTAATCTTCATTCACCCAAGAACATGTTTTAAGAAGCATATCCAAAGACCTTGGTTTCAAATCAAGATTGGTTCTAAACTTCAGCAGATCTCATCATAAAGTGTCAACAAAAACTGTCCGCCAATTCTCTCTTTGTTAAACAGACTCAACAAAATGCACTCCTTTGTTGCCACTATGATAAGTTAGTGGACAAGGGATGTGAGTCGGCTTTCAAGTTTCTGCTGGTCTCAGGAACGGTATATCATGGGCTGTGAACCTTTTCTTTCTTACTCAATTTATGTGAGTGCTAATGGGATATGTTTGGCAGCAATTTGGCAATGTAATTACTAGGTTTTGTGTTATTCTTGAAGATTTCTATCGTTCCACAAAACCCTTAGGGATTTAAAATATTATGGTGGACTATGGCTTCATGAGAAGAAAGCTTGGTGTTAAGACTTAAGTAATCTTTTGGTGTGATTGGGTTTCTTCTATTTCCTTAAGTGTGTTGCTTCAATAATACTTAGAAATTAGAAAGGTTTGGGCGATCTCCTGATTTGCCCACCACGATTATGGTTTTTTGTAATTTTCTAGTGGATTGGATCATTCAGCTCTCCATTGAACATTAGCTTGATGGAAGTCAAACTATATAAATCTTTAAGAGACTTTTTGGTGATTTTTTTCTCCTCTTTTGTGATATTTTATAGTACATAGTTTACAGAACATTGTTCTCAATGTTAATGATCTTTACTCTTCAAGTTATTGGCACTCGATACAGCAAACAAGTGTCAAAGTGCAACTCTGAATAGGATAACAAATACAAGCATAATTGATACAGATTTTAGTAATGTTCTTTCATTAATGGCTTCAATCCACATGTTTAGTTTTCAATGGGTACTTGACTCAACATACTTTATCCATGTGTGATAGATCATTATGTTCTACTTATAAACCATGTAATGGAAAGTGTATATAGGAAACAATGGTGTGCATAGAATTGATGGGCTTAGCACTGTTATTGTTAAGATACGTGATGTTGTAAGACTTTAACTGGGTGACACATATAGCTAAGAGTGAATTTTGTATACATGGGTGTAGTGAGTGTTGGAGAGAGTTTATCAAAGGGGGACATAGTTGAGTCAAAAACACCAATGGTGAAACCCATTTTCAACTCAAAATCTTAAGATTATAAACAAAAGCTAATCACTTAGCATTTCTACAACGTGCTTGCCAAAAGTGAATAGCACATCATTATGAAGATCTTATGCAGCCATATTAGATAGCACATAGAGTGGCATGCACTATTTAAAAAAATGCACACTACATTAATATATCATGAATAATTTATTAAAAATTGTATGCTATAAAAAAATATCATAATACCCAAAAAGGCACTATCAATGTCGTATAAATAGAACAATATATCACAATATTTGGACTCGTAAATTTACTGGTATCATATAAATTTCGCAATGATAACAATGAATTTATAATATTATATAAAGGCCATTGAATTGTGGGGATAAAGAGGCCAAGTAATAATAGTAGGAAATAGTTTCAATCAACTTGAAATGAATATGACTAAATGTCAATTCTTAACATTAATTAATTAGTTGAAAGCATGAACAACTTTGATCAAACCTTCAGAGTCATCATTCATTTAGCCCGTTAGTTCATGCATTTATAAATTCAGTAAATAGTAAAAAGCAGGCAAATCACAAAAAGGTAAATCATGACTAAAGTGTAAAGAGATAAGGGTAGCAAGTGCATAAATACCAGCCCTTTAGCAGTTAAAACCTATGCATTGTATATGTTAATCCTTGAACAATATGATTGTTTATTTATCACATATGATCATATGGAAACTTTTAAGAATATTTCCTAGTCATATCCACAAGCTAAAAAGTAAAGCAAAACTATGTAAAAAGAAAGTAATCATTTTAGTGAGAGGGAAAGCCTGGGGAGATTAATGAATATTTAGATGGCTAAGAACAAGAATAAAGATACATGGTCAATGGCTAAAGTATAAGGAAGGAACTAAATGGAAGAAGCATTTATTTTTTTTTTTTATTAAAGAGAAATAATGGAGAAAATCATACAATAAGCTCAACCTATCGTAATAGACAACCATAAGGAACATAATCAATTTATTAATAACAAGTTAAAGCCAGGCAAACACCATACAACACTTGAGCATTGTACGCTAAAACCCTACTTAAGATAAACAGTCCTACTTCATACAAACTTTTATGTTGCTTCAATAATATAGCAAAATAAATACATTTTCTAGAGAACTAAACTAAATAGAGAAAATACGCTTATTATGTTATGTCTAAACTCCAACAAAAATTATGGCTAATACAAGTGATTTAAATAAACCAATTAACTAAAAAATAAAAATACAAACTTGGGAAATAAAATGTTGCACTCCATGTGTTGTATGCTATAACACACAGTGTATGCTTATTTGATGCACCTTGCAATACAAATAGCATAGGTGATACAAAAAAGCTATGCTATGAGCTATAGTGTGTGCTATTTTGGCATTATTAAAAATTTTATGTTCTACTTCAGCATATTTTTAAACTATATCATATAAGAATAAACACAATTATTCATGTACTAACGATACCGCCTTATTGGAAAGCTCACCATATCACTCCCTAATAAATGGTAGATGTTGGCCAAGTCTTACAAGACCATAAACCACATGAATGAATTGATCCAAGCCAACCATCGGCTTGGTTACCACTTGTTAGGAAGAGTGAGTTAAAGAGGACTGAACCCAAATATCGCAAAGGTCAGACTCTTTTTCAACCCAAATGATTAATTATATAAGAGAGGAGATACAACTTGGAATTTCTCAAATATTCATTTCAACTATTCAATACAAAGTTTCGTGCCATAATGTCAGCGTGATACAAAATACACGCTTGAAACACTTAAAGTTGTTGAGGGTTATGACAATTCATTGGTGAGCACACAGCCAGTCTTAGTGGTAGCACTTCAAAGTGCAACATTTGTACTTCATACAAACAACAACAACAAAGCCTTAATCCCACTACATGGGGTCGGCTACATGAATCTTTTTTCTCTATTGCATCATATTCAGTGTCATATTTTCATTTAGTTCTAATAAATTAAGATCATTTTTTATACAAGAAGCCCAAGTCTTTCTAGGTCTACCTCTGCCTTTCTTAACATAAGTCAAATCTAAAACATCTACTCTCCTAATCGACTCATCAGATGGTTGATGTTTAATGTGACCAAATCATCTAAGACGACTCTCTATAATCTTGTTGCAAAAAATTAATTAAAGTGATAATTGGATCTCATGAGCCGTGTGGTGTTGAGACGTTCAATGGTTTAGGAACTTAAGTTCTTGTCTTGGAGAAGATATGTCACAACAGAAATTCAATTTTTCCAACTACCTTCTCTTTCTTGTTTAAGTTTCCCTGTGGACATGTACAGAGCTATTTAAGAGGTGCAAGCTAAGATTTGCAATGATTTTCTTCGTTGTGTGACAAATATAAAAATTAAAGGCAACGGATACTCTTGAAACAATAAACTCCGAGCCAAGTTAAATTAAGAGTTACATTGCAAAATAAAAAATAATTTCATAAACCTCAAAACTAAAATGGAATTAGTAAGGAGTAAAGAAAGGGCAGAGATAAAGATATGCACTTGCAGAGTTTGAGAAAGTTCTTGGATGTCAAGGGGCAGCGATCAGTATACAGATCCACGACGATGTCGCCCAAGCTTGTAACGATCATCACCGACATGTTAACCTCCGCTCTTGCTCGTTGTCGGCCTCAGTCCTTTCCTAGCCCAGTTTACGGCTGTCCCCCGAAGTCTCGCGCTGGAGGATGATTAAATGGAGTAAACCCAATAATATTTGCTTGAGAAAAAAAATGTTGTCCAACTATTAGCCTGTCTACGCCGTGATTTAAAATGGATTTCGGGTTGTTTAGGGACGAACCATCATTTTGCTCTTATATAATAACATAATGTTGTTTGCTAAGATCTGTTCATATAAATATATTTTTATATTTTAAAAATAAAATTCATTGCATAACATTATAGAATAAAGATAGACACTTCACTTAATAGTAAGTAGAATGATTATTAAAATTGAAAAAAAAGACTACTAAAATAATAATTAATAATATGATAATATTATTTTTAAAATACAGAAGTCATATGTCCTGAGTTAAGTCGTACTCCAGGGATACACTTTATGCCCGATCACTCTCGGCGGTGGAATCTTCCAGTCTATTTGCCCACCGAAAATAGTCATAGTTTTCAATGATTTTCCACGGACATCTGTAAAATTCTCTCGTAGCTATGTGGCTGATGTGAAATTAGCAGGGAACTTTGAAGTCCACAGCAACATTGCAAGCCTCGAGAAGTACCAGAAATCCTCGAGCTCATCTTTCCTGAATGCTTAAGAAAAATCCCATTGGACATAACATAATTAATTAATTATAGTTTTATGCAACTATGAAGTCTCAAGGAACTTAATATATAAACCAATGAATCTGTCGTTACATGAAGACGGCATGTCTTATAAAAAAGGGTTTTTGGTTGTATTTGACTCATGTAATACCAAACTCGTGTGTGTCACATGTACATATCACAAAAAAAAATCATCCAGAAGAACCTCAAAAACGTAGCACCGAAAAAAAGAAAGAAACTTGTCTGTCTTCATTAGAATTTCACATGTGACACCAATCAATAGTGACTAACAGGTCATCCAAAAGAACAACTTCTCATCATAGATCTCCAAAACCAACAAAAAAAAATACAAAAGGAAAAGAAGACACTTACAAACAGCGTAAAAAATCAAAACAATCAATATCAAATACACAAGAAATGGAAATAAACATGAACTGTATAAAATATTGATACAATAATTAGTGAATATTTTCAACAATCATTACAATTAATAATATGATAAAAACTTCAATCACCCTCCAATTATCGCATTCGCAATTCGTTTCCTCGACTCTGCTATCTAGCTTACACCTTCCCCGTCTTTAATACTAATCTGGAGAACATAATTTTCGGCCTGTGATAAAGACTTTCCAAGACGAAACTTATAAGTCTCAGTAAGTGCATATTCATGATCCTCATCCGCCCTACAGAAGTCGATGTCGTTGCGGAAATGATGTTACCAAATATAATTGTGGAGAGTCATATGAGTAATCACAATCTACATCTATTTGAGAAACAGATAAAATAATATATCGTGAAATATAACTCATTTCTTCTTCCAAACACCTAAAGTCCTCTCAATAACAATGCAAAAGGATGAATGTCTTTTGTTGAACATTTCTTTCCCGCCTTGTACGACATTACTGACTCACTCAAAATCAGGTATGTGTTATCTCGTATTTGGATAGGGCTTGAGATACCCTCGCTGCGGTGGATACCCAGCATCAGCCAAATAGTATTTACCTAATGAAAATTGAATGATTAGCGTTGAAAGAAAAAAAAATTAAAAAAGTAGCTCATTCTCAAGAGAACATTTGGTTGAATGTGGGAACTTGTATTTGTTATTTCTTATTACAGATTTGAAAATTCGACTGTCATGTGCACTACCCTCCCAATCTGTCATGACAAAAGTGAAGCACATGTTGAAGTCGTCTGCCACCATGACATTATGGGTCAGGGACCCACCATGACCGATGAATGAGTTATTCTCATTATTTGGAACACATGTATCAATGTGTGTTCCATCGCTTGATTCAATACAATTCCAGAAAGATAAGAAAGGGTTACATAATTGCGATATTTATATGAAAATTGAATGCATATACCGTGCATTATGTGAAATTTCTGTGAAGGTTCGTTTGAATATAGTACATATTTGTTTTATAACTTAAAAAGAGAAACTGACAAGTGAATTTAACCCTACTCAGAAGTACCTACAAATTGCTTTGGAAGAGTGTTGAGATCACTCCATAGCTCCTCGCATTTATTCATTATGCAATAATATGTACACGGTTATTGCCAACACCTCTCACGAAGTCGTTCTGGATGAGCCATGAATTTCATGATTTATGAGTAATTCCTCCAACATATCAGTGAATACTGCCTGTTTCATGCAGAATATATTGCTAAATCTCATTGGGTGGCCTACAAGCAACTCCTTAACTCATTTGTCATCAACATATGAGGATGGCATGCAAGGGGAGCGCCCCATGTATGAGTTATAATATTCATACATCAAGCATGCCGCAGTTGTAACTCCCTTTATGCACTTTTCTCTAGTTTAATCCATGTATTTCAGTATCGAAGTGGCAAACACATAAGCATCAATGAATTAGCTACACTCATAAAAGGTTACAAAATAAACCAACTTAAGCAAATAATATTAAAGAAGTAAATAGAAAACATAACAGGGAATGAAAAATTCTCAAGCAAAGTGGCATGTCCAAAGCAGCATAAATATGCAAAGCATCATGAAAATTCATAAACAAATAGAAATGTCCGACAAGAATCTAGTTAAAAAAAATTCTCTTAAATGTCTCTGCTCCCATGAAGATAATGTAGGTAAGTCACCCTACGGTCAGTGGGCATCGCTATGAATAACTCTCTCTAGATCGAATCTTCAAGCAACTTCATAAAGAACAAATACAGCGGCATGTCCTCATAAATTTCTGGAGTTGTATCCAAAATTCGCATAATCTACTGGACAAAAGTTGCTTGTGATGTGTCAGGGTCATTGGTGTATGAAACCACCAACAGCAAGATCTGGCTTCTAAGGAAACCAGCTTGCACTTTCTTTGTTTTCAACTTGGGGACGCTTTGACCAGCTCATCGACTCAACTTCATAGATCGGGCTGGGTTCTTCAATGAAATCACCCATTTGGTTAGCACCCAAATTTTTGGGGATGTCACCAAACCCTATCTCACTGGGGGCACATGCATTTTTGCTCGTTGCCACAAAACGATCAAATTTACAATCCAACTCCTCTAACTCAGGATCAATTACACTACATTTATTTTTTTTTCTTTGCAGCAAGCACCACCTACAAATTCATATAGTTTGTAGTTGGATTTAAAAACAAATTAAAATATGACAAAAAATAGGGGACATTTAAAAAATGCTCACTGTCAGTCTCTCTGACCGCCACTCATTGGAAGCATCAATTGTTCACTTTAATGGATCTCACCCCAAGCCTATTGATCCTTGCTTCAATTCCTTCCAGATTTTTCAATCTTTTTTTAGCTGATCCCACTTATTTTTTAACAGCATCCTATCATACTCTTTGTTTATACTTTCTTAGAATTTTCTAGTAATATTTTGTCAGCCATCCTTATTGAAATAGTTTTGGCCTTCTTAAGGAAAAGGTCTCAAAATATTAATATTATATCTTCATCCCACATTGCAGATAAACTGAACTCTTTTGTCTTAACCATTGTAGTTCTAGCATGAAAAAAAATAATTAACATAAATAGGAATGTCACAAAATCACAAATGAAAGAGAAATAGGAATGCCACAAACACATCCACCACACCACACAACCACTACCTCCACCCACCACCACACAGAGACTACACAAACACCATATAAACAACAACACCTTCACACAGACACCACAACATGTACACTAACACCTCAAAACACCATTATATCAAGAAACCAACACATCCACCACACTACCATCACCACCTCAACACATCCACATAAACACAACCACATATTAAGCACCACCTCCACACCAACACCTCAACACACCAACCATCAAGCCACCAACACATCCACCACACCACTACCACCACCTCTACAAATCAACACCTCCACACAAACACAACCAAACACTAACCACCACCTCCACAACCGCACATGAACACCTCCACACAGACACTACCACCTCCACATACCACCACACAGACACAACCAAGCACCAACACCTCCACACATACACCACCACCTCCACACCAACACCTCCACACATTAGTAGGTGGAGGTAAGTTTGATATAACCTAAATTTTTGCAGGATCTACTTTCATACCATTTTTTGAAATTTTATGCCCAAGTGCAATTCCTCCTACAACCATAAATTGACATTTTTCCAGTTCAATACGAGATTATTCTTTTCACATCGTTCAAGAACTTTCTCTAAATGATTTAGACATATTTCAAAATGAAGTTCCAAAAACAGAAAAATCATCCATAAAGACTTCAATCCCTTTTTCAATTAAATCACTGAAAATTGACATCATACATCTTTGAAATGTTACAGACGCATTACATAATCCAAAGGGCATTCGCTGAAAAAGCAAAAGTTCCATAATGACTAGTAAATGTTGTTTTCTCGTGATCCTCTGGAGCAATAAGTATTTGATGAAAAACAGTATATCCATGTAGAAAATAAAAATATATGTGCTCAACCAGCCTATCCAACATCTGGTCCAAAAAGGGTAAAGGAAAATGATCTTTCCTGGTATCAGTATTTAATTTTCTATAATCTTTGCAAATTCGTCATCCAGTGATTTGTCTTGTTAGTATTAATTCATTATTCTTGTTTGTCACTATAATCATTCCTCCTTTCTTTAGAACACAGTGAATTGAACTTACTCAAGCACTGTCTGAAATAGGATATATTATTTCACCATCTAACCATTTTAAAATTTCTTTTTTAAAAACTTCATTCATCGTAGGATTTAATCTCCTTTGATGATCAACTCTTGGTTCATGTTGATCTTTTAATAAAATTCTATGCATACAAATTGACGGACATATTCCTTTAATATCAGTTAATGTCCATCCAAAGGCTTTCTTATATCTTTTCAAAGTTTCCAACAACTGTTGTTCTTGCTTATCAGTTAATTTTAAGGATATTATAACAGGTAATGTAGATAAATCTCATAAGGATGCATACTTCAAATGAGTAGGAAGTGTTTTCAGCTCTATTTTATGAGGTTTCTCAATAGATGAAATCATATTCGTATAACTTTCTGTGGGATCTAGCATTTCAAATTTTTCCTGAACATAATCCAAATCTTCTTTGCTCACTTCCGTAGATTCATCTTAAATTTTATCATCATATTTATATTCCTCATATTTCTTTTCAAATTCCCTTTCAAATGTTTTTTTGAAATAGTCATGGCTTAGATCTTCATTAATATCCATTCTGAAGCATTCAATATCTTGCTCTTTTGCAGAGTTTCTCGTTGATTTTGCAATATTAAATGTAACATCTCGATCCCTAACTCTCATAGTTAGATCTCCTTTCTGCATATATATCAAAGCTCTTCTAGTGATTAGGAATGGCCTTCTGAAATTGATAAGAATTTATTTATTTTCCTCCATATCTAATATAATAAAGTCCACAGGAAAGATAAATTTATCAACTTTTACCAAAATATCTTCTAGAACTCCTTTAGGATAGGTAATCGAACCATCAGCTAACTGAAGAGTTACAGTTGTAAGTGAAATATCTCTTAAACCCAACCTTTTGAAAATTGATAAAGGCATAAGATTAATACTTTAATATTGGCCCCTAAATTACATAAAGCTTTTCCAAAAAAATTTTCACCAATAACACAAGGAATTCTAAAACTTCCAGGATCTTTAAGTTTTTCAAGAAGATTTTTCAGAATGGTAGTGCTACACTCTTCACTGAGTGCAACAGTCTCATTATCTACAAACTTCCTTTTCTTATTAAGTATATCCTTCATGAACTTCACATAGTTTGACATTTTTTCCAAAGCTTCAACAAATGAAATGTTTATCGTCAATTTCCTCAAAATTTCCAAAAATTAATTTTGAAAATTGGTTCTCTATTTTTCTGCTTCAATCTTTAAGGAAATGGAGGTGGTGGTATTTCTATAGTAATTTTCATTGGTTTAATATGACATTCAGACTCAAAATGAAAATCTTCACCAAATTTTTTATTTTTCACCTCATCTTTTTCAACTTCAACTTCTTCTTCTTTTTGAACTCTGTTTTCTAATTCTTTTCCACTTCTCAGTTGAATAGCCTTAATTTGCTCTTTGTTCTGATCTTTAAGATTTACTTCAACATTACTAAGTAACGTTCTTGCAGGTCTATTGCTAAGTGCAGTAGCAATACATCCCAATTGATTTTCTATGTTTCTAATTGCAGCTCGTTGACTTAGTAATTGATTCTCCATTTGCAATATCAATCCTTCCATTAATAATTTTTTCTCCTTACTCTACAAATTATTAAAACTTGGAGGGTAAGAAGGTTTATAAGTTGGATTTCCTTAATTTTTGGTGTTTCTCAATGGGTTCACATTGTTGTTTCCCCCATTGCAGATTTACTCCAACTAGAATTTGGATGATTCTTCCAACCGAGATTATAATAATTGGCATAAGGATTATTTGAACAATTATTTATTACATTTAAGGTCTCATAAGAAGATTGAGGTTCTATCATTTGTTCAATGAATTTTCCTCAAGCACAGGTGAAGTCTGAGAATAATTCATTCCATATTGATCTATCATTTTTGATAAATCTTTCCCAGGCTTCATAAATTGATTCCCCTTCAAACTAATAAAAAGATGTAATATCATTTCTAAGCTTAACAATTTTTTAAGGTGGGAAATATTTAGATAAAATTTTTTGTGATAAATCTCCCCAGGTTCTGATAGATTCAGGTGCTAACGAGTTTAGCCACATCTTAGTTTTATCCCTTAGTGAAAAAAAAATTTAAGTCTGACGACATCATTTGACGCTCCATCATATTTAAAAGTGGCACACAATTCTAGAAAACTAACAAGGTATAAACTAGGATCTTCAGTTGGTGTTCCCTTAAACTGATTGTTTTGCACCATTTGGATAATAGTAAGTTTAAACTCAAATGAATTGGCAGCTACAACAGGGTTTTGTATACTTAAATGAATTTCATCTTCTGTAGGATTAGCATAATCTCTTAAAAGTCTCTGATGATGTTCATTTTCATTTCCAGTATTACTCAAATTGCAAGCTATTTTGCTAATATGGTCTATATCTTTTTTTTTTGTATTTGAATTTTTCTAGTTGTTCTTTCTAACTCAGAATCGTAATGTACTAAATTTTCAAATCTTACACTACGCATAAACAAACATCTATAAACAAACAGAACAAGTAATTTAAAATAAGCAAACACACTTAAATAAGAAAATATTCAAACTAAAGTAAAAAAATTCTTTTTTTGTTAATATTTAAAATTAAAATACTAATAATTATAAAATAACCTACTGCTACTTTCCGTTATTTCTCCGGCAACGGTGCCAAAAACTTGATGTGCCCTTGGTGTGTGCTATTTTTCTGCGTGTTTTATGTAAATTTAAATCCCCAACAACGACGCCAAAAATTTGATGCAGGTGGATTAGTGTGCTAATTTTGCAAATATTTTTTAATATTATAAAGGTGGATTAATGTGCTAATTTTGCAAATATTTTTTAATATTATAAAATACACACGATAGATATAATAGCAAATATGCAAATTAATCCCAACAAAATAACTTCTATTAAAATAGTTTTATTTAAACTGCAAAATCCTTTTTAAAAATAACGCAAGTATACGTATCACTCAGGTAATAAAGGGCTCTAATGGAGTCCTAAGTATCTATCCCACAAGGAGTTGGAAATTCTTATGGTTATAACGTAAAACACAATATTCAAACTATAAAAACTTAAATACACAAAAAATAAATCTAAAGTAAACTTAATGTATGCTAAACAAAATGCAGTTAAAAGAACTATGTTAACTAAACTATTTTCTAAACTTCAAAATTAAACTTACTACGACTAAACAAAGTTTTGTATTGAAGAGTTCAAATTTAAGAAAGCATCATTTCCCTTTACAATAAGTTTATCGATTGTGAAGTAATTCATTTACCCTCTTCGAAGTGCATAAAGAACATTGACTAATCCAGAGTTCGGTCTTTAATTATGTGGTTAGGCTGAAAGGATACCGGTTGCCACTCCAGAGCTCCCGCTACTCCCTCCCTTGAAGGTTAACAATCTCACATTAGTTTCCAATCAACTGGACCAAATTGGAGATTTTAATCTGTCAGCTTAAAATCTCCAATTCTGTATCCAACAAAGTATATTTCTTTATTTATTTGCACCCAACTTCATGGATGAAATACTCTCCCATGAAATCAAATGTAATTCTCCTCATGTTGTAGAAATCATAGCCCTTTCGGAACATATGTTTCTCAAAATATTTTAACATTTTAATTGGCCAGTTCGAAAAGTAAATAAAGATCAGAGTTCAAATTGTCATAAATTATTGACAATTTAAAACCATATAAAATAAAAAAAATTATTCACAAAACCATATTGCAAAGTAGGGAGAAGGATAAAGAAGACTACTTAGAATT
This sequence comes from Phalaenopsis equestris, assembly GCF_001263595.1. Classification (NCBI taxonomy): domain Eukaryota; kingdom Viridiplantae; phylum Streptophyta; class Magnoliopsida; order Asparagales; family Orchidaceae; genus Phalaenopsis; species Phalaenopsis equestris. Next base: position 184,269 of record NW_018164491.1, read on the forward strand.
CATGAGAAGGATATGACAAAACACGGATGTCATATATAAAAACAAGTCTACAAAACAAATGAACTAAAAGACACAATTCCACAATCCTCTCAAGCAAACTCCTAGAAGTTCTCTCCAAGCCTTTCTCTCTTGACAAGCACTCTCAACTCTCTCTTAGAAGTGTAATGAAGAAGAAATCTCTCACCTTCACTCTCCTCTCACAATCCTTGAAGAAAAACTCCAAGCCCTTGACTCTCTCTCTCTAACTCTCCTTCTTGCCTTCATGTCGCACACACCTCTCACACACAAAAGCTCTCTCTTTTATCAAAGGTTGTCTCCCTCCAAAAAGAATTCAAAATTTTCTCCAAAATTTTGTCCAAAAGTTAACTCTTTTGAATTCAAAAGACATGTCCATTGATCCATGAGATATATCCCTTCATAAAGAACCTTCTAAAGTGTCTAGATGCATTAAATTACTCTAAGGGGTGTTTAGAACAAGTTTCCTTTTGAAAATTCATGCAAAATTTGTCTTGAACCGTCTTAATCCGTAAAAAGTCATCCCTGACGCATCTGGCGCCAAATCTGGCGCATAATGCGTCACCTCTCTATCAAATGGCACATTAGGTACCAATCTGGTGCATCATGCGCCAGTTTGCTGAAGACCGCGCTATTCTTGGTTTGACACATCTGGCGCCAATCCGGAGCTTCATACACCAACCCGAATTCAAAAATTTGTTGTTTTGGCTCTAAATTTCGTCATTTTTGCTACTTTTGCTCCAAATGCCTAAAATTGATAAGCTCCAAATGCCTAAAAACTTTTGCTCAAAATACCTAAAATTGATATAAATGTAACAAAAATATGACAGTACCCTTCTTTAAAGTGCAATATAAAAAAAATAAGCATAAAATATATACTTAAAATAACATATTATTTTGGTGTATCAGATCCTCAACATGTTGGTCCTAACCACCCTAGCCAAAGACTAAGGGCTTGGGACCACTCATATGAGTCCCCAAAAAGAACTGAGAGATAGGTTAGGTAAAGGTAATTTTTGGGCTTGAGTGTGTGTGTGAGGTTATGACCAAGACCAAGCCACCCAGGGTTGCCCTAAGGTCTCCCTGATCTTATTGGAACTCACTCTTGGGTCTTCACATGTTGGCCTGAACAATCCAAAGTGAGGAATGAGGGCTTATGACCACCCATGTGGGACTTCGCAAGAAGAGTCAATAAGTGCTTAGAATTTTTATGTGGGAGGGTTCCATCACTAGTCTTCTAGGATAATTAACAAAAAAGTCCTATAGCTATTGACAACGACTTTATATATGCTTAAAAATATAAGTATTTAACACAGCTGCTAAAAGATTTAATTCCTCAGCAGCAACTGTACCAAAACTTAATAACAATTATAGATTTGGTAAAGATGTATGTATTAAATATTCAATAATTGTAAAGTCACACTTATCAACGCAAGTATACGTATCGCTCAAGTAATATAGGGCTCTAATGGAGTCCTAGATATCGATCCCACAGGGAGTAATATTAGAACTACAAACTAAGATTTTAGAAAAGCAATACTTTAATCACAACAACAAAGTTCAATTT